>NC_090654.1:153566874-153885977 GCF_040937935.1 Hyperolius riggenbachi
TCACCATATGCTGTACCTCCAACTCCTACACCTTGTCCCCCTTCTGTTTCCCCGCACCCTCTCCCCTTCTGGCCTTAGACTCCCTTTTGGCCCTCAACCCCCATGCACCTCCCCCCCCCACACACACACACACTACCCACACACCCCCTCGGCATAACCTTATTCCTATCCATCCTACCCCTAGGCACTCGCTCCCTGTTTCCTGTGGCCTCTGGAATGCCAGGTCCACCCGCAATAAGCTGCTCTCTGGAACTCGCTCCCTCCAGCCACCAGACTCGCCCCCGCCTTTAATACCTTCACACAAGCTCTCAAGACTCACCCTTTCATGCTCGCATACCCCCCTACACCAGCACCATAATATGTTCTGTTAGACACCCTCTCAACAGATGCACCTATTGTCTCCACCCCCACCCTTTAGATTGTAAGCCTCTGGCAGGGCCCTCTCCCTTAGTGTTTCCATCTTGATTATGCAATCTTACTGACAATCACCCCTTCTGTGGACTAGAACAATCTCTATTTTGACCTATGACACTGTATTATCAAATAATTTGCATGATCTTGTTTTGTTGTGAGTTTCCTGTATGTCCTACCTTGTATGTTAACCCTTTTATCTATTGGGCAGCGCTGCGTAATATGTTGGCGCTTTATAAATACAATAAATAATAATAATATGGAAGAGTGGCAAGAAGAAAGCCGTTGTTAACAGAAAAGCATAAGTCCAGTTTGCAGTTTGCCACAAGCCATGTGGGGGACACCACAAACATGTGGAAGAAGGTGCTCTGGTCAGATGAGACCAAAATGGAACTTTTTAGGCAGAATGCAAAACACTATGTGTGGTGGAAAACTAACACTGCACATCACTCTGAACACACCATCCCCACTGTCAAATATGGTGGTGGCAGTATCATGCTCTGGGGGTGCTTCTCTTCAGCAGGAACAGGGAAGCTGGTCAGAGTTGATGGGAAGATGGATGGGGCCAAATACAGGGCAATCTTGGAAAAAAAACCTCTTGGAGTCTGCAAAAGACTTGAGACTGGGGCGGAGGTTCACCTTCCAGCAGGACACCGACCCTAAACATAAAGCCAGGGCAACAATGGAATGGTTTAAAACAAAACATATCCATGTGTTAGAATGGCCCAGTCAAAGTCCAGATCTAAATCCAATCGAAAATCTGTGGCAAGATCTGAAAACTGCTGTTCACAAACACTGTCCATCTAATCTGACTGAGCTGGAGCGGTTTTGCAAAGAAGAATGGACAAGAATTTCAGTCGCTAGATGTGCAAAGCTGGTAGAGACATACCCTAAAAGACTGGCAGCTGTAATTGCAGCAAAAGGTGGTTCTACAAAGTATTGACTCAGGGGGGCTGAATAATTACGCACACCCCACTTTGCAGTTATTGATTTGTAAAAAAATATTTGGGATCATGTCTGATTTTCGTTCCACTTCTCACGTGTACACCACTTTGTACTGGTCTTTCACATGGAATTCCAATAAAATTGATTTATGTTTGTGGCAGTAATGTGACAAAATGTGGAAAACTTCAAGGAGGCTGAATACTTTTGCAAGCCACTGTATGTGAAAACACTCACATAAGCGACCATTGCACTTGACCTGTTAAGATGTTTTTAATTGAAATAGCTTTTGATTTCAGGAAATATTACCTCCTAATGCTGCAAGTTAATGAAATTACCATGTATAGTTCCTTATAACCCATAAAATGTTTTGAAACTCTATGGTGCATAATAATTTGGAACAGTGCATTTAAAAATGTTTTTTAAAACATACCGTTATCAATAGGAGGTTTATTCCATAATATTCAAATTATACTCTAATAGTTGATCACTCAGAAATGATGCTGACTGCCACTTTTAGAAAAATCAGAGAAAAACATAATTTGCATAATAATTTGGAACGTGCTGTAATTCATCTAATGCAATTACATTTTTACTGGTGCAAGTATGCACTTCAACCACTATGCGTTTGCACAAAATGCACTTGTCTGAAACAATTAAATCTGTATATCACAATTAAATTTCTTCTGCTGCAAATATGTACATGAAACACTATGATTTTGCAGAAAGTGCACTTGTCTGCATTAATTAAATTTGTGTAACGCAGTTAAATTTCTTGTGGTGCAAATATCCACTTCAACCATTATGCGTTTGCAAAAGGTGCTCTTGTTTACAATTACATTTGTGCAATAAACAAATACAGTGGGTTGCAAAAGTATTTGGCCCCCTTGAAGTTTTCCACATTTTGTCACATTACTGCCACAAACATACAGTACATCAATTGTATTGGAATTCCACATGAAATACCAATACAAAGTGGTGTACATGTGAGAAGTGGATCGAAAATCATACATCATTCCAAACATTTTTTACAAATAAATAACTGCAAAGTGGGGTGTGCGTAATTATTCGGCCCCCTGAGTCAATACTTTATAGAACCACCTGTTGCTGCAATTACAGCTGCCAGTCTTTTAGGGTATGTCTCTACCAGCTTTGCACATCTAGAGACTGAAATCCTTGCACATTCTTCTTTGCAAAACAGCTCCAGCTCAGTCAGATTAGATGGACAGCGTTTGTGAACAGCAGTTTTCAGATCTTTCCACAGATTCTCGATTGGATTTAGATCTGCACTTTGACTGGGCCATTCTAACACATAGATATGTTTTGTTTTAAACCATTCCATTGTTGCCCTGGCTTTATGTTTAGGGTCATTGTCCTGCTGGAAGGTGAACCTCCGCCCCAGTCTCAAGTCTTTTGCAGTCTCCAAGAGGTTTTCTTCCACGTTTGCCCTGTATTTGGCTCCATCCATCTTCCCATCAACTCTGACCAGCTTCCCTGTCCCTGCTGAAGAGATGCACCCCCGAGCATGATACTGCCACCACCATATTTGACAGTGGGGATGGTGTGTTCAGAGTGATGTGCAGTGTTAGTTTTCCGCCACACATAGCGTTTTGCATTTTGGCCAAAAAGTTCCATTTTGGTCTCATCTGACCAGAGCACCTTCTCTGACCAGGCCATCTTCCACATGGTTGCTGTGTCCCCCACATGGCTTGTGGCAAACTGCAAACGGGACTTCTTATGCTTTCTTTTAACAATGGCTTTCTTCTTGCCACTCTTCCATAAAGGCCAACTTTGTACAATGCATGACTAATAGTTGTCCTATGAACAGAGTCTACCACCTGAGCTGTAGATCTCTGCAGCTCGTCCAGAGTAACCATGGGCCTCTTGACTGCATTTCTGATCAGCGCTCTCCTTGTTCGGCCTGTGAGTTTAGGTGGATGGCCTTGTCTTGGTAGGTTTACAGTTCTGCCATACTCCTTCCATTTCTGAATAATCGCTTGAACAGTGCTCCTTGGGACGTTCAAGGTTTTGGAAATCTTTTTGTAGCCTAAGCCTGCTTTAAATTTCTCAATAACTTGGTCCCTGACCTGTCTTGGACCTGTCTTGTGTGTTCTTTGGACTTCACGGTGTTGTTGCTCCCAATATTCTCTTAGACAACCTCTGAGGCCCTCACAGAGCAGCTGTATTTGTACTGACATTAGATTACACACAGGTGCACTCTATTTAGTCATTAGCACTCATCAGGCAATGTCTATAGGCAACTGACTGAACTCAGATCAAAGGGGGCCGAATAATTATGCACACACCACTTTGCAGTTATTTATTTGTAAAAAATGTTTGGAATCATGTATGATTTTCGTTCCACCTCTCATGTGTACACCACTTTGTGTTGGTCTTTAATGTGGAATTCCAATAAAATTGATTCATGTTTGTGGGAGTAATATGACAAAATGTGGAAAACTTCAAGGGTGCCGAATACTTTTGCAACCCACTGTATATTACATTTCTATTATTATTTTTAATAAAGCGCAAACATATTCTGTGGCACTGTACAAAGTAAGAAACAAGCATGGGGTAAAGACAATGGTATATACCAATATACAAAATGCAAAATTGGTGCAAAATACGGAACTGATTATTACAGTGACAAAAGTCACAAGAATAACATGCGTAACAAATTCCAAGACACAAAAGGGGGAGAGAGCCCTGTCCTTGCGAGCTTACAATTTAAAGGAATAGGGGGGGGGGGGGGAACAAGAGGTGGAGTAGTATACAATATTCATACTTAGAGGCAGTGTTTTTTT
The DNA here is from genome assembly GCF_040937935.1 of Hyperolius riggenbachi. Taxonomy (NCBI): domain Eukaryota; kingdom Metazoa; phylum Chordata; class Amphibia; order Anura; family Hyperoliidae; genus Hyperolius; species Hyperolius riggenbachi. The sequence continues at coordinate 153,571,032 of NC_090654.1, forward strand.
TTTTTTCAAATAAGTTTTATTGTGTTTTTACATAACAACCAATACAGTACAGTACAGAACAAACAATCTAACCCCCTCCCCAGTAATTCCTACCCATCCATCCCTTCCCCTTTTTCTCTCGCAGTCCCCCCTACCCCAAACATTTCTAGGATGTATTAAGGAGTGTTTTATACATGTGTATCTTAATCAATACCATGCTTCTTAAGGTGCTCTATCCACGGGATCCAGATACTGTCGAATTTCAGGGGGCAGTTCCTCTGGAGATAAGTGAGTTTATATAGGGGTAGAGTAGCATTAATTATGTTTACCCATCTTGCCGCAGATGGAGCATCTGGCTGTATCCAGTGTAGGATGATAGTTTTCCTGGCAAAATATGTAAGCATGTCCCATAGAAGTACTAATTTTCTAGGTAGTGTTATATCACCTGAGATCCCCAATAAATGTGTTTTAGGATCAAGAGAGATGGGTCTTTCAAATATCTTTTGAAGTAAATCATTAACCTGTTTCCAGTATTCCCGTATGCGTGGGCAGTTCCATACCATGTGCATAAAATCTCCTGGGGATTGCTTGCATCTGGGGCATTCATCGCATCTATCTGGATACATATTCGCTAGTCTGGATGGAGTATAATATATTATACTGTATATATAAACTTCATTTGAATAAGTCTATCTTTGCAAAATATTAGATACTCTTCCGGATTTTCTAGGAGATCTCACCATTCTGACTCCTCCAAGGTATGTATATCTGTTTTTCAAGTCTGGTAAGCATTGTCCACTCTAGGAGTTGAGGTGCCCACCAGAGTTGCATGAATCTCCGATAAGGGGGAATCTAAATTTTTTGGAGTAAGAGTGTTTCGAGAGGGTCAGACTTTAAAGTAATGGGCCTAGGGAACTGCGCTTGAGCAGGATGTCGAATTTGAATATATCTAAAAACATTTTATTGTTTTGAGAGAAGTCATTTTTAACCAGTTCACCCCCAAGGGTTTTTACCCTAACAGACCAGAGCAATTTTCACCTGTCAGTGCTCCTCCCTTTTATTCCATAATAACTTTATTACTACTTATCACAAGAAAATTATCTATACCTCGTTTTTTTCGCCACCAATTAGGCTTTCTGTGGGTAGTACATTTTGCTAAGAATTATTTTATTCTAAATGTGTTTTAATGGGAAACATAAGAAAATAATGGAAAAAAATCATTATTTCTCAGTTTTTCGGCCTCTATAGTTTCAACATTAAATGTTCTCCTGTGGATAAAACACGTATTCCTCAAAGGACCGGCACCACACAAGGTAAGTATAGCTCTTTCAAGGTTTTATTAATGCAGACATGACTCCAACAACAAACAGTTGTTTCGGCCTCCTCTGGCCTTTTTCAAGTTGTAAAATGGTCATATAAAACACCTAATATGAAAAACATGCATATATAGGACAAGACCCACCCCTCTGGTGAAGCCTCAGACCAATCCCCAGGAGCGCACAAAGGAGGACCTGATGGGAAACTGATACGTCCAAAATGGACCAATAGATACTGCATAATTCAAAAATCAACTCACCAATCAGGTAGGCAGAAGGGGTCCCCGCTGTAGGCAGCCATCGTGAGGGCAGAGCGGGCGCATCATCGCTACATAGCCGCCGCCTCCATCCACGGAGACAAGTGGTATAACATCCGCGTCATGTGACAGAGTCACATGATCTGGTCAGCTGTAAAACCTAAGCCAATCCTGTGCGCCCCAGCCGTCACTCAGCTCAACACAGCCCACGCATCATCACAGTAGGTGGTGCTACAGCGGAAAATGTCGCCATGGCAACATAAACACATAACAAATATATACACTCCGCAGCACTCACCATACTGCTGCGTGGTTAAAGGGGGCCACCTCCTGCACTCCATATGCGTCCTCTGATGATCTGAAATTAAAACAAAAAACATATTAAAACCACAAAGTGCCAACTATACACAATATATAACAGAAGTACACAGTCAAGTAACCACAATTCAAATACAGAACCCCAGGTCAAGCTCACGATTGAGCCCTGCCCTTCCCATGGCATCCATACGCCTGATCCAGCCCGCCTCCCTGCGTAAAAGTTCCTTGGTTCTATCTCCTCCCCTCCAATTCGGTGGAACCCCATCTATCGCCATAACTCTAAGCTGGGAAACACTGTGCCCACATGACGTGAAATGCTCTGCCACTGCCTGTCCCGCCGTGCCATTTCTAATGGCTGATTTATGTGCAGAGATCCTCACCTTCAGACACTGTGTAGTCATACCAATATATATAAAGCTACAAGGACATTTCAATAAATATACCACATGGTTAGAATCACACGTGTAATGTCCCCTGATATGATACACAGTGCCCAAAGTGGGATGTAAAAAGGTGTTACCTCGTATAACTTTATTGCACATATGGCAGGACAGGCAGGGGAACATCCCAGTTCTTGTCACATGAGGCTGAAATTGAGGTGCCGACTTAACTCGCAATTTATCACGCAGTGTAGGCGCACGGCGAAACGACATTATGGGAGGAAACCTAAATTCAGGCACTGTAGGGAAACCATCCCTTAACAAGTGCCAATGCCTACGTACCGTCCTTGCCACCACATCACTACAGGTGTTGTAGGTGGAAACAAAGGGTATACGCGGTACCCCCTTCAGACGGCGCCCGCGAAAACGTTTTCTATCACCCAAGACCTCCATAGGGTAACCTCTAGATTGAAATTTCGCACTGAGTTCATTCTTACGGTCGGCACATCTTTCAGGCTCACTCACAATCCTGTCCACTCTAGAAAATTGACCTCCAGGAATCCCATCCCTCACCCCACCAGGGTGGAAACTCCCATAGTGGAGGATGGAGTTCCTGTCCGTCGGCTTGGTATACAGATCGGTGGATATAACCCCATTATTGTAACAGACTAAAACATCAAGAAAGGGTAATTGTTGCGTGTCCCAATTTGCTGTCAATTTTATAGCCGGGCACTGCCGGTGTACAGTATCAATAAAACTATCCAATGTATCACGTGGCCCCCTCCATATGCAAAACACGTCATCAATATACCGCCACCAGCACAAAGCGTGCTGGCGGAACATGGGGTTCAAATAAACAAAGGTTTCTTCATATAGCCCCATGAAGAGGTTTGCATAGGAGGGGGCCACATTGGAACCCATGGCAGTGCCCCGTAGTTGGCCAAAGAATCGTCCCTCAAATTCAAAATAATTTTCTTTAAGCACAATCTCAAGAAGTTTAATCAAAAATCTGCGTTGCGGGGAGGTACAATCTGATTGCGTCATGAGGTACCAGTCTACCGCCTCCACACCCCCATCATGTGGGATGGAGGTGTAGAGGCTCTCAACATCCAAAGTGACCAATGCCACATCCCCTTCAAGTGATGGTAAAGCACTCAATTTGTTCAAAAACATACCCGTATCACGTATAAAGGAATCCAGAGATCGCACCATGGGTTGGAGAAGCTTATCCAAATATTGTGCCAAAGGGACAAAGACTGATCCCACCCCCGCCACAATAGGCCGTCCAGGAGGACACTGCAAAGTCTTATGGATTTTTGGAAGAATATATATATGTGGCGTGGTGGGATTAGTCTGTTGCAAAAATCTGAACAACGGTTCATCAATAATATCCCTAGCTAAAGCATCTCTCAAAACTCCCAATATGTATCTCTGGATCCTAGGTAAGGGGTCACATTGTAGTTCCACATATACATTACTGTCGGACAGCTGTCGAATGATCTCACCAACATACTGATCACGGTCAATTACAACTACAGCTCCCCCCTTATCTGCAGGGCATACAACAATCCCAATATTATTCTGTAGTCCCTTAAGGGCATCATTCTCAGCTTTTGACAGATTATGTGAGACACGAAACTTCCCATTCTTGTAGTCCCGTTCAATAGCTAATAAATCCTCCGTAACCTTAGAAACGTAAGCGTCAATAATAGCGTGGCTAGGAGGTTTGAAGGCACTGGAGTTACGCAAGCCAGAGTCTTTCAAATGTAAACTATCACTGTCTACATTCCCATAGTCTCTAGGGAATGAGGCTTGTGGAACAGTACCAAAAAATGTTTAAGCTTAATTGAACGAAAAAAACAATAAAGATCTTGTTCCAACTGAAAAAAGTCGGGTAAATAAGTGGGACTATAGGACAAGCCATAGTTAAGCACACGTTCCTCAAGCTCAGATAACACATGGGAGGAAATATTTACCACTAGACTGGAATTCGCTATCTGCCCCTCCTGGGCCGGAGGTTCATCGGGTTCCTGGGAGGTTTGTTTTTGGGCCCTCCTCCTGTACCTCCGGCCCCCTCTCCGCCTCCTGCTCCTTGGGGGTGGGCCGGAGAATTGTCCCTTGAGGTAACCACGTCTTCAGATCCTGACGTACCGGCTCCAGAGCCACTCCCTCCCGGATGCCCTCTACCAGGTGTCCTCCTATAGCGACGTGCTGGTCTATTCTGAGAGGGTGTTACTTGTTTCTGCCAGGGATACACGTAGCCTGACACGTAATCCAATTTATCCCGATTGAATTTAGACCGTTTGTTTTCTTCCTGGACCTTCAGAAACTCCATCATCTTTTTATCAATAGCTTCAGTAAACTTTTTATAATCCTCGCTCGTCATGTGGTCCCCAATCTGTTTCAGTAAAGAACTCATCTTCTCCTCGAGTATGGGCAGCTCCTTCTGTATCCTTACGATAGTGTGTAACATCGCATCATAGGACGCTTTATTCCATATGCGGACCCACACTTCACAGAATTCCGGATCCTTAGGAAAGATTAAGGGTGCCACATGCGCCCGAATGGCTCGCGGTATTCTATGAGCTCTGCAGTATTCTGCCAGAGTTTTGGCATGTAGCTCCAAGCTGATCCTGGTCTTTCTCACACTCTCATACTCAGTCTGTAGAGGTTTAACGTCGGGTTTCAAAAGAAAGGCCGTATCAGTTTCCATGGAGGCCAGGATAGAGGCAGCCTGGGTCCCGGAGTAGTAAAAGGTATCCTCGACTGGCACTTCTAGATCAGCCATGGTGCTCCACTGGTAATGGTACAATAAGTATGTTGCAAGAGTCCAGGAGCTCCAAACAAGGCTCAAAAATAAAAATTGGTGTGCCAAGGTCCTCACCCCGGTACCTGGGGGTCACAGTAATGCGTATTCCTCAAAGGACCGGCACCACACAAGGTAAGTATAGCTCTTTCAAGGTTTTATTAATGCAGACATGACTCCAACAACAAACAGTTGTTTCGGCCTCCTCTGGCCTTTTTCAAGTTGTAAAATGGTCATATAAAACACCTAATATGAAAAACATGCATATATAGGACAAGACCCACCCCTCTGGTGAAGCCTCAGACCAATCCCCAGGAGCGCACAAAGGAGGACCTGATGGGAAACTGATACGTCCAAAATGGACCAATAGATACTGCATAATTCAAAAATCAACTCACCAATCAGGTAGGCAGAAGGGGTCCCCGCTGTAGGCAGCCATCGTGAGGGCAGAGCGGGCGCATCATCGCTACATAGCCGCCGCCTCCATCCACGGAGACAAGTGGTATAACATCCGCGTCATGTGACAGAGTCACATGATCTGGTCAGCTGTAAAACCTAAGCCAATCCTGTGCGCCCCAGCCGTCACTCAGCTCAACACAGCCCACGCATCATCACGGTAGGTGGTGCTACAGCGGAAAATGTCGCCATGGCAACATAAACACATAACAAATATATACACTCCGCAGCACTCACCATACTGCTGCGTGGTTAAAGGGGGCCACCTCCTGCACTCCATATGCGTCCTCTGATGATCTGAAATTAAAACAAAAAACATATTAAAACCACGAAGTGCCAACTATACACAATATATAACAGAAGTACACAGTCAAGTAACCACAATTCAAATACAGAACCCCAGGTCAAGCTCACGATTGAGCCCTGCCCTTCCCATGGCATCCATACGCCTGATCCAGCCCGCCTCCCTGCGTAAAAGTTCCTTGGTTCTATCTCCTCCCCTCCAATTCGGTGGAACCCCATCTATCGCCATAACTCTAAGCTGGGAAACACTGTGCCCACATGACGTGAAATGCTCTGTCACTGCCTGTCCCGCCTGTGGATAAAACAGACACATTTTATTTGCCCAGTTGTCACGATTATTAAACCGTTTAAATTATGTCCCTATCACAGTGTACGGCGACAATATATTATTTTGAAATATAGGTGTTATTTTTCTGTTTTGTTTTTCTTTTGTCTGGTCCATAATTACAAGCCTCTATGTAAAGTAAAAGTAATTTTCCATCATAAAATATAGATTAAAAAAGTTGTGCCCCTGAGGCAACTATTTGTGTTTTGATTTTTTTATGAGGTTTTTTTTTTATTATTGGGGGGAGGGTCTTTGGTAATGCAAGTTATTAATTTTATTAGTATTGTGTAAGTATGTATGTGTCTGTAGGTGTACTTTTACTTTTTTGCCACAAGATGGTGCTTGTGAACACTTCCTACGCTCCTGAACATTTTCCCGATATAGGAAATGTTCATTTTTTCTTTTGTACATTTAAATACAATGTGACGGCTTCCTGTTTTCTAAATAGACGCGGCCACAGATCGCGGTCATGTCCATTCATTCCAGGCATTGCGTGATTACGTAGAGAGGACCGATCGATCCTCTTCCCCAATCGCTCAACACAGAAACCTGATGGAAACGGCGGCGGTAGCGGCGCTCACACGTGCAGAGCAGCGACGGGAACGTGCAACATATTAAAACATCATGTTGCAGTTAACAAGCTAAAGCATGACGTTTTAATGCGTTAGAATGCCGTTAAATGGTTAAGTGTAACGTTTGCGGAATCGTTTTCGTGGTCAGCGCACAAGATGCGCACTGACACAGCGAAAACCTTCCACAAGCGTATAATTGGGTGAACCCAGGCTAGGTGCAATGCACCAGCAGAGGGCAATTCCCACCGGCAGATGGCGCTGTGGAGTGCAGACGAGTACAATCGCTGCACGGCCACAGATGCCAGATGGGGATTGTACAGATCAAGACAATGCGGGGCTGAACAGCCCATAAAGAGAAAGAGCACAGGGACAGGACGAATGTGTGTTCACCAATCTAGTCGCGACCCTGCGACGGTGAACACACATCAGCAGAAACCAAAGTAGGAACGCGATGGTGAGAAAGGCGATCGCCAGAAGTGACACAAGACAGACTAGAACAGAACACAAGAGGAGCAAAGGCACAGCAAATAATACAATGAGAATGATAAAGAAAATAACAAACGCTAACTAAACGCGAACACCGCACTCATTCGCAACAACGAACGCGTTTATGCGCGGTCTCCGCCTGATAAGCACAACAGAGACAAGCACGCCTAACTAACCACCGACAGACAAACACGAAACAAAGAACGTGAACGCTTGCTTAACGGTTACCTCACCGAGCCTACAGCAAGCGCCCGTATCAGACAAGACAGACAAACGAGAAACAGGAACTAGGCAGAAAGGATCCACCGCTCTTCCGCCAGAGCAAGTGTGATCCAAGCAGGAACACAGATCAGAAAGATCCACAGCCGCTAACGCTGGCGGCTAGTGCATCTAAACTCAGGAACAAGAATACAGATCAGAAGGATCCACAGCGCTAGCGCTAGAGGCTAGTGCGATCCAGGAAGACAGAACAGAAGGATCCACAGCACTAGCGCAAGGTGAGTGCGATCCAGGCAAGACAGATCAGAAGGGGCTACCAGTAACAACCGCTGTTCCGGTTAGCACCCAGACACACAGAACGATTTCCTGTCGACCACCGCTGGGACAGGACAATCGCAACAGACAAACAAACAGATATGCAATCCTAACTGCACTAGGGAAACTGCCTAGTGCAGTCCCATGAATTACTCTAAGATAACTTTAACAAGAAGTAGCTTGGCTGACACTCTAGGAGTGTTTACTACAAACCCTGAAGGAATGACCAGCAAAGGACTGTGGGTAATCCCAACCTTTAACCTGCTGAGCGGTCTGGACGAGCTCAGCTCGTCCAACACCGCCAGAGGCTGCCGCTCAGGCCCTGCTGGGCCGATTTTTGTCAAATAAAAAGCAGCACACGCAGCCGGCACTTTGCCAGCCGCGTGTGCTGCCTGATCGCCGCCGCTCTGCGGCGATTCGCCGCGAGCAGCGGCGAAAGAGGGCCCCCCTAGCCGCCTGAGCCCTGCGCAGCCGGAACAAAAAGTTCCGGCCAGCGCTAAGGGCTGGATCGGAGGCGGCTGACGTCAGGACGTCGGCTGACGTCGATGACGTCACTCCGCTCGTCGCTATGGCGACGATATAAGCAAAACAAGGAAGGCCGCTCATTGCGGCCTTCCTTGTTTATTCTGGGCGCCGGAGGCGATCGGAAGATCGCCTCCGGAGCGCCCTCTAGTGGGCTTTCATGCAGCCAACTTTCAGTTGGCTGCATGAAATAGTTTTTTTTTTATTTAAAAAAAACCCTCCCGCAGCCACCCTGGCGATTTAATCAGAACGCCAGGGTGGTTAATAGAAAAGCGGAGGAGCGCTCCATAGTGTAAAACTGATTTATTTGAATAAAAATGCGCATAAAACAATAGCACTTACTAGACAGCAGATGCAAGCGAGCATATCAAATGAGTGCGAAGCCCTATTCCTGGATCCCTGAAAGGGGGGGGGGGCCGCCTTCTACGCACTCCGTGGCCTGCGGGGGTCGTGGTCAAGTTGGAAAAGACAGGAGGCGGCTGACCCTAGGGACTTGGTGCGTGCTGGCAGCGTCACAACGCGTTTCGGCGAATCCTCGCCTTCATCAGCCGGGCTTGAAGGAGCTGCCCTCTCTGTGAAACTATCCTGCATCGATTTGCTTGCACACCCACGGTGCCCAGAAGCGCAAGATTTCCCCTCGTTTCGTTTTAATCCCAACCTTTATACTGCCAGTCATCAAAGGAGGCAGGTAGGGGATTTGCATAACGAATGTATGTAAATTCTTTGCCAGCAGAACAGACCAGAAACTTGCAATGGAAAAACAGGTCTCTCTTCCAGAGACCTGCAGCCCACAGACTAGAGAAATGGTCAAACAGCTGTCTGCAGTGCAGCCAGCTGAGCGGATCATCACATTAAGTGAGTTAAATGTAGCTAGATGACCATCTGTAATTATGTGCTGCAACCATTTAATACCATATGAGGCCCAAAGAATAGGGTCAGGAATGCTGAAGAAGTGGGAAAGGCGAGGATTGAACGGGGAATAGACATCTGGTTGGTTGTACTTCTGTTTGGCTACTTCCCAGACCCTAATAGTGAAAATCATAGGTAGTGGGAGATTTGGATAAGCTTTTTGGCCTCTAAATGGTAGAAGAGAAAAACCCTCATAGGATCCCACCACTGCAGCTTCCAAAGTTGAGGCTGTGTTTCTATCATCCTGGGCAAACCACCATCTGAGAGTGACTAGGGCCGAGGCTCAAAAATAAATTTTAAAGTTTGTGAGTGCCATAACCCCCAGTGTAGTCGGGAGTTGGAGAATGGAGAGTGATATATGTGGAATACCACCAGCCCATAGGAAAGTTACTAATATTTTATCAATCCTTTTAAAGATAGATCTAAGGATCCATACTGGAGTTTGGCGGAAGGCGTAATTGAGTCTGGGGAGATGCATCATTTTGATAAGGTTGGCTCTGGGAGTAATATTAGTTTTGGCATATTCATTAAGTGGAAATTTGATGATTATGCCTAAGTATTTGAATTCTGATACCCATTGTAATGTGGTAGATGCGGCTTGGTCAATAGGGAATATGGAGGACTTGTCCCAATTTATTTTTAGGCCCAAGTGGCTTCCAAAGGTATCTATTATAAAGAGTACGTTTAGCTGAGAATCATTGGTGTCCCCAAGAGAAAGAAGGAGGTCATCTGCGTATAACGCAATTTTTTCAGTAAGTCTACCAATCTGTAGTCCATGCACAGAGTCGTTCGATCTAATCTGGACTGCAAGGGGCTCAATGGCCAAGGAGAAGAGAAATGGAGATAAAGGGCACCCCTGCATTGTGCCTCTTTGCAATTCAAAGGATGCGGAAGTAACTCCATTGGTAAGTACCCTGGCTCTGGGAGTGGAATATAGTAGCTGAATCTTCAGGCAGTGTGTTTTTACATTGTCTAGTAGGAGTACAACTTGGCTAGAGGTCAAAGGGGGAATGGCCTAAGGTGGAGCCTATGCTTGTCGTAAATCAAAGGTTGGAGAGTGACAGATGTATTGTGGCAGGGGATTCCAGAGGAGGGGTGAAGCACATGCAAAATCTTGTGGTGATTATAGAGGAGGTCAAAAGGTCATGCGCAGATCTGAGATTGTGGATGGGTTGGTATCTGGAAACTAGTGAGGAGATGTACAGGAAGAAGAAGAGTCGAGCAGCCGAGTTCAGTACAGATTGGAGTGGTGCCAGTCTGTTAATTGGTACTCCACAAAGGGGTACGTTATAATAGTCCAGACAAGATATTATAACAGCATGTATTAACATTTTAGTTGTGTCCTGAGTGAGAAAAAGTCAAATGTGAGTATTATATGTTTGAGTTGGAATGGACAGTAGTTGGTTAGAGACTGAATGTGAAGAATAAAAGGAGAGGTGTCAAATTGTAATACTCATGTGTCCCTGTTGTCCTGGCGTCACTTCCTCTCTGTACGTGCTCGCTCTGCCAGCTGTGGTTTGTTGACTGTGGCTGGGGCGTGCAGCGGCGTTGGACTTCGTGCACGCACGCGTGGTTTGACACGCGCGGACGCGTAAGCTGTTGCGCATGCGCGAGGATGAGTGTACGTGAATGCGCATGTGTTGGCGCCAAAATGAAGTATAAAAGGCCTCCCCCAGCCACATCTCAGTGCTGTTCGTTTTGACAGTTAGTGGGTTCGCCCGATCCTTCTGGTGCCTCGGGCCAATCCTGCCTCTGACTTGTCTGCCTGATACTGACCCGGTTTGCCTGACTATTCTCGATCTTTTGTCCCTCGTTCTGACTCGGCTTGTCTCGTTTGTCTGCTCCCTGCCCTGATACCTGGACTGTATACTGGACTTCTTGCCTGTCTCCTGCCTGCCCTGATACCTGGACCAGCACGGTGGCATAGTGGTTAGCATTCTCGCCTTGCAGCGCTGGGTCCCTGGTTCGAATCCCAGCCAGGGCACTATCTGCAAAGAGTTTGTATGTTCTCTCCGTGTCTGCGTGGGTTTCCTCCGGGCACTCCGGTTTCCTCCCACATCCCAAAAACATACGGATAAGTTAATTGGCCCTAGACTACAGTACTTACACTACATAATATAGACATATGGCAATGGTAGGGATTAGATTGTGAGCTCCTTTGAGGGACAGTTAGTGACAAGACAATATATATATATATATATATATATATATATACACTCTGTACATCGCTGCGTAATATGTCGGCGCTATATAAATACTAAATAATAATAATAATAATACATTGGATTACTCACTTGATTGCTGCCTGTCTTGATCCCTGATTGTACTCTCACCTAAGCCTGTCTGCCGCCTGCCACTGACCTTGGATATTATTCTGCCTGCCACTGACCTTGGACTGTACCTCGACTACTCTGCCTGCCACCTGTCACCAACCTTGGATTGAACCTCGTAGAAAGTGAACAGAGGCGCCAACAGGATAAAATACAATAAAAACCTTAAAAATTGCTATGGAGGCAGCAGTGGACTTACCTCCCTGAAGCAAACATGAAACTGTTAATTTTCAAAAACATAGTTTTATTAGCATACTTCAAAAACAGTGTTGCAACGCATTTTGCAGGTTATTCCTGCCTCATCAGGCAATAAACAATGGAGCATTTAACAGTCAGCTGTCGTAATAACACCCAGTGCCTCTAGACCACGTGTCAAACTCTGGCCCGCGGGCCAAATTTGGCCCATAGCGCCAGAAAACTTGGCCCGCAATTGCTTTCCTAATTAACATTGATTTTGGCCTGCATCCATGCTCCCGGCTCCGCCCTCTCCTACTGTAAGTTTGCACTGCCCTATCTCCTTGAATGAGTGATAGAGCATGATTATTCTCTATCACTCCCTTACTCCGCCTAATGAATGGAGGGGTCTTTTACTCCCTGGCCGCCGCTCCATTACCTCCTGGAGTCGGCCGCCCGTCCTGCACGGAAACCTGATCCTCTTCGCATGCCCGGTGCCATGGCATGCAGCAGTGACGTGAAGACAGCAGAGCGGCTTCCCCGGTAACGTCGCATGTACAGAAAGTACTTCCTGTATACGTGCCTACTAGGTCGGAGCCGCTCTGCTGTCTTCACGTCACTGCTTCATGTCATGGCGCCGGGCATGTGAAGAGGATCAGAGAAGCGGACTTCTGTGCAGGACGGGCCGCCGACTTCAGGAGGTAATGGAGCGGCAGCCAGGGAGAAAGGGGCGGCAGGCTGGCTATCTAGCGAATCTATACTGGAGGCACCTACCGAGCTAATCTATACTAGAGAAACCTACCTAGCTAATCTATACTGGACGCACCTACCTAGGTAATCTATACTGGAGAAACCTACCTAGCTAATCTATACTGAAGAAACCTACCTAGATAATCTATACTGGGGAAACCTACCTAGCTAATCTATACTGAAGAAACCTACCTAGATAATCTATACTGGGGAAACCTACCTTGCGAATCTATACGGGAGAAACCTACCTAGCTAATCTATACCGGACGCACCTACCTAGGTAATCTATACTGGAGAAACCTACCTAGCTAATCTATACTGAAGAAACCTACCTAGATAATCTATACTGGGGAAACCTACCTTGCGAATCTATACTGGGGAAACCTACCTGGCTAATCTATACTGGAGGCACCTACCTAGCGAATCTATACTGGGGAAACCTACCTAGCTAATCTATACTAGAGGCACCTACCTAGCTAATTTAGACTGGAGAAACCTACCTAGCTAATCTATACTGGGTGCACCTATGCCTGACTAACCTATACTGTGTGCACCTATGCCTGACTAACCTATACTGGGAGCACATACCTAGCTAACCTATACTGGATGCAACTATGCCTGGCTAACCTATACTGGGGACCCCTAACTAGCTAACCTATACTGGGTGCAACTACCTAGCTAACCTATACTGGGTGCACCTATGCCTGACTAACCTATACTGGGGGCACCTACCTTGCTAACCTATACTGGGGGCCCTTACCTAGCTAACCTATACTGGGTGCACCTATGCCTGTCTACCTATACTGGTAGCACCTACCTAGCCAGTCTGTACTGGATGCACCTATACCTGTCTACCTATACTAGGGTACCTACCTGGCTAACCTATACATGGGGCACCTATGCCTGAATAACCTATACTGGAGCCACCTATACCTGACTAACCTAAACTGGAGGCACCAGTGCCTGGCTATGTATACTGAAGACACCTATTTTTTGGCTACCTATACTGGGGGAACCTATACCTGGCTTCCTATACAGGGTTAGCTATACCTGGCTACCTACCTATACTGAGAGTGTTTTTTGTCCCACCGCAGCTGTAGCATGTGGTACAAATTGGCAGGTGCTGTGCAATCATTCCAAATGGGGAGGGGGGGGGGTGTAAATATGACTGTTGGCCCTCGACCTGGTCTAAGTTTTTCATTTTGGCCCTCTGTCTATTTGAGTTTGACACCCCTGCTCTAGACAGATATACCTGCGAAACACGCTGCAACGCGTTTTTTGGAGTTTTTATTATATTTCATCCTGTTGGCGCCTCTGTTCACTTTCTCCGATACGTGTGTCAACCCCTGGTGGAGGGGTGATATACCCCCTTCTTTTCGATCTACAGAGAGCAACTTCTTAATCCTGAGTGGGGAAAAGTCTTAAATCTCCCTCCTGCATTTCCAGTGGTTGCCTAAAGGGTAACTCTGGTTTGTGAATATTATGTTACTTACCTTCATTGTCCATCCTTATGCACTACATACAGTATTACACTATATTGGGCTCTCGGTGTCTCCTCCTTTTGGATTGAACCTCCACTATTCAAGTTACCACCAGCCTTCTCCACACTGTGGTATCCGTTCTCTCGACCACTAGTAAGGCGATCCCAGTTTGCGACCTGGTGGGCACTAGGCTGCTAAGTGCAGAGCAATCCCCTTGGGTCGTTTTTGGTGAACACCCGTGGTCACTTAGACTCCACATCTGGGCAAAACCTTGTTCGCTAGTGGAAGGGTCACCGCACAACCAATGCAACTAGGTATCTAATAGCCTCACTGTAACACAAATATTACCCCTAAGCACTGTGTTTTGGGAACTGATGTTGGGAACTGATGTTATAGGGGTGTTATTAACATTTATTGTTTTATCAGGCAGAGAGGTTGACAAAGATGGTGGAAAAATGATTAATTCTGACAATGCCAAGTAGCAGCGACCTATCAGATGTCACTGCTACTGAGGGAGTGCAGTGATTGGCCCCAATCATGGAGCCGTGGTACCACCTGTGGGACCATCGGCTCCAGTTAAAAAAGGGAGCAATGGGCAGCCCGACTGGCTACTTCCTGCTGATCTGGAACGGTGTGCACCATACTGGCTGTGCATATTTAAACTGAGGAGGACACAGGGGGACTGAAAAGGACACGGGGACAGAGGAGGACACAGGGGGACAAACAAGGACACAGGGACATAGAAGGCTACAGGGTAATAGAGAAGGACACGGGGACACAAGATGTACTAAGAAGGCACAAGGGGGACATAATAATTGTGGGGGAGGTCAACAAGACACCCCTGCAACTTGGATGCACCAGGTTTAGTATTTTTTTCCCCCTGGCTTTTATCCTCTAAACCTAGGTGTGTCTTATGGTCTGGAACGTCTTATAGTCCGAAAAAGATGGTGCCCAGGGCTGTGGCTCTAAGTTGGGAGTGGCTCCAACACATCTTAAAACAATTACTAAAGCTATCCTTCCACAAAAGTGCAGCATTAGAACAGCTAAGATATTGTGCTGAACCCTTGGAACTTTCATACCTTTAGTAGAGGACCCAAGGTCTAAAATTACATGTGCCACCCATGGAAGTGAGAAAGATTTTTTTCTCTTCATAGTGTTCCCTAAAAGGTCAGTTAATTTTTATGGAATAGTTTAATGTCGGAATCACACTTACACCTGCTACAAAAGCTGAAGCACGTACCAAGAGAGCAATTCCATTGCCTCACATGCCTGTTGTGAATTATAAGGGGTAAACTGATGGCATCTCTAGGGATAGATCTCAACATTGAGATGGCAACATAGCAAGAAAATACAAACATCAAAATAATCTAACAAGCCTTTGGATGACTTGAAATGCAGTGTGGTCAGGGTCAAGGACAAGATGATGAAAATTACACATACATATAATGTAAGCAGAATCCCATTTAAACCTGTGTGTGGTATTTATGCCAGATCTGATTTGGACGCAACATCCTAGATATAGCAATGCAATGTTATCTTCATTAATTTTAAACCATGCCTCAGACCCAAATTCCTGTATCAGAATGAAAGCTTGGGAATGGATTTACCAGGATCAGTCATTAGCATGAGTTAATGCTTTAACCTCTGTGGCGTTATGATATAGGGTCTAAAAGCTGTAACATTTTTTCACAAGCTTTTAGACCCTAAAAACAAGAAGAAAAAAAAACATACCACAGGGAGATCTGCAGCAGCTACTGCATATGACTCACCGCTCTGAGCTGCAGATTTCCATCACGAGCCTGTCTCTAGTTTACCGCTAAGGAGATAAATTTCCGTTGCCCTGAACCCATACTCCTTTATTGCAGGGTTCTATTGCCAAGTTAAAAAGCACAGGGGACATGGTGTATCACTGTCTCAATCGGCACAAAATAGGAATTTTCCTAGTTATACTCATTAACTATAACAAAAGCCCATTATTGGAGTAAAGGGACTTGATTATAAACAAAATCACAACCTACAATGTGCGCTCCTCAAATAGTTCCCTTTTCCAATAAATCACAGCTTAAACTGGATCGCATCTGTAAAAAGTGTGTGTATCACTCTCTAAAAAATATCTATGATGAACAGGGCGCTCTACAGAAAGCCACAGATAAAGTGCTCAAAACTTAACATAAAACATGAAAAAAACAGGCAAAGGTTATAATAGCTGTTTCCTGATAATGTCCTATGTTTATAGTGTGATAAAAGTCCACAGAGATCTTCTTCCAACTTTCTTAAGGATAAATGAACTTCACACTTCCTGAATTATATGATTATAGTATACGCTCACCAGAAATGACAGCTGCCCTTCTCAGGATCAGCCAACAGCGCTTCTGGCCCAGCCAGTACTTGCTCAATGTTCCAGCGTATTTTCCTTCCCCTACTTGCTCCAACCATAAAAGACAGAAAAAACACTCCAATAGTGTAATACTGTATGATTCAGGTAGATTCTATTGCACCCGTGCTCCCAGTTTTTACATCAGCACCCAGTGCTCCACCACCAAATAATCAATAAAGCCTCTCACCGCACAATCTGGCTGACCCAGGACAGACCAGCAATAATCACTTTACAGATGGCATCAGGCTTGTCCCCTTATTGGCAGCGCTCCTAGGACTCAAACTGGGCCAGACATAGTGTAAAATCTTCTTTTATTAAAATAGTTAAAACGTAGTGCACTTACAATATAGTAGAAACAAATGCGCATATAAAATCCTTGTTGAGCTCTTTCTGCGTCCCTTGCTCCTTAGGCCACGCATGGGCATATACTATAATCATATAATTCAGGAAGTGTGAAGTTTATTTATCCTTAAGAAAGTTGGAAGAAGATCTCTGTGGACTTTTATCACACTATAAACAAAGGACATTATCAGGAAACAGCTATTATAACCTTTGCCTGTTTTTTTAATGTTTTATGTTAAGTTTTGAGCACTTTATCTGTGGCTTTCTGTAGAGCACCCTGTTCATCATAGAAAGGGACTTGATTCTCTTAAAGAAAACCTGTAACTTTAAAAACCTCCCCTGTGGGGTACTCTCCACGGGTAGGGGAAGCCTCCGGATCCTATTGAGGCTTCCCGCGTCCTCCGCGGTCCCGGAACGGCGGCAGTATCGGCTCTCCGCACTGAGATACGCGGAAATAGCCGATCTCCGTCGGGCCGCTCTACTGCGCAAGCCTTGCTTGTAAACACAAGTGAGCAGAGGAGTTTCAGATAAGAAGCTAGGCAGGGAAATAAATGGAAGAGGAGGAATATATTATAGATAAAAAGAACCCCCAGCATTCAACTGTTTGGCACTGACTACTAAAGGGCCAGTGCTCCTAAAGTATGTGATAACTCCAAACCATAACAGCAGAAAAAGTTTTGCAAGTTTTGAATGCAGGATTAGCATCTTTATCACTTAATACATTCAGACCAGTTGCTGTTGAAATTTGATTTTTATGGTGACAATACTGCTTTAATAAAATATTCTCAGAATCCAAATTTGTCTAATACTCTGAATATAAAAAATCTGGACAGTGAATCAATTCCAATCACTACAGACTCTTGTATTGATGTATAACACTGGTGTATTATATGACAGATTGTGACGATAAAAGCTTTGATTTGCTTACCTTTTTGGAAGCCTGATTGTAAATCCCTAACAAATTTTCAACGACTGTTTCCAATCTGGTTGTCAGCATTTGTGCATAGATTTATATGTCAATATAGAGTATTGATATTGAGCAGTAATTACTACAATCTAAGTAAGATTTGCCTTCGTTTGGAATTAAGGTGATGGAGGCAGTAGTGTTCAGATCAGAAAAGATTCTAGCATCCTCTTGGTTATTGACCAGTTCAAAAAATAAGGAAGCCAAACTCTCCCGGAAAATGCTGTAAATTCTGCCATGAAGCCGTCTGCGCCAGGACTCTTTTGTGATGTTAAACTCAGAATTATCTTAAATAATTCTGCTTGCTGACTCCAAGGTATCACTCAACTGTGTATCCAATACCAGAGTACACCTTTATTTAAAAATCAAATAACGTCGCCATACATTGTGTCTGCAACATAATTTAATTTTTTTGTGATAAACTGGATTAATAACCAAATAAAATTTGTAGTTTTTATTGTAAAACTACACTGGATAAAAACTGAGAAGTAATGTATTTTTAATATTTTTTCCTTTAACCACTTCACCCCCAAGGGTTTTTACCCTAACGGACCAGAGCAATTTTCCCCTTTCATTTGCCAATAACTTTTTCAATACTTATCACAACAAAATTATCTATACCTTGTTTTTTTCACCACAAATAATTTTTTGGGGGGGTGAAAAAAATGAAAAAATACACAATTTCTCCAATTCTATCCCCTATAGTTTTAAAATAAACAATGCTACCATACATAAAACCCACACGTTCTATCTCCCTATTTGTCCTGGTTATCACAAGGTTTAAATTATGTCCCTAGTACAAAGTATAGTGACAATATGTTATTTGGAAATAAATGTGTATTTTTTCTATGTTGTGGTTTTTGTTTTCTCATTGCACACTACCAATGACAAGCCCTTAATAGCAAAAATAAGAGTAATACACCCTCATGGTATACATATTTTAAAAAAACTGAGGCCCTAAAGTAACTATTTATGCATTTTCTTTTCAATTCTGTCACTTTTGGGTTTTTACAAGTGTTTTATTTTGGTATAAAGTATATAACAATAACATTTTTATTGCTTCTCATTCAGTTTGCAGCTAAAAAAAAATTTCAAATGTTATAGGCCTCAGATCTCAAACACCCCAAATTATATTCTTTCACTTGTCATGATTAAAATGATACCCTATATACATAATCAGATAGATTTTTGGCCATGCAATGCAATGCACTGTTAACCATAAGCAGCACCAATTGATTTTTCAAGGCATTTTTTGCACCAAAAGTAATACAGTCATTCTTTCTTAGCAAAGCCCATGGAACGTCTGAAAGCCATAAATGTCACCATTCTGAAAACTAGAGACCCAAGCCTACTCAGATATACATATTTTTTAACGTTTGTACTTATGCAGTCTTTCTGCAATTGTACCATAACTTTGAAAATTGTATTTTTTTACAGTCTTTTTCACATTGGCACAAATTTTTTTTATTAAAGTCAACCTCAAGACTAAAAATCTACTCGGCATCACTGAAAAGGCTTGGTGTTTCTTTAACAGGTTCACAGCATCAGAACTTTTTTAATTTTTTTAAATGTTTTTAATACCCAAGCATAATTTTTAGCTGCTTAGAAGCTAAGCTCCACCCCATCAAAGAAAACGGCTTGAGAATTTTTCCCCTGATGTTGTGCAAAGGGATTTCTGATATTGGTGTTCTCATTGCCTAGCAGTTGGGAAGGGTGATCAGGACACAGGACAGTTGGAACTGTATCTCATGCTCCCTGTCACCTCCTTTCAACCAAAAATATGGCTGCCCCCATGAAATCACAAACATTTGCCTGTTTTTTTTAAAACAGGATGGGTAAGAGATTATATTACCTATCTATTTTAATTAACTTAACTAATGTAAGTTAATGACAGTATGTTTGTTTAGGCTGAAGTTCCTCTTTAAATTACATAGGCCTCATCTCTCAACACCCCAAATTCTTTTCTCTCGCTTGTCACTGCTAAAATCATAACCTATATACATAAACAGGTATTTGGGCACATGACAGACTGTAAACTTAGCACTCAGGGCTGGTGCACACCAAAACCCGCTAGCAGATCCGCAAAATGCTAGCAGATTTTTAAACGCTTTTTTTTATTTTTATGAGGCGTTTTGCTAGCGTTTTGCGGATTGCTGCTGCGGTTTTCAGTATAGTAGATTTCATATATTGTTACAGTAAAGCTGTTACTGAACAGCTTCTGTAACAAAAGCGCCTGCAAAACCGCTCTGAAGTGCCGTTTTTCAGAGCGGTTTGCGTTTTTCCTATACTTAACATTGAGGCAGAAACGCATCCGAAATCCAAAAAATGCCTCACCCAGGCATTTTTCGTTTCTGCTAAACGCCTGCCGCTCTGGTGTGCACCACCCCATTGAGATACATTGACCAAGCAGATCCGCAGCCGCAAGCGGATCTGAAAACGCCCAAAAAGCCGCTCGGTGTGCACCAGCCCTCAAGGATCATAAAAAGCAGAAATTGCAAATATTCAGAATCCGACCAAAAACTTTGCAAAAGAGTGTAAATTGGTACAAAAAGGATTCACTTTATTATAGAAATATTCAAAATAGAAAATATGGATGTCAAACAGCCAATATGAACCCACCCACCCACAAGGATAAAATCCTAAAAACCGGTGAAGCAGAGACTTCCTAATAGCAGAATGTGACACATCAATCAATTATTAATAGCTGTCCAGCTCTGTCGATTTTGCTGTATATTTTATTCGTCACACTTCACTATGAATAAGGATTCAATGTAAATAAAACTCCAGCAGTCCAAGTTAGCAACCAGTCGGCTTAAATAGTCCCAATTGCAGACTTGTCAAACGCATAATGTTGCAGCAAAAGAGTAAAGGTGGCCACACATTATACAATTTTTTAAATATCTGTTCAATTTAAGAATTGCAATCAATTTTTCTGACTGATTGTAATATTTCAAAAATATGACCAATGTACCACACACATATGCTTAATTTTTCCCCAATGATGATAAAAATGATTGGAAACTCTGACAAAATTGCTAGGGTTTGTATATTAATAAATTGACAATCTAACACACACCATACAATCTTTAGAATGATTGAAGAAAAATATCTGGCATTCCGGATCGATAAAAAAATCGAAGAAAACGGGAAATCCGATCAGATTTTTTACCTTAAGTCCACCTTAAATCCTATTAGCAGACTTGTCTCCAGTATCAGGCATAAGCAAGGGGTTAGTTGGCAGTTGAAAGAGATTATGTAGGGATTAGCATGTCAAGAGGCAGTATTATACATCTTGAGTTAGCCTGTCTCTATGCAACAGAGAGATAGCGTTCAAAGTTCAGTTTCTGCTGAGCAGATGGTTACCTGCCTAATATGGAATTAATCCAGATCACTGTACATGTATAGCCTCTGCTGCTTCGTGACTGTCCTCCAGTTCCTCTTAATGGTTAGGTGTGAATCCGTGAAGATCCATGCAGATGACAGTGGCTGAATAGGTTACAGCAACGCAGAGCAGCGGGACGTGCGGGATGCCAATGTGCCTCCAGCTAAAGCACTTCCGCACGCCAGAGTTTACACAGCATCACTTCTGGCTCCACCCACTGACCGGTTTCGCGCATGCGTGTTTCCTCAGGGTGTGGCTTAGAGGCTTCATATAGAAGCATTTATGCTGTCAGTTCTCAAAACCCCGCCCTAGGGGCGGATTAGTTTACACGGAGGATGCCAGAGAGCAGGGCGCCGGTACAACCAATAGGAGACACCAATGGCGGGTAACAACAAAAGTCACATAATTGGATCACCACAATGTCAATCAGTATACTGGTTTAATAATTCCAGTCAAAGCGCACCACATATCAGTAAATTGAATTGCAACGTTCATAGGGAAAATGGGAAATAATATGCAGGATTTTTATCCCAAAAGTTCCAAAAATCCCTCATGCAAAACTGACAGCTGCACACCTTTATGTGCTAACTGGCCGTTCAATTTTCAACTCCTGAACACCACCCCCTGTAATAACGCAACCACATTACACAGTCCAAAATTGAGACTGAAGAAAGTGACAAGTGGTAGCACTAAAGGCCCGTTTTTTTCACCAAATGTAACAATGTTATTCTTTCATATCAAAGGCCTTGGAGTGACAGAACATTTGATACGTCATTAATGTTACCATTCTGAAAACTAGATCATCAGACGGGAGCGTTCTGCGCATGCGTAGTACGATTATATATTATTATTATATATTATTCCCCTCCATGCATCTTGACACAAGGGGTATTTTTCCCTCACAAGAGATCTGTTAGTCTCTTAGGTTCTTTATTTTGTTCTTTTCTTTTGTTTGTGTGTAAACATGTCCATTCAAATATGTCATGGTGTAGAAGAGTCCAGATCACGCTGTCTTTGTGTGACAGCTCAAGAGTCACAGTGCTTCAGAGACTTTACTTCATTATCCTCCAAATCCGCCCCTCATTTCCTCTACTCTCATGGCTTCCTTTAATGTTGTATCACACAATGTCAAAGGCCTAAATTCCCCTATAAAACGCAGAAGGGCCTTCTATATTTGTCAGACCCGGGTCCCTCTCTCACTCTCGCACTGGAAGTTATTCAGGAGTCAGGGTACTACTCCGGCTTACAACTAAATATTGATAAATCAGTAGTGCTACTAATTGATGAACCTGTAAATGAGTTGTCCCCACACTCTTCGCCTCTCCGTATTGTGACCTCCTTTAAGTATCTGGAAATAACTATACAGCTGGATCCTAAAAAATACTTAGTGAATGAAGTGTACCCACTTCTTCAACTTGTTCGAGATAGAAGCAGAGCTTGGACCAAATTACCCCTCTCAGTGGTTGGAAGGGTTAATTCGGTAAAAATTGTACTTTTACCCAGAATCCTTCGTATAACCCTGAAATATATGGATATGACTCTGATCTTCGCCAATGTTCATTGGCGTTGGATCTTTTGCATGGCACTCTTTCCAAGACCGTTAAAACCAATACAGTTCTTGAACAGGCAACAAGAGTATGGCAGTGGGTCCTCAGATACTTTTCAGACACAAGGCAGAAGTACTATACCCCCCTCTGGAATAACCCCAAGTTGGCTGAATTCCTCACCATCCCTGACACTCATGCCTGGGTCTCAAAGTACATAGTTTTTCTGGAACAAATTTTAAGACGGGGAATCAACTATCTTTTTTAGAACTTTCTGCCAAATTTGCTCTCCCTGCCTCACTTTAGATACATCCAAATTGCCCATGCTTTCAGAGCTCAATTTGGTATGGGTCCAGTTGCGGTGCACATCTCTGATATACAGTGGAGGAAATAATTATTTGACCCCTCACTGATTTTGTAAGTTTGTCCAATGACAAAGAAATGAAAAGTCTCAGAACAGTATCATTTCAATGGTAGGTTTATTTTAACAGTGGCAGATAGCACATCAAAAGGAAAATCGAAAAAATAACCTTAAAGAGAACTCGAGGTGGGTTTGAAGAATATTATCTGCATACAGAGGCTGGATCTGCCTATACAGCCCAGCCTCTGTTGCTATCCCAAACCCCCCTAAGGTCCCCCTGCACTCTGCAATCCCTCATAAATCACAGCCACCCTGCTGACAAACAGCTTGTCAGAGCTGGCTGTGTTTTTCTCTATAGTGTCAGTCTGCTGCTCTCCCCGCCTCCTGCAGAACTCCAGTCCCCGCCTGCATCCCTTCCCTCCCTGCAGATTGGAGGGAGGGGACGGGGGCAGGGACCGGAGCTATGCAGGAGGCGGGGGAGCAGCTGAGACTGACACTACAGATGTAAACACAGCCTCACAGCATGGCTGTGATTTATGAGGGATTGTAGAGTGCCGGGGGACCTTAGTGGGGTTTGGGATAGCAACAGAGGCTGGGCTGTATAGGCAGATCTAGCCTCTGTATGCAGATAACATTCTTTAAACACACCTCGGGTTCTCTTTAAATAAAAGATAGCAACTGATTTGCATTTCATTGAGTGAAATAAGTTTTTGAACCCTCTAACAATAAAAGACTTAATACTTAGTGGAAAAACCCTTGTTTGCAAGCACAGAGGTCAAACGTTTCTTGTAATTGATGACCAAGTTTGCACACATTTTAGGAGGAATGTTGGTCCACTCCTCTTTGCAGATCATCTCTAAATCCCTAAGGTTTCGAGGCTGTCTCTGTGCAACTCTGAGCTTGAGCTCCCTCCATAGGTTTTCTATTGGATTAAGGTCCGGAGACTGACTAGGCCACTCCATGACCTTAATGTGCTTCTTCTTGAGCCACTCCTTTGTTGCCTTTGCTGTATGTTTTGGGTCATTGTCGTGCTGGAACACCCATCCACGACCCATTTTCAGTTTCCTGGCAGAGGGAAGGAGGTTATCGTTCAGGATTTCACGATACATGGCTCCGTCCATTTTCCCGTTAATGCGATTAAGTTGTCCTGTGCCCTTAGCAGAAAAACACCCCCAAAGCAAAATGTTTCCATCCCCATGCTTGACGGTGGGGACGGAATTTTGGGGGTCATAGGCAGCATTTTTCTTCCTCCAAATCCAGCGAGTTGAGTTAATGCCAAAGAGCTCTATTTTGGTCTCATCAGACCACAGCACCTTCTCCCAGTCACTCACAGAATCATTCAGGTGTTCATTGGCAAACTTCAGACGGGCCTGCACATGTGCCTTCTTGAGCAGGGGGACCTTGCGAGCCCTGCAGGATTTTAATCCATTGCGGTGTAATGTGTTTCCAATGGTTTTCTTGGTGACTGTGGTCCCTGCTAATTTGAGGTAATTCACTAACTCCTCCCGTGTAGTTCTAGGATGCTTTTTCACCTTTCTCAGAACCATTGACACCCCACGAGGTGAGATCTTGCGTGGAGCCCCAGAGCGAGGTCGATTGATGGTCATTTTGTGCTCCTTCCATTTTCGAACAATCGCACCAACAGTTGTCACCTTCTCTCCCAGCTTCTTGCTAATGGTTTTGTAGCCCATTCCAGCCTTGTACAGGTCTACAATTTTGTCTCTGACATCCTTGGACAGCTCTTTGGTCTTTCCCATGTTGGAGAGTTTGGAGTCTGCTTGATTGATTGATTATGTGGACAGGTGTCTTTTATACAGGTGACTAGTTAAGACAGGTGTCCTTAATGAGGGTGACTAATTGAGTAGAAGTGTCTAACCACTCTATGGGAGCCAGAACTCTTAATGGTTGGTAGGGGTTCAAAAACTTTTCACTCAATGAAATGCAAATCAGTTGCTATCTTTTATTTAAGGTTATTTTTTCGATTTTCCTTTTGATGTGCTATCTGCCACTGTTAAAATAAACCTACCATTGAAATGATACTGTTCTGAGACTTTTCATTTCTTTGTCATTGGACACACTTACAAAATCAGTGAGGGGTCAAATAATTATTTCCTCCACTGTACTTAATGCCATTCAGCAAGGTCAATGTAGAAATATGATTGGAGATCTATACTCAAGCCTCATAAAACATAAAGCTGAAATATATACTACCCCCTCTAGATGCAAGTGGATCGCATGTGGTCTTACTATACAGTGGTGAATTCAGAAGGTCCGCACAGTCAAATGTAGACCAAGTCTGCTGTTTTATTCAAAAAACGTGACACAATTCCATTCCATAACCAACGATTCGTTTCGGGGCCCCCGAGGGATCCCCTTTGTCAAGGTAAACACACAGAATGGTGTAACTGACTGTTACTCAGGTCCGGCACCTCCATAGTGGTGTGCGGTTCCTCCTCAGATTCCTTACTATACAGTGGGGTGTGAAAGTTTGGGCAACCTTGTTAATCATCATGCTTTTCCTGTATAAATCGTTTTTTTCGATAAGAAATTTCAGTTAAATATATCATATAGGAGACACACACAGTGATATTTGAGAAGTGAAATTAAGTTTATTGGATTTACAGAAAGTGTGCAATAATTTATTTAAACAAAATTAGGCAGGTGCATAAATTTGGGCACCACAAAAAAGAAATGAAATCAATGTTTAGTAGATACTCCTTTTGCAGAAATTACAGCCTCTAAATGCTTCCTGTAGGTTCCAATGAGAGTCTGGATTCTGGTTGAAGGTATTTTGGACCATTCCTATTTTTAAAACATCTTTAATTCATTCAGGTTTGATGGCTTCTGAGCATCGACAGCTCTCTTTAACTCACACCACAGATTTTCAATTATATTCAGGTCTGGGGACTGAGATGACCATTCCAGAACATTGTACTTGTTGAATGCCTTAGTGGATTTTGAGCAGTGTTTAGAGTCATCTTGTTGAAAGATCCAGCTCTGGCGCAGTTTCAGCTTTGCCACTGATTCCTGGATATTCGTCTCCAAATTCTACTGATACTGAGTGGAATCCATGCCTCCCTCAACTTTGACAAGATTCCCAGTCCATGCACTGGCCACACAGCCCCACAGCACGATGGAACCACCACCATATTTTACTGTAGGTAGCAGGTGTTTTTCTTGGAATGCTGTGCTCTTTTTCCTCCATACATAACGCCCCAATAACTCAACTTTAGTTTTATCAGTCCACAGCACCTCATTCCAAAATGAAGCTGGCTTGTCCTAGTGTGCTTTAGCATACCTCAAGTGGCTCCATTTGTGCTGGGGGTGGAGAAAAGGCTTCCTCTGCATCACTCTAACATACAGCATCTCCTTGTGTAAAGTGTGCCAATGGTTGAACGATGCACAGTGACTCCATCTGCAGCAAGATGATGTTGTAGGCCTTTGGTGCTGGTCTGTGAGTTGACTGACTGTTCTCACCATTCGTCGCTTTTGTTTGTCTGAGATTTTTCTTAGTCTGCCACTTTGAGCCTTAACTTGAACTGAGCCTGTGGTCTTCCATTTCCTCAATATGTTCCTAACTGTGGAAACAGACAGCTGAAATCTCTGAGATAGCTTTCTGTAGGGAAGACCCAGCTGTCATGGTACACATTGGCACCAATGACAAAGTTAGTGGGAGATGGAAGGTCCTCAAAAATGATTTTCAGGTACTTGGAGATAAACTTAAAGCAAGGACCTCCAAGGTGGTGTTCTCTGAAATACTGCCAGTGCCACGCGCTACATCTGAGAGACAGAGGGAGCTTAGGGAGTTAAATAAGTGGCTGAGAAATTGGTGTAGGAAGGAAGGGTTTGGGTTCCTGGAGAACTGGGCAGACTCAGGGGTGCAGCTAAGGTTTTTGTGGCCCCAAGCGGACTGTAGCAAGAGGCCCTATCCCGCCGCGGCGAAAAATGGGTGTGGCTATCCCGCATAAGTGGGCGTGGCCATGACATGTGGGTGGAGCAGGAGGGCGGATTGGGGCGGGGCTGTTTGCGGGGAAAAAATGGATGTTGGGGTGATTGAGGCGCGCGTAGCGCGCCGAAAGATTGGCGCGGCCATGACATTGTATGGGCGAAGCTTAACCGTAGCACAGCAAATATAGCCAACTATGACCATTAAATAATAAATGCAGCAACAGTTACCCCAGACACCAGAAAATAAAAACGCAATTTGGGCCACATTTCAGCAGAAATCAAACGCAATTAGGGCACATTTTCAGCAGAAATCAAACGCAATTAGGGCACATTTTCAGCCGAAATCAAACGCAATTAGGGCACATTTTCAGCAGAAATCAAACGCAATTAGGGCCACATTTTCAGCAGATATCAAACGCATTTAGGGCACAGTTCAGCAGAAATCAATCGCAATTAGGGCCACATTTTCAGCAGATATCAAACGCAATTAGGGCACAGTTCAGCAGAAATCAATCGCAATTAGGGCCACATTTTCAGCAGATATCAAACGCATTTAGGGCACAGTTCAGAAGAAATCAATCGCAATTAGGGCCACATTTTCAGCAGATATCAAACGCATTTAGGGCACAGTTCAGCAGAAATCAATCGCAATTAGGGCCACATTTTCAGCAGATATCAAACGCATTTAGGGCACAGTTCAGCAGAAATCAATCGCAATTAGGGCCACATTTTCAGCAGATATCAAACGCATTTAGGGCACAGTTCAGCAGAAATCAATCGCAATTAGGGCCACATTTTCAGCAGATATCAAACGCATTTAGGGCACAGTTCAGCAGAAATCAATCGCAATTAGGGCCACATTTTCAGCAGATATCAAACGCATTTAGGGCACAGTTCAGCAGAAATCAATCGCAATTAGGGCCACATTTTCAGCAGATATCAAACGCATTTAGGGCACAGTTCAGCAGAAATCAATCGCAATTAGGGCCACATTTTCAGCAGATATCAAACGCATTTAGGGCACAGTTCAGCAGAAATCAATCGCAATTAGGGCCACATTTTCAGCAGATATCAAACGCAATTAGGGCACAGTTCAGCAGAAATCAATCGCAATTAGGGCCACATTTTCAGCAGATATCAAACGCAATTAGGGCACAGTTCAGCAGAAATCAATCGCAATTAGGGCCACATTTTCAGCAGATATCAAATGCAATTAGGGCACAGTTCAGCAGAAATCAATCGCAAATTCGCAATTAGGGCTGCGGCTGCAAAAAGAAAAGAATTTACTCACCTGGCAGGCTGGCACTGGCAGAAGTCTTCTCTCCCTGGTCTCCTCTCCCGGCCGGCTTCTCAGGCGCGCAGTTCCCACGGAGCTCCCTTCCTGGCTTCCTCCTCCAATCTCCCGCGCTGATTCATGCAGGGCTACGGGTCGGGAAGATGGCCACCCGAAGCCCTGTACTGGAGACATAGTCTCCAGAGCAGGGCTTCGGCGGCGGCCATCTTCCTGTAGCCCTGCTCTGCTCTGCCAGCCCGGCGGGGCTGCGGGGAAAAAGTGACGTCACGCCGACGTCACGGAGCCGCCGAGGCCCCTAAGATTGTGAGGCCCCAAGCGACCGCTTGGTTCGCTTTATGCCTCGCGGCGCCCTTGCAGTCGGCTACAGGTTCTACAGCAGGGATGGGCTGCACCTTAATGGGGAGGGTGCAGCTGCATTGGGGGAGAAGATGGCTAAACGGTTGGAGGAGATTTTAAACTAGGATCTGGGGGGAGGCGGGAGGATAAAGTCTCAATATGTAGACAAGATAAGGTAAAAAGACAGTGGGAGCCTAACATTATGGGGGGTGGAGAGGGGGGTGGAGACAGTGTAAAGATTAAGGAGGTTGGTAAAACTTCAAGTAGCCCATTTCGTGTAAACAAAATTGGTAAATGTGTTGGTAAAAATATAAAGTGCATGGTAACCAATGCTCGGAGCCTTGCAAATAAAATAGACGAACTAGAGTTCATTCTGAATGACAAAGGCTATGACATTGTGGGAATAACCGAGACATGGATGGATGAAAGCCATGACTGGATAGCTAATTTAAAAGGATACAATGTGTTTAGGAGGGATAGAACAGGGAAAAAAGGTGGAGGGGTTTGTCTCTTTGTTAAGAATTCTTTTACAGCTGTCCTCAACGATGAGATGGAGGAAGATTGCGAAGATGTGGAGTCCGTTTGGGTAAATATTCATGGTGGAAATAAAAGTTGCCAATTGCTTATTGGGGTATGCTACAGACCACCTCTTATTAATGAAGCTGCAGAACTGCGATTACTACAGCAGATTGAAAAAGCTGCAAGTAAAAACGAGGTCATAATTATGGGCGACTTCAACTTTCCAGACATTGACTGGGGTATTGAGGCTACCCATTCTGGTAAAAGCAGCAGATTTCTTGCAGCACTACAGGACAATTACTTGACTCAAATGGTAACGGAACCAACTAGGGGGAATGCGTTACTGGATCTGATCATTTCTAATAGACCAGATAATGTATCAAATGTGCAGGTTCAAGAACATTTGGGAAATAGTGATCACAACATGATAACGTTTGATCTGGTGACTGATAGGCCACGGGGCAGCGGGACCACTAAAACTATGAATTTTAGAAAAGCAAAGTTCAATCAAATTAGGCAGGCACTAAGTTTGGTGAACTGGGATAATGTACTACAAGGGGACGACACTGAAGGGAAATGGCAAGCTTTTAAACGTATTCTCAATCAATATTGTAGTATGTATATCCCATATGGAAACAAAATGTCTAGGAATAAAAAAAGGCCTCTATGGATGAATAGAAAGGTTAGGGATAAAATGAAGAGGAAAAAGAATGCCTATAAGGTCCTAAAACAGGAGGGGACTGAGGCTGCACTAAGCAATTATAAGGAGTGCAATAAAAATTGTAAAAAAGAAATTACGCTGGCAAAGATCGAAGCTGAAAATCAAATCGCTAGGGATATCAAATCTAACCCAAAAAAGTTTTACAAGTACATCAACTCTAAAAAAAGAAAGGTTGACTGTATAGGAATCCTAAAGGATGAGGGTGGGAACTCAATGGTGGACGACCAAGGTAAGGCAGAGTTATTAAATGCTTTCTTTGCTTCTGTCTTCACAAAGGAAACAGCACTGTTGCAAATTACAGAGGCAGAAGAGTCTCAATCTTCTAACTGTAATATTAAATACTTAACGCAGGAAGAAGTAAAGGCAAGACTAAATAAATTAAAAATAGACAAGGCACCTGGCCCGGATGGCATGCATCCTCGGGTCCTAAGAGAATTAAGTTCAGTTATAGCTAAGCCCCTTTATCTTATCTTTTGTGACTCTCTTGCAACTAGCAGAGTCCCAGTGGATTGGCGTACAGCCCACGTTTTCCCATTATTTAAAGGGACTCCGAGCAGTGCAGAAACTATGGAAAGATGCATATCATTTTAAAGCTCTCTTTCTCCTCTTTCCAATGATATATAAACCACCACCCTACGTCTTTTAGTTTTCTCTATTTTTGCGATTGAAATTGCTGCGGCCGCGATTTCGATCGCGAAAATAGAGAAAACTAAAAGGCATAGGGCAACGATTTAGGTGTCGTCAGAAAGAGGAGAAAAAGAGCTTTAAAATGATATCCATCAAGCCATAGTTATATTGTATTACACAGGACGACACTTTCCCCAGTGTCAGCAGCTCCATTCTGCTGAATGCAGCTGCTGACTTTGACAAAAAGTCGTCCTGTGTAATACAATATAACTATGGCTTGATGGATATCATTTTAAAGCTCTCTTTCTCCTCTTTCTGACGACACCTAAATCGTTGCCCTACGCCTTTTAGTTTTCTCTATTTTCGCGATCGAAATCGCGGCCGCGGCAATTTCAATCGCGAAAATAGAGAAAACTAAAAGACGTAGGGTGGTGGTTTATATATCATTGGAAAGAGGAGAAAGAGAGCTTTAAAATGATGTGCATCTTTCCATAGTTTTTGCACTGCTCGGAGTCCCTTTAAGAAGGGCAAAAAATCTGATCCAGGAAATTATAGACCTGTAAGCTTAACATCAGTTGTATGCAAACTATTTGAGGGGTTACTAAGAGATACTATACATGACTTCATAGTAGAAAATAATCTTATTTCTCAGCATCAACATGGGTTTACTAAAGACAGGTCCTGTTTGACTAACATGCTCAGCTTTTATGAGGTAGTGAATGCTAATATGGATATTGGGAATGCTGTAGATGTGATATACTTGGACTTTGCAAAGGCCTTCGACACTGTTCCCCACAGAAGTCTGGTGCAAAAGTTGAGGATGCAAGGACTGGGGAAGAGTTTGTGTGCATGGATAGGGAACTGGCTAATGGACAGAAAACAAAGAGTTGTGGTCAATGGATCGTACTCAAAGTGGGAGACTGTTAGCAGTGGGGTCCCACAGGGGTCTGTACTGGGTCCAGTGCTCTTCAATTTATTTATTAATGACCTAGTAGATGCAGTAGTGAGCAATGTTGCTATTTTTGCAGATGATACAAAATTGTGCAGAATCATCAACTCTCAGGAAGATAGTGTCATATTGCAACAGGATCTGGATAGGATGGCTATATGGGCACATACATGGCAGATGAAATTCAATGTTGACAAATGTAAAGTCATGCATTTTGGTCGTACCAATGGTCTAGCACCATACAAAATAAATGGGATACAGTTGGGAACATCAAACTTGGAGAAGGACTTAGGAGTACTCATCGACAACAAGTTAAATAATCGTACTCAATGCCAAGCCGCTGCAGCTAAAGCGAACAAAATTTTGGGATGCATTAAAAGGGAAATAAAAACTCGAGATGCTAGCATAATATTGCCCCTGTTTAACTCTCTAGTAAGGCCACATCTGGAATATGGAATTCAGTTCTGGGCACCACATTACAAAAAAGATATTGCAGTTTTAGAGCAGGTGCAGAGACGAGCTACAAAATTGATACGTGGGATGGAAGGTCTCGCTTACCAAGAAAGGTTAGATAAACTGGGTTTATTTAGTCTAGAGAAAAGACGCCTTAGAGGAGATCTAATTAACATGTATAAATACATTAGAGGGCAATATAATAGCTTGGCGGATGAGCTTTTTGTCCCTAGGCCTTCTCAAAGGACTAGAGGACATGAGCTGCGCATGGAGGAAAAACGTTTTAGCCATTTATTTAGGAAAGGGTTCTTTACAGTAAGAGTGGTTAAGATGTGGAATGCATTGCCACAGGAAGTCGTTATGGCAAACTCTATACCTGCATTTAAAGGGGGCTTAGATGCTTTCCTTGCGTTGAAAGACATCCATGGCTACAATTACTAGGTTATGCCTAATGATGTTGATCCAGGGATTTTATCTGATTGCCATCTGGAGTCGGGAAGGAATTTTTCCCATTTGGGGCTAATTGGACCATGCCTGGTGGGGTTTTTTTCGCCTTCCTCTGGATCAACAGGGGTATGTGGGGGACGGGCTGGAGTTGTACTTTGTACTGGTTGAACTCGATGGACGTATGTCTTTTTTCAGCCAAAATAACTATGTAACTATGTATCCTTCCCCCTAAACCATGATGGTGAACAATCTTTGTCTTCAAGTCATTTGAGAGTTGTTTTGAGCCCCCCATGTTGCTACTTTTCAGAGAACATTTAAAGAGGAGGGACACTTAAAATTAACCCTCTTAAATAGTCTTTCTCATAATTGGATTTACCTGTGCATGTAGGTCAGGGGTCACTGAGTTTACCAAGCCAATTTGAGTTCCAATAATTAGTTCTAAAGGTTTTGGAAGCAATAAAATGACAGTGCCCAAATTTATGCACCTGCCTAATTTTATTTAAACAATTATTGCGCATTTTCTGTAAATCCAATAAACTTCATTTCACTTCTCAAACACTGTGTGTCTCCTATATAATATATTTAACTGACATTTTTTATCGTAACAACCAACGATTTATACAGGAAAATCATGACGATTGACAAGGTTGCCCAAACTTTCGCACCCCACTGTAGATGATGAGGATTGGGATGAGGTGCTCTGTGCAGTGCGCCTGGTCTCTTCCTGTATAAGAGAACGGCTTACTCAATTATATATTATTCATCAGGCATACCTTATCCCTCACAGGGTGTCCAAATTCGATCAAAGTGCTGCTGCAGATTGTCCCAAGTGTAAATTCCCTGACCCTTCATTTTATC
The DNA here is from genome assembly GCF_040937935.1 of Hyperolius riggenbachi. NCBI lineage: Eukaryota > Metazoa > Chordata > Amphibia > Anura > Hyperoliidae > Hyperolius > Hyperolius riggenbachi. The sequence continues at coordinate 153,604,052 of NC_090654.1, forward strand.
ATCTACTCTGGGAATGTCCACTCATTACTGCGTTTTGGAAACAGATAATACAGTTCTTACACAATACAATGGGCTGCTGTTAGGCCTGTAGGGATATCTACTCACGAATCAGCTCCAATGCCCCAATCTACCTCCACGCGCTTCACCCTATGTGGCGCGTCCCCGCTTGAATGGTAGGTGAAGAAACAACACCTACCCGACTTCGGTTACACCCAGGCCTTTAGTCCACCAATCTGAAGAAAAGAGGTGCACAAGGTCCCTGTAGTGGGTTACTCCGGAGTGCTCAAAGCCCAACAATGCAGTTCCACCAAGCCATAATCATATAGATAAAAGCGGCTGGGCACATCCAGTAAAAAAACCTTTATTGTATCCAATTAAAAGTTGTACAACCACAGGCAACAGTGCAGCAAGGGAGAGAGAGGGGTCAGCGTGTGAAGTGGTCGACAGCTGTTTCGCACCCTGCAAACGGGCGCTTCGTCAGGCCTTGCACACCCAGGCCTTTAGTGTGCAAGGTATTGGAGCTGAATGCAGGGTGAGCAGCCCAAACAAGGAAACATAATAACTAAGTCCAGCAACAGTCCAGGGTCATACACGGGTAAGCAGAAATATCACAGTACCGGAGGGCAAGGCAGAGAGTAGTCAAAGAACGTTTCCGAAATCAAAACCAGGCAGCAAGGGTCGTTATGATATTCCAGGCAAGAGGTCAGTTCAGGCAGCAGACAAGGGAGGTCCAGTAATTAAAGCCGAGGTCAAAGTCCAGATAATCCAATATAAACAGCAGGTAGCAGCACACCCAGCAACTAGCAAGCTAGAAGCTATCACGGGCATGATGCAAGTGTCACAGCAAGGTTTAAATACTGACAGCATCCAATCAGTGGCCGGCCACATGCACACAACAGCCAATCACATGCAGGCATTAATCTTGTTTAAGTATCAGCTGAGAGATCAGCTGACATGGGTGGCAATACATGTTAGCTGAGTAACCAATAGTAACCAGTAAAACATCCTGACTGTGTGTCGGCTGTAGCATAGTGGTCAAGAGCACTGCCTCTGATGTGAGAAACCAGGGTTCAATCCCAGACAGGGTCAGCATCATATATTACTATTTATTACATAAACCCCTGCCTAATTGTCAGCTGACTCTACCTCTGTCGCCACCTCAGACCATACTGCAGCCAAGAGGAGCGATCCCTTACAGGTGCCCAGTGCAACTGGACCCTTCCCTCTGTCTACTTGGCCTCATTATAGACGAGGAAATGGAAAAAAACACAAAGACATTCATATCCCAAGTTTTGCTTCAAGCCAGGCAGGAGATTGCACTTAAATGGCTTTCAACTGAGGTCCCTACATATGCAGGTTGGAAGACCACTCTCTCTCTTATAAAAAGCTGATTTACCTCCATAGGAAAACCCTAAATAGTTTCCATCTTACCTGGGACAGTTGGATTGAGTGGTAATTTTTCAGTCCTTTACTCTTGTACACTTGACTGTATGCCTTTTTTATGCTGTATATGATTGCAATGTTATCATGCCTGTACCCTTTTCCATTATATCCAGTTGATTGTACTTCTACTGTTCTGTTCAACACCGACAGTACTGTTGTAACTTTATAATCTGATGTTCAATAAACTGGTTTTGGTTAAAAAAAAAAAAAAAAACACGCCTACTACCAGAAAAAGCTGCCACTCTAAATCTTCCAATCTCTGAACTGGAAGTTAGAGCAGCCATTAAGCAAATAAAAAATGGAAAGGCCCCAGGCCCAGATGGCCTCTCAGCAATTTACAATAAAAAATTCTCCAAAATTCTAATAACCTTTTTAATTTGCCTATTTAACTCGATTCACTTCAATCTTATTTATTAACCATCTCATCCACAGAGACCAAGTGGGTTTTATCCCAAAGCGTCAGGGCCCTGATAATGTGAGGAAAGTGCTCAACATTCTTAGCTTTGCTAATTCTACTAAACAGCCTTTGGCCTTGATATCACCTGACTTGGAGAAGGCCTTTGATACTATAGGCTGGCCTTACATGTTCATGGCCCTAACCAGAGCTGGTATTGGAATAAACTTTCTCCAAGCTATCCGTTGTCTCTACTCCACACCTTCAGCAACCCTTAAACTTCCCACTAATGCCCCTTATATCATTCCTATCAGACAAGGAATGAGGCAGGGCTGCCCCCTGTCTCCTACTCTCTTTGCACTGACTGTAGAACCTCTGGCAGACAGGATAAGACAATCACCAGACATTAAAGGAGTCATCAGGGCAAATATAGTAAAATGAGTGGAACTTACCGGGGCTTCCTGCAGCCCCAAGCTCCCAGGACCTCCGTCGCCGCAGCTCTGCCCGCAGCCGTTCGCTGGAGCTCCGACCCGGTCCCCGGCGATGACGTCAGATCTGTACTGCGCCTGCGCGATCGGCGCTGTCAATCACCGCCACGTGGGCCGGAGCGGACTGCGCAGGCGCAGTAGTTCTGCAGGTAGAATTCCAAATATGTGTTTTTAGTGCTTGCTTTCCTGGCAATCCACAATTGTAAGTATAATCCTAATTGTTACTTTACCAACCCTTAATACAGTAACACACTATTTTAACTCTCGATTTGCCCCCCCCCCCCCCCTCTTTCTATCTAAATATCAAACCCGGCTTTATGGTAAACTATGAGCCGGCGGTAATGCAGAATATAGACGAGAATGAAAATGCCCAGAACCATAAGGAGGAGAGTCTGTGAACTCTGCCTTTATTCCTCCCCGCTGTGCTCTGTAATGGTGCGGGGAGGAGGGGAAATGCCGAGCGGGATCCTGAGATACCATAGGGGAGTAAGGGAGGAAATTAAATCAGTATTGGCTTCATCCTGTGGCAGCCAAGATGGCCCCTGCCACGGACAGAATTCTCTTAATTTTACTATACAAATTTCACTGAGATCAAAACTTGGACAGTGCAATACATCTGTTATGTAAGTAGAGCAAGTATTTATCTACTAACATATGTGTTTTTTTCCTGGCATAGTTAGGCTATCAGTGCCTCTTTTTGTGGAAAATAATTTTTATTATTTGAAACATAGAAACATTATAGAGAACAACATCTGTATCCCCCCATTCCCTCTCTCCCTCGGTTCAGTTTCAGTTCATATAGACAGGAGCATTAGAATCCGTAGACATGGGTATAGGATTATACAGTAATAGTTAAATGCATGGATTAACAGTGACAATAGCAGATTGAATACATCTTAATATCCAAGATCACAACTCAGTAAAAGTTAGAAATAACATTGAAGAAGAAGAAGAAGGGGAGCATTAGATATCAATCTTGAATTTAGACATCCATCTAGTCCACACCTTATACAACTTTTTTTGTGATCCTCTATTAACATATACACCTTTATAAATGGGTAGGTCAGCATTAATTGAGTGTATTACATCTTCTAGGGTGGGAGCAGCATTAGATTTACATTTTAGAGCAATTTGCCTTCTAGCATAAAATAGAATCATTCTAATTAAAAGTAGTTTATTTTCAGAAAGGGGTTTGACACCAAATATATTCAGTAATAGACTTTAAGATGTAGAGGGGATAGAAGGGCTTATCAGTTCAGAGAGTAGACCATGAATATTCTCCCAATAGCTTTTAATATTGGGGCAGAACCAGAATATGTGCATAAAATGCAATGTAGAAAGCAACAGAGGCGCCAACTGGATAAAAACAAGTTGATAAAAAGTTTAAAAGTGCTTTGGAGGCAGACACTAGAAACTGTCTATTCAAATCAAAAAACATTTATTGGTATACTCCAAAAGGGCAACCCTTTTAGAGTATACCAATAAATGTTTTTTTTTATTTGTGAAATCAGCCTGAGAGTAAACATAATAAAGCAGAGAAGCAAAATTGCTTATGCAATGTTATTTACACCTGTTTCTTCTTCTGTTATAGAACCTTTTCAGAATGAATCATGTGAAGCAAGCGGGCAGGACATGTGTCTTAAGTACAAAAGGACAGCTGGGAATGAGCACAAAAGTGACAAAGGTATAATATACAGCAAATGACTAATATGTAACCTTTCTATGTACCATCAAAATGTTTTTATATTTAATTTTTTCTTTTGGTTAATTTGAAATTCAGTGATAAGAAATCTAATAAATAATTTTATATTTTTCCTCAACCAAATACAATGTAGAAATGTATTCATTCATTTTGTGATAAAAATGTAAAACATAAAATATAGCCCAGGCCACTAGAACCACAGTAAGTGGTATAAGAAACTTATGTCTGGAAGGACTTCCGGTTCTGGCGCCTATATGTGCGGAAGTTGAATGTGGAGCTCCGCCAAGACAGCCAGCCACAGCTATTGCTACAACGCCCGCAAACCAGCAGCAGTTGTCGGGCAGAGTGGAGGCTACACCACGGAACCAACGGAGTAGAAAGGAGAAGGATGGATCGCTACCTACTTCGATCCGACAATAAGAAAGGGGAGCGCCGTGAGGATCCCAAGATGGCCGCCGCTGAAGACAGCAGAGGGGACGGCAGATCAGTTTCTCCAAAGGGGTCTCAACAAAGACGCGAGTGGGACAGTGATATAAATAGTGACAATAAAGTTAAAAATGAGGGAACAGATTTCAATATTGTGAGGGACCAGCTTCAGATGGTAAGCATTTAGCAGGAACAGAGCAGCTCCAAGCAGGTTTGTATGCAAACATAAATCAAAGTTTATTTGCAGCAGGTTCACAAACAACAGTTTGCAGTTCAGTAATAAAGTAAGTAATTCCACAAAACAAGGGTAAGGCCAGTTCCGGCCGGGTGCTTACTTTCAGCGTTGAGTAACACACAAACGTTAGTCCCAAACACATGCAGTCCCCTGCAGCAGCTTCTCAGCAGAACCACTTCCTGGAAACAAATGAAAACCTTTTCTGTGCAAACTGACAGAACCTGCTGGACACACCCCCCTCTCACCTTTTCCTCTCCAGAGACTTGTTAGCTCTGTTGTTAACCCTCTGTGGGCTAGACAGGCAGCAGTCCACAAATACAATGTATAATATATCCCACCCAGGACCTGGCGACCAGATGCACCCACCCTGCTCTACATCTGGTCAGCTCCGGACCCTTCTCAAGGCTTCAACCCCTGTCACTCCTGACAGTCAGCAAAAGCCTATCCTCCGGAGCTGCTACAGGATGTAGCGCCTGAACCTGGGTGCAACATACCGTCCATCGCACACCACTTGTGACAAAGAGAGTGGCACTTTGCCAGCCACTTTGTCACATACTCCCCCCCTCTGTTCGAGCCCATGGGATCGGACATAATCTGCTGCAAGACAGTAGGTTCTCGATAGAGCATCTGCATTACCATGTAACTTCCCTGCTCTATGCTCTACCGAGAAGTTGAAGGCCTGTAATGCCAAAAACCACCGAGTTACTCTGGCATTTTTCTCCTTGTTCTGACACATCCAAGTAAGCGGGGCATGGTCTGTAATGAGCCGAAAGCGACGGCCTAGGAGATAGTATCGGAGTGCCTCCAGGGCCCATGTGATGGCCAGACACTCTCGTTCAACGATACTATACCTTTCTTCCGCAGCCGTCAGCTTCCGGCTCAAATACGCAACCGGGTGCTCCTCACCATTGAGCACTTGGGATAGAACTGCTCCTAAACCCACACTTGATGCATCAGTTTGAACCAGGAATTCCTTCTCAAAATTAGGCGTAATTAGTACAGGACAATTGCACAAAGCCGCCTTAAGATTCTGAAACGCTCTCTCTGCATCAGACCCCCACTTAATCACGGTAGAACCTTTTCCCTTTGTCAGGTTTGTGATGGGAGTAGCCACCGTGGCGAAGTTTGGGATGAATCTTCTATAGTACCCCACCAACCCTATGAATGTTCTCACCTGCTTTTTCGTCTTAGGTTGAGGCCACTCCCTAATGGCCTCAACCTTCTGGATCTGGGGCTTAATCAAGCCTCGTCCTATGGTGTACCCCAAGTACCGGGCTTCCTCCAACCCCACTGCACACTTTTTAGGGTTTGCTGTCAACCCTGCCTCTCTAACGGAGTTCAAGACAGCCTGAACTTTTGGTAAGTGGCTTTCCCAGTCACTGCTAAAGATGACCACATCATCTAGGTAGGCCGCAGCAAAGGGCTGATGAGGTCTGAGAATTTTATCCATCATTCTCTGAAAGGTTGCGGGAGCACCTTGCAACCCAAAAGGCATCCTTACATACTGGAACAGCCCTTGAGGAGTGGAAAATGCCGTCTTCTCCTTGGCTGTTTCAGTTAAAGGCACTTGCCAATACCCCCTAGTCAAATCCAGCGTTGTTACATATCTAGCGGGACCCAACCTTTCAGTCAACTCGTCCACCCTGGGCATGGGGTAGGCATCAAATTTAGAAACCTCATTTAGCTTTCTAAAATCATTGCAAAAACGTATGGACCCATCTGGCTTTGGGACTAGAACTATGGGGCTACTCCACTCACTGTTGGACTCCTCTATTACCCCCAATTCCAGCATCCTTTTAATCTCCTCTGCTATAGCTTGTCTGCGGGCTTCAGGTATCCTATATGGCTTAAGGCGGACCTGTACATGTGGTTCTGTCACTATATCATGCCTAATTAGATGAGTGCAGCCTGGGAGTTCCGAGAACACCTCTTGGTTGCGTAGAAGAAACTCTCTGACCTCCTGTTTCTGTGAGGATGACAGGGTTTCTGCAACCTGTACTTCATTTACCCCAGACTTGTTCTGCCTTTGACCTTCTACCAAGGCTGACAGGGCTACCCTCTCCTTCCAGGGTTTTATTAGGTTTACATGGTAGAGTTGCTCTGGCTTCCTCTTACCAGGCTGGTAAACCCTATAATTCACCTCACCCACCTTTTCAATAATTTCATAAGGGCCTTGCCACTTAGCTAAAAATTTGCTTTCTACCGTGGGGACCAACACCAGGACTCGGTCACCAGGATTGAAAGACCGCACTTTTGCATCTTTGTTGTAAATTCGACACTGAGCCTCCTGGGCCTGTTGCATATGTTCTCTAACCAAGGGCATGACTGCAGCGATTCTATCCTGCATACAAGACACGTGTTCAATCACACTTCGGTAGGGGGTTGCCTCTTGCTCCCATGTTTCCTTTGCTATGTCGAGAATTCCACGTGGTCTCCGCCCATACAATAACTCAAAGGGAGAGAAACCAGTGGAAGACTGAGGGACCTCCCTTATTGCAAATAACAAATAGGGCAAGAGGCAGTCCCAATCCTTTCCATCTTTTTCAAGCACCTTCTTTAGCATATTTTTCAACGTCTTATTGAACCTTTCCACAAGCCCATCTGTTTGAGGATGGTACACTGAGGTGCGCAGCTGTTTTATTTTCATCAATTTACACACTTCCTTCATTAATTTAGACATAAATGGAGTTCCCTGGTCTGTCAAGATTTCTTTAGGCAAACCAGTTCTTGTAAACATGTGGAAGAGCTCTCGTGCAATCAGCTTGGAAGATGTGTTTCTCAGGGGTACTGCTTCCGAATAGCGGGTAGCATAGTCTACAACTACCAGAATATACTGGTGACCCCGGGCAGACCGGACTAAGGGCCCAACTAAATCCATGGCTATTCTTTCAAAAGGGACCTCAATGACTGGTAATGGGACAAGTGGACTGCGAAAGTGAGGAGCAGGCGCACACATCTGGCAGTCAGGGCAGGATTCACAATATTTCTTAATATCCCCATGCACTCCAGGCCAAAAGAACCTTTGTAAAATCCTGTCCTTGGTTTTCTCATACCCTAAATGACCCCCTAGGGGATGTTTGTGGGCAAGGTCTAGGACCATAGTGCGATAAGGCTGAGGCACAACGAGCTGTTCCACAATTTCCTCCTGTATCTTGCAAACTTGGTATAATAAATCAGCATTTACGGCCAGGTGAGGGAACAGTTTGTCAGCCCCGGGAACATGGGGTTCACCATTTACCACCTTAACATTTTCCCAAGCTTTGCTCAGAGTGGGATCTCTTAGCTGGGCAGTACCGAAGTTATCCCGAGAAACCTCTAAATCTGAAAGCACCGTACCCTCTGAGGCTTCTGGGGACAACTCCGTCTCTCCCGCAAGAACAGACAGTGGAAAAGACATTTCATGATCAACTTCATCAACAACCTTTGTTTCAACATTATTCATATCCCATCTCGGGCTATTTGCATTACCAAGATCTGAACCCTTGTCATTTTTCCCTTCCCACAAGTTCCAAAACAGGGGAAAGTCCCTCCCCAAAATAACACTGTGTGCCAAATTTGGGCTCACCACTACTTCCTGTGTGGCAGGCCCACAGTCTGTCTCTAGGGTAAGAAGGGCTGTAGGGTATCGTTTAGAGTCTCCATGGACACACTGCACCGTGATGTGCCTATCACCAAGCAAGGCATTGTCCACCAGGCTGGCATGTACAAGGGTCACCAAACTGCCAGAGTCTAAAAGGGCTTGGACAGTTTGGCCAGATACCTTTATCAAAGTCATGTGTGATTCAGAGTTCGCCAGGTATACAGGTCGGGCAAACAAGGACCTCCGCCTGGCATGATCACACTCCATTTCCTCTACAGCCATAGGGCAGTTAACAGCAATGTGTCCCCACTCATTACATCGCCAGCACTGAACAGACCCTGGGTTCCTTGTAGTGGACACTGGGCGAACTCTGCCTGTCCCTTTAGGACCCTCAGGGGACTTCCGCTCCCCCACGAATCCTCCCGCCATACCAGCTTTTGTCTTACCAGTACTCTGAGGAGTAGACAGTTTCTGGGTCCAGGAGCGCTGGGCAGCCGACCACGCCAGGGAATCCTCCGCAGCCAAGTAACGTTCCAGCAGCTCAATAAGTTGGTCGGCTGATTGAGGATCTGCATGGCTCACCCACCTTCGCAATGCCTGCGGCAGTGAGCGCAAAAAACGGTCAACTGTAACCCTTTCAACAATCTGGGGGCCAGTCAACGTCTCCGGATCAAGCCACTTCTTTACCAGATGGATCAAGTCGTGCATCTGTGACCTCGGGGAGCTTGCTGCCGAGTAGGTCCACTTGTGGACGCGTTGGGCCCTCACGGCCGGCGTAACCCCAAGCCGTCTCAGGATCTCGTCTTTCAATTTGTCGTAGTCTTTGGCATCTTCCAAAGCAAGATCAAAGTAGGCCTTTTGGGCATCACCAGTCAAGAAAGGCGCTACCAATCCTGCCCACTGCGGCTTAGGCCAGGCTTCCCTCTCTGCCGTCCTCTCAAACGTATGAAGGAAAGCCTCCACATCATCATGTGGTGTCATTTTCTGGAGGAAATGACTTGCACGGATAACACCTCCATTGCCAGGACCAGCCAGCGGATCCTCCTGGTTACGAACCACCAGTTGCTGCACCAACTCAGTCATAGCTTTCCGATCAGCCTCAGCAGTGCGCCGATCCACTTCTGCTGCTGCAGCCAGACTTTCACACATTGCCACAGACTGTTGCTGCACCGCCAGGGTCTGCTTTTGGATGGCTGCATTAGTTTGTTGCTGTTCAGCATTTGCCTGTTGTAAGGCTGCATTGGCCAACGCTAATTGCTTCACCAACTCATCCATGCTGCAGTGCAAGCTTTTAAGTCTCTTATCCAACCCGCTGGCTCTGTAATAGTGCTAGCTCTAGTCTGCCCGCATCCGAGCACCAATTGTGAGGGACCAGCTTCAGATGGTAAGCATTTAGCAGGAACAGAGCAGCTCCAAGCAGGTTTGTATGCAAACATAAATCAAAGTTTATTTGCAGCAGGTTCACAAACAACAGTTTGCAGTTCAGTAATAAAGTAAGTAATTCCACAAAACAAGGGTAAGGCCAGTTCCGGCCGGGTGCTTACTTTCAGCGTTGAGTAACACACAAACGTTAGTCCCAAACACATGCAGTCCCCTGCAGCAGCTTCTCAGCAGAACCACTTCCTGGAAACAAATGAAAACCTTTTCTGTGCAAACTGACAGAACCTGCTGGACACACCCCCCTCTCACCTCTTCCTCTCCAGAGACTTGTTAGCTCTGTTGTTAACCCTCTGTGGGCTAGACAGGCAGCAGTCCACAAATACAATGTATAATATATCCCACCCAGGACCTGGCGACCAGATGCACCCACCCTGCTCTACATCTGGTCAGCTCCGGACCCTTCTCAAGGCTTCAACCCCTGTCACTCCTGACAGTCAGCAAAAGCCTATCCTCCGGAGCTGCTACAGGATGTAGCGCCTGAACCTGGGTGCAACATACCGTCCATCGCACACCACTTGTGACAAAGAGAGCGGCACTTTGCCAGCCACTTTGTCACAATATGGACAAACTTGCCACAGCGGTAGTCAGAAAACTAGCTCCTGAGCTGCATGCAATGATCCAAGATGCTGCGATGCAGTCTATTAAAAAGCTGCAAAAGGACACTAATGCCCATACTTCACGCATCAAACAGGCAGAGCAGCGCATCTCAAACCTAGAAGATGAAAACCTACAGTCACAAACCAAAATAAATAAGCTAGAGGAAGAAAACACTACATTGCAGGAAAAAATACAAGACTTGGAAAACAGGTCCAGACGTAGAATCGTAGGCCTCCCCGAGTCCCACGCAGCAACCACACTTTCCCACCTTTGCTCCACTATAATCCCACAGCTACTTAACCTACCGAACTCATGCAAGGTGGAGAGAGCTCATAGAGTGGGACCCCCAAAAAACAAAAAAAGACCTCCCCTCGAATTGTCATGGTCAAATATCTCGACTATTCCGGGAAAGAATCAATCATGCGCACTTATAAACAGCTCCAGCAACCATTAACCTACCAAGATGCAACGATCAGATTGTTTAACGACTTCTTGATCGAAGTATCCAAACAACGCCAGAAATTCAATAAAGCGTGCACACAGTGCATAGAACGAAAATGGCGCTTCGCTCTGCAGTACCCAGCGATCCTAAGAATAACAAATCAAAGTGGAGAACAACATATCTGTAAATCAGCAGAGGAGGTAGAACAGTTTCTTCTGCAGCACCCCCCAAAACCCGCTAGTGATCTACCAGCAATCACAGAGGGAGCTGAAGATTCTGCCCAAACTGAATGAAACTTATTTCTCAGCAACTAAATGTAATGAGAACTTTAACGCAGGGCGTTGTTACCCATTTAACTTTGTATAACCCACCTGGCTAGGCAGCAACTGGCTGTCACATTGGCTGTTAGGAAAAAGGACGTTCTTAGCAATACAGGGAAGAAGTGAGGTCTCTTGAGATGTTAACATTTTTGTTCCCCGGGTTCATGAACAAAAATAATGTCACAATTTTATCTTGCTTTATATTCATGTACCTTGTTCTTGTTTATAATGTTAAATGTTATTTCTATGTTACTCTGCGGGGAAAAGGGTTAGGGAGGGAAATACTCCACTGCCCAAACCATCCTTTTAGTAAAATAAATTACATAACCCATCGAGTTCTGATATCATCCACCATACTGTCATGTCGCTACGTGTAATTACATGGAATGTTAAAGGGCCACGATCACCCAAAAAATGATCGCAAATCCTCAGGCAACTTAAAAGATGGTGAGCAGATGTGGCACTATTACAAGAAACACATCTGGGATCAGATCAAGCTAAATATCTTAAAAAATACTGGGTGGGCCTAGTCATATGCTCTCCTGCAAAACAAAGGAAAGCAGGGGTGATCACTCTAATTCACAAGAAACTAGCAAAAAATATAATAGATTTTGAAACAGGCACAGAGGGGAGATGGACCAGAACTCGACTCAAACACACCCTGGACAATTATGATATTCATAATATATATGCACCCAATGATGACAATAACCAATTCCTACAAAATCTTTCTCTAAAGATTACTAAATCGCTCACAATCAGTGTAATACTGGGGGGAGATTTTAACGCCGTCTCAGATATTGTGGAAGATAAAACAGGGTCACCTTATCTCTGTGCACTACAATCGCTTCTTTAAAATCCCTCTGCTTGCTTAGCTCAAAGAGACGTTGCTGCGTAGGATCGCCACTCCGTACATTGAGTCATAAATCATGTGGGCGTCACCACATGACCGCCCACATGACTGATTTCACTTCAAGCTAGCCGTCTCTTTGAGCTAAGCAGGCAGAGGGATTTTAAAGCGGCTATTGTAGAGCCCAGAGATAAGGCGACCCTGGGCTGGGGCCTGTAATGATAAGAGGATTAAGATAACAGAGGGTCTGGAAACTACAAGGGAGGCACAGATCGTCTACACAGAGCTCTAATGGTGCACTAAGGTAATTAACTTTTTTTCTTTATTTCAGCTCGTAAGTCCTTTAGGGCCCTTTTCCACTATGAAATGCAATCGCGATTGCGATCGCGATTCCAATCGCGATCGCGATCGCGTTTCAATTTCCACCATGCGATTGCGATTGAGCTACTATACTCATTATAGTCCAGCTCAATCACATACAAAACGCGGCAGGACAACGATTGCGATTTGACCAAAATCGCATCGCAATCGGATCGCACTAATGGAAATTGCTGCTGCAGTTTCCATTAGTTTAATGTACCTTGCGATTTGCGATCAGAAGCAAATCGCAAATCGCAGGCTAGTGGAAAAAGGCCCTTAAGCAATTTGGCTAAAGGGCCTAGAGATTACACTAATATACCTACACTAAAATACACCAAGAGTAATATTCTACACGAACCATTGGCAATAAATAATCGAGTCCATAAATTCTATGCTGATCTATATAGAGAAAAGATAATTAACCCTGATAAAAAAAAAAATTGATCTTATCCTACATGAGGCCAACCTACCCACCTCCACAGAGGAACATCTATCACTAAATTCTCCTATAACACATGAAGAAATAATCTCCATAATCACGGCTATAAACAATGGTAAAGCCCAGGCCCCAATGGGGTGAGCGCTGAATATTACAAAATTCAAACATCTGACATGGCCCCTAGTCTAACACTAATGTTAAATGGCATTCTCCAATCAGGCCAACTCCCCCAAGCCAGCAATAATGTATACATAAAAGTTCTACCCAAACCAGGCAAAAACCCTCTGGCCCCAGAATCCTACAGACCAATTTCCCTTCTGAACCAAGATCTAAAAATTTTGACCAAAATCATGGCAGATCGTCTTGCCACGATAATCCCTTCTCTAGTGGGCCCACACCAATCTGGTTTTATTAAAGGCAGATCTGCAGTGGCTAATATCAGAAATGTATTGACAGTGCTAGATTACGTCAAATTGTACCCCAAGACTTGTCAAGATTTTGCCGTTCTACTGCTAGACACCGAAAAGGCGTTTGACAATGTAAATTCAGTCCTTCAACAAATGAAATTTTCCGGCCCCTACTTACAACTGGTTTCTGCCCTTCAATCCTCTCCAACAGCTCAAATCTATACCCCTGGCTTTCTATCTCCTCGTTTCCCATTGGAAAAAGGAACTAGACAAGGGTGTCCGCTCTCACCCTTATTATTTAATCTAGCTATCGAGCTCTTGGCCAAAATATTAGAAAACAAAATCCAAGGAATATCAATAGGATCCACCACAGTCACTCAAACTATGTTTGCAGATGATATTTTGATATTTATGGCCAATCCACACTCACAATTGAAATTGGTTTTCTAGCCACTACAAGAAATTGGCAGCCTCAGTGGCTTCAAAGTAAATATGACTAAAAGTGAACTTATGATGCTTTCCCCTAGAGCTACCATTTCCCCCCACATCAAGAACACAGGAATAACCATAGCGATAAAGGTTAAGTACTTAGGCATTTGGGTCTCACGTGACCCGAGCATGACTTATGCTCTGTATAACACTCCTCTATTCATAAAACTTAAGCACCAATTGAGGGGCTGGGAAGATTTCCCTATCAATTTAATGGGTAGGGTAGCACTGGTTCAGTCGGTGACCTTTGGAAAACTCTTATACCCCCTACAAACAATACCCTTACTTCTAAAACATAAAGATTTAAAAGATATGGAAAAGGCCATCTCTCATTTCCTTTGGTCAGACAAAAAATCCCAAATTGCCCTACATAAACTAAAGCTACCAAGAGAGCAAGCTGGCCTAAGACTCACGAATATTAGATTATAGAATCTATCCTGCCTTTTTCGTCACGCACGTGACTGGATTTGCAATACTCACCAGTTTTCCAATGGTCACCTAGAGCAATCCTTTGCTGACCCTTGTCTGCTCCCTTCACTTTTACATACAAAATATGGTTCATTACCCCCCAAGTTCAAGTCCAGTGGTATCTTACGAGACACATGGGCAACATGGAAAGAAGTCCGTAAAATATTTAGCCTTTCCACACAAATCTCTAAATATATGACATTCTGGGGCCATCCAGGCTTTAACCTCCTTGCCGGTCTAAAAAATCCGACAAGGAGGCAGCACCGCACTTTTTTTTTATTCTATTTTTTTTTAAATCATGTAGCGAGCCCAGGGCTCGCTACATGATAGCCGCTGAGCAGCGGCATCCCCCCACCCACTCCGATCGCCTTCGGCGATCAGAGTATGCAGGAAATCCCGTTGAGAACGGGATTTCCTGCAGGGCTTCCCCGGTCGCCATGGCGACGGGGCGGGATGACGTCACCGACGTCATGGACGTCGGGACGTCATAGGGAATCCCGATCCGCCCCTCAGCGCTGCCTGGCACTGATTGGCCACGCAGCGCAGGGCTCTGGGGCGGGGGGAGCGACTCGGCGCGGCGGATTGCGGCGGATCGGCGCCGAGCGGCGGCGATCGGAAGTTACAAGCAGCTAGCAAAGTGCTAGCTGCTTGTAACAAAAAAAAAATTATGCAAATCGGGCCAGCGGGGCCTGAGATATCCTCCTGCGCAGGTTACCCCGAGCTGAGCTCGGGATAACCGGCAAGGAGGTTAAGGCAAGCATGTCACATGAGGGATTTGGGATATGGGAAGATAAGGACTTATCAAAATTGGGTCAACTATTCAATCTACGTAATAATACATGGAAAACATTCCAAGAGCTCAGGAATGAATATCAACTACCACGTCATCAGTATCTCTTCTAAGTAAAATCCTATACAACAACCACCTTGAGAGACTTAAAGGAATACTATCGATGTATGCATTTATTTTTAAATGCTGTATGTTGTAGCACACATTAGGGCAAGTACTAGGAGCAATTTAATTCCTCACACAGCTGTTCCTCTCAGCTGTAAAATCCTCCGTCAGTTTTGGCCGTCAGTGTTTGATACAAATGTATCTATATGCTGAGGGCTCCCAGAGGGCTAAGCCCATGTCTGCACAGGGGAGTTGCTATCAACTCCTCAGTTTATAGTTTAATTATCACCTTGCTGAAAGAATCTTATTGATATGGTGGTAAGGGGTTAAAGATTCTAGCAATGTGTGTTTTATATCTTTGCTTCTCTTGACTGATAAAGATACTAATAATGCTAATTGTAAACAGTGGTCTGCCCCTCTCAGCAGCTTGTAAAGTGGATGCAGCCTGGAGTGAATCACCACAAGCAGGCAGCCAGACTGAGTGTAAACACAGACTATTGTTTATAGCTAGTTATATTCCAGCTCATTTAGTTACCTGTTACCACCTCAGATCAGCCTATTTCTCCTCATGTCTCCTGCATGCTGTGAGTGACACAGTGAAATATATTTGTGAGCTGTGTGACAGAGTAACCAAGCAGCTCAGGGTGACCCAAACTACTATGAGCTGTGTGAGAAATGAATTTTTAAGCAGGGATAGCAAGAGAGAGACCTGGGTGAATAAATAAAGTGCCCCTAGCACTAGTGGTAATGTGTACACTAATATACAGTATTAAAAAAAAAAAGTCGTTTCAATCGATAGTACTCCTTTAACTAAAGAAATGTCCATAAATAAATTTGACTCTTTTCTGGCACCTGGACCATCATGGCTCCCTCTGTCAACTTTACAAAATAATCTCCTTCGCATTACTTCCAGAACAAAAATGTCGGGTCAGTTTGCACCCTGGAAAAAAAGACACTGGAGATGAAGATATAGCTAACAAGATCACAGAGGGTAATCTACTTTACAGGCAACACCTTTCTAGTGAACAATGGCGTGAATCGCATTTCAAGCTGATTCACAGAGCAAAGTATGCATTCAACTTGAAATACAAACAACCACCAACCTATTATAAACCTTGCTGCCCAAAATGCCAACATCCTCAGGCCGACATCTACCATTGTCTGTGGACTTGTACCAACATACAAGACTACTGGAAAAAAGTTCAAAAATATATAAAGAAAACTACAAAAAAAGACCTGCCATTAATACCTCAAACTATGCTTTTTCATTACATGGACAGTCAAAAACAGCAACCACAAAGTCAACAGACTACTTCAGAGACCTTGTCCCCTCTAGTTCATATGATATTGGCATCAGCCAAAAAAGTAATATATAACAAATGGATATATCCAGAAGAATGTATATATGAGAGGCGCCCCAAGTTCTCAGCTCTGTCAAATATCCGCCGGTCATACAGCAGCCACTGTAAGGTGTATCTAAGTGACCACAGGCAATATCTCAAAAGTATTCAGCAACGCTATATGTTTCTCAGCCACTTGTCACCATAAAACTCTTCCACCTCCAGAGATCCCACCAGAACATGCAATGCTCCTATATGCAACTCCGTGCAAGGGAAAAAATCAGAGAGGGGGTCTCTCAGTGGAATGTTCAAAAGGTGCTTTTTATTCAAAGTAAGATGTACATAAAACGTAATGGACACTCACATTAGGAGGGTCTTACTCCAGTAGGGACCCTCTTTCAGCTTAAAATGCTTCCCACTCAGTGTGGTACTAGGCAATAGTTACTTGCGATCAATGTTGCAGCAGTGCCCGCTCTCGTCCTGACTAGTTTCGGCCTCACGCCGGCATTAGGGGATACAAGAGCGGGCGGGCAAAGTGCGGTTATATATAATAATAGTAAGTATCATAATCCATAATTACCTCCCCCGTGTGTCTCATCTGCAGTTCCAGGAGCCGCTCGTCCATTCTACTGGCTTCCGGTTTGAGTAACCAACTACTTCCGGTGCGCTCCGGCGACCTCTGACGTCACCGGAGCGCATATGCGTTCCAAGAAGTCATGCGACCAGGAGGTCGCATCCCAATGGGGAAAACCTTGCTTCCTAGGCGTATTAAGCGTCACCTACATTACGCATGGCCACAAACAAGCTTGGATGGCATGGATATATCCAGCCAACCCATCTGGGATCTTCAACAGGAATTAGTGCATCTATTCACTATGGACAGATTAGAAGCTATGAAACACAAGGGACAAAAAGGCGAAAGCCTTTTATAAGAAATGGAAATATTTCATTGAGGATACCTATAGTCCTACTGAAATATATAATATAGTTGACCCTTTTCAATATACGGAATGGTATGCTACAAATGATCTTCTCAATACATTAGGCATTAGGCAAGTTAAAGTTATAAAAAGTATATCTGCAACAGCAGTAAGGGGGTTGGTTTTGGACACGTGGAATATGGGAGGCGGGAGGGAAGGGATAGGGTAAGGGTGGACTGGAGAGGGAAAAAAGTGTTACTTGTCATTCCATGTCTTGGGACAAAAATGATAGTGACATATGTGTCACATTGTTCCAACATTGATACAAAGATGTTATATGACTTGTAACAAAAATGCAAATAAAATATGTTTAACCCATTCAGGTTCCGTGGTTTTCACGAGAGAAATGTTCACCTCCCATTCATTAGCCTATAACTTTATCACTACTTATCACAATGAACTGATCTATATCTTGTTTTTTCCGCCACCAATTAGGCTTTCTTTGGGGGATACATTTTGCTAAGAGCCACTTTACTGTAAACGCATTTTAACAGGAAGAATAAGAAAAAAATGGAAAAATTCATTATTTCTCAGTTTTCAGCCATTATAGTTTTAAAATAATACATGCTTCCATAATTAAAACTCACGTATTGTATTTGCCCATATGTTTTGGTTATTACACCGTTAAAATGATGTCCCTATCACAATGTATGGCGACAATATTTTATTTGGAAATAAAGGTGCATTTTTTCCATTTTGCATCTATCACTATTAACAAGTTTAAAATAAAAAAAATATAGAAATATTTCATCTTTACATTGATATTTAAAAAGTTTAGACCCTTAGGTAAATATTTACATGTTTTTTTTTTATTGTAATGGTTTTTTTTTTTTTATAGTAAACATTTTATTTGGGTAGTTTTGGGAGGGTGGGTGGTAAACAATAGATTTATAATGTAAATGTGTGTTCATTTTAATGTATTTTTATTTTCAGTTGTAGTATTACTTTTTGGCCACAAGATGGCGGCCATGAGTTTGTTTACATGACGTCACTCTAAGCGTAACACACGCTTAGAGTGGCGCATCGGGCAGGGAACGGCCAGAAAAGGCGCAGCTTCCGAGAGAAGCTGTCGCTTTTTCAGCGGGGGAGAGGAATCAGTGATCGGGCACCATAGCCCGATACATTGATTCCCTGGCTACCGAATCTGCGGCCGGGAGTGCGCGTGCACGCGCGCGATCGGCCGCGGGGGCGCGTGATAGCGCACATGGTTCCTGGACGTAGTTTCTACGTCCGGGAACCAAAATAGGTTAAAAAAAAAAAAAAAAGAAACTTATGTCTGGACATAGGAAATCTATGTATTTTAGTTACATAAGAAAGAATTAAGCATACAGTCTCGGAATCCCAACATGGGTTCCGTATATCAAAAATAACAAGTATAAAGGTAAATACAATGTTAAACAATATGACCAACTATATACGAATGCAGCTGGGTATCAGAAGACATGAGGCGGGTTTGTTCAGTGGACACTAATTATATGGGTTAAAAAAACATAAACTTACACCACAATAGGGACATAAATTCTGTTCCATTCGAGATTCAAACTGTTCTAGGTATAGGCATCACGGGAAAATTAGAATCTGAGTTGAGCCTGGGAGCCCTTAGAGAAATTCAGTGAAATCCAAGGGTCCCACACCTTATTGAAGTGATTACATCTATCAAATATCATTGTGTTTATCTGTTCGCAGGTAAGGGTGATGTTAATTTTATCTAAAATCATACAGTATGATAGACGTGGGGTATTCCTGCTGATGTTACTATAAATTGAGTCAATTTATGTTGTCAGGATAGATTTAGGTTTCAATCCCAAAAGAAGATTTTGGGATCCTTTTGGATATGGGAAGGAAAGACAGAATTAATAAGTGAATGGATCTTTTTCCAAAGATGTGAGACCCAGGGGCATGACCACCATATATGGAGCATAGTGCCCGGTACCTGGCAGCCTCTAAAGCATAGGGAGCTTTTAGACCTATCTGTTTTATTTAAAGTATGGGGAACTTGGTAAGTACGATGTAATAGTCTTATTGAGACTTCCATATTTGTGGTCTGCATACTACCTTTAGAAAGTGTTTCTAAGCATTGGGACCATTGATCAGAATCCATGGACGTTTGGAGATCTTCTTCCCAGGTTCGTTGATAAGTGTGAATATATGAGGGAGGCGGACAAATTAGAGTTGAATAGGGTAAGGAAAGGGTGCCTTTCTGCATTGGGGATTGTGCGCATAAGCTCTCAAAGTAAGTGGGCTGGACGACAAAGCCTGGTCTGGCCAGACTTGTGAGGAAGTGGTATATTTGACGTGCTCTGAACCATTCACTTTAGGAATGGGCCCGATATTCCTAAATATTAAAGTACTTTAAACAAATATGGCAAGGAGATCAATCGAAAGCTTTTTCGATGTCAAGGGCAAGCCTCATTAATGGGGTTTTGGTTTTGTTGGCATGGGATAAGATAACTAGGTTTTTCCTGATGTTATCTGTGGCTTGCCGAAAAGGTATGAATCCTACTTGATCATTGTTGATTATACTAGAGAGAAATTTGTTTAATCTGGCTGCTAAAATAGCTGTAAATAGTTTGTAATCAATGTTGAGAAGGGAAATGGGCCTATAGTTTTTAAGTTTCAGGGGGTCTCTATTAGGTTTTGGGATCAGGGCTATGTAGGCGTCTAGAAATTCTACACTATTAGAGCATTGTTTGTGCACATTATTAAGGAAACTCAACAGATGAGGGGCCAAAACATTGTAGATTTGTTATAGTAAAAGGCTGTAAACCCATCTTGACCTGGAGATTTTTTTGGGATTTTAATTTACTGATTGCTTTGGCTAACTCATCTGTTGTAATGGGGCAGTTTAGATCCTTTAGGGTCTCTTAAAGAGAATCTGTATTGTTAAAATCGCACAAAAGTAAACATACCAGTGCGTTAGGGGACATCTCCTATTACCCTCTGACACAATTTCGCCGCTCCTCGCCGCATTAAAAGTGGTTAAAAACAGTTTTAAAAAGTTTGTTTATAAACAAACAAAATGGCCACCAAAACAGGAAGTAGGTATACATCCTTACACAATTAGGCTGTATACAGCCTTCCTTTTGAATCTCAAGAGATCATTTGTGTGTTTCTTTCCCCCTGTTCTCATGCACTGAAGTTTCAGGCTGCTTGTTTCTTCCTGCAAACAGCTTTGCCCTTGTCTGTTATTCTTCAGTATGTGAAAGCCCAGCCAGCTCAGAGGACGATTTATCCAGCTTGTAAAAGATAAGAGAGAAGAGAGAAGCTGCTCTAATCCTAAATAACACACAGGCAGTGTGCATAGAGGGGCCTGGAAGGGGGAGTTCATAGCAGAACCACAACACTGAAGAACTTGGCAGCCTTCCAGACACAGGCCGACAAGTCTGACAGGGGAAAGATACATTGATTTATTACAGAGACAGTGATAGTATAAAGTGCTGCAGTAAGCCAGAACACATTAGAATAGCTTTTTGAACTTGTAGGATGATAAAAAACAGGATGCAATTTTTGTTACGGAGTCTCTTTAAGTAAGTTTCGGAAAGTGAATTGATTGGAGTAGCTGCTCAATTTCTGACGATTGCTGGGTAGGGTCAGTGTAGAGAGTTTGGTAAAAGTTGTGGAATGTTTTCAGGATTTTATTCGGATCACTCGTGATTTGACCTTGGGTTGTTCTAAGTTTATAGATGTTATTAGTTTTTTGTAGATTTTTTAAGTTTATTTGCTAACCATGTTTCTGGCTTGTTTGCATATCTGTAATATTTTGCCTTCATCCAAATAAGGGCTTTTTCAACTGTTTTGGAGAGCAAAGCATTTATTTGGAACTCTGTGTATTTGATTTGCTTTAGGAGAAAAATTGAATGGTCAGTCTGATGCAAGGAACGTTGATGTTGGAGTTTAGGTTATTCAGGTCTTCAGACCGTTTGCTGGTGGGTTTTGGCTGCCATTTGTATTAGTTTGCCTCGTATGACTGCGTTATGTGCAAGCCACAAGGTGGCAGGGGATTTCTCAGAGTGGTCATTTTCTGAAAAATAATTTCTGAGATCAGTTGCAAGTTCTGATCTGGAATCTGTTCTAAGGAGAAGTGACTCATTGAGTCTCCAGGGTCGTAGCCTGGCAGCTTTTGTCTGTAAGTTGAGGCAAGCCAATAAAATGTCTTGATCCGATAAGATAGTAGGGATGTCGAATATATATGAGGTGAGGAACAGTAGAGGTTGCTAGGAGGATATGGTCAATTTTAGAGTAAGAGTGGTGGGGAGATGAAAAGTGGGTGTAGCCCTTTTTGTCTCCATGATGATTCCCTCCATGCATCGATGAGGAAATTATTTTCAAAAGCCTCTTGTAATTTTTTCCTTTGAGATTTAGTTTGCTTATTGGGGGAGGGTTTAGATTTGTCAAATTTATCGCTTAGTGTGAGATTGAAATCTCTGCACCATAGGAATAGCATGTTGGGCTGAAGGGAAATTCTCTTTTGGATGAGTTGGAAGGTTTCAAAAGCTTTATTGGGGAGGAGGAGAGGGGGGGGCTAGTAGGAGTTAATGATCTGCATGTTCCTGTAATAAATCACCTTTTTGCTTCGGCACCAGCAACTTCTTAGAGTTGCACCTCACAGACTGTGAGATAACTTGACTCTCAACCCAGCAAGCATTATAGGAGATAGACCGTTCTCAGACGTCTTCAAAGTACAAGGAGTTTATTCAGTACACAGATATACAGATACAGTTCGTCATATCTTAGCAAAGCAGATTCTTCTTTAGTAATTCCGTTGCGTTGCAGCTTCTTGATTACCTTCCTAGTGAAGGTAATCAGGTGATCTCCTGTCTATACTACGTTACATCTAGACTAACTATGTACAGCATACATTATACCAGATTACATAAAGAAAGGAAATAAATATGGTTCCAGTCAGTAGAAGTCAGTAGATGGAGAGCATGAAAGTAAGAGCCCTCCGTTGGCAACTCATGACCTTTAATACTGACCAGGAAAGAGTTAACTTTGTCATCATCTGAACCATCTATGATTGGTTCAGATCCCTTGTGATGTCATGATACACACCTACTCACTTAATATTTTATGAGCCCCCTTGCTCCAGTTGCAGGAATGTTATGTTTTATAAATATGGCCTATGTTGATTGTTCCCGTAGTCCATTTGTCTGGGGCAGTGTAGGCCTAAGACCTTGGACTAGGAACATCTTCTCAGTATCTGCTTGTATCATCTGCTTCAAGCAGACACTGAGATGCTTCTGCCTGCATCACGAAAAACTCTATTTAAAGGTATACTCTGCGAACAAGCCTTTTACCTAAAACTCAGTCCAGATAACTGAGGCCTACTTAAATTATAACAACCCCCCCTAAAATGGCTTGCTCCGCAGATCCCGGCTTCTGAACCCAGCAGTACCTGGTTTCTTTTCTGTATGTTTCACTTTTCGATGCTCGTGCTCACACACCTTCTCTGCTCTAGGTGGTTATCCCTGGGAGAGAGGGCAAGACCTCTTGGTCTTCCTGAAACCAGGCTATCTGGGGATGCCCTACTTCTAAGTCCCTCTATACCATATTCTCAGCATTTGCGTCACTTGCGTATCACTCACAAACTTGCATGATCACAAAAAAGTTAAACTTGTTTGTCTGTTAAGCATCGGAGCAGTGCCAGGTGTCTTCTAAAAAAAACGCCTTTATACAATCAGCTCCATCATAGGTACTGCTAAAACCTATACCCGTAACCCTGTATATCCCTTAATTTGGAAATATTGGTTCATGAGATTGTTTATGAGGCACCAATCTCTTAACCGTGTTAATTTGTTTACGTAATTTTTCACACAAACTCACCTGTATAATGATTCCCAAGATTTCCACCCCCATCACTACGACCAGTGGATGTAGGAAGAATTTCTGAATTGTAGAGGCCCAGTCCGAGTGTCCCTGGAATATCGCCAGAAACCGTTTCCACCAGGTCAGACTGGAACTCACCTGATTATATTTGTGTTCAACCTCTTTAAGATCACCTTGATCATGATGAAATATCACCTCTAATTTAGTGTTCTGTTTGTTTAACCGTTTTAACAAAGTGTGATCTTGTGTCAAAACCTGTACCCATTTGTCCCATGGCATGTTATCCCCCAGGATGGGCACTTCCTGTGGAGCTTTGAACTTCAGAGTTCTCCTAACAATTTGAGGGATAAATAGTCAAACCTGGATGACTTGATCCGTATGGGATCTACGCTCACACAATATGTTCCCCTTGAAAGATCAACCCTATCGGAACAATTATGAAAATGTACAATGAATGTGTCATTAGACCTCATTTTTAAAAAACACACTTTTCCTTCAGCCACCGGAGATATTGGTTTGGCATTAGGAGGGATCTTTTGGATGGCAGCTGCGCACTCTGTGTTATTGAGCCAGCAGGCTTCCTCACTAAATCGGACTTGCCCCGGCAAACACAGGTACCTCTCTGAGAATTGCCAGCATGATGACAAATCTACTTGTTTCACCTCCCCGTCTAGCACCAAAAACCGTTGACCTCTCAGGTCATGGTGTAAGACGTGTTGAGGAAACAGGTGTACCCAGGGATACTACTGGAAAAACTACCTGGGTGTCTCCACCGGTAGGAACTAAGGAAGTAGTGGTGCATATAAAATTGTTGCACCCTATCCATTTGTTTATCCACACCTCTCGGTGCCTCCATGCAAAAGATCCTTCCCCCGGAAAATCGACAAATCGCTCCTTGTCAAGTCTCAGCTGTAAAGGAGTTTTACCTTCTGATAAGGCTTGAGCCATTATCTTAAAATCTGCTGTTAACTCGGTCTGCATTGACAGGCATGCTGTCTTCCATGCAGTACCCTTAGCAGAATCATCTTCTGAATAATTATTTGAATGTGCCTTTGAGTGTACCCCTGAACTCTATAGGTGTTGTGTGTTAACTGTTCCAAAACCAAGTTCAGATGGTGTTGGGTACCCACATTCTGTTGTCACAATGTGCCTAATTGTTGAATGACCTCTGTCATCCCTTCTATGTCTACACTGTTTGCTACCCCCATTCCCGCGCCCATGCCTCCCAAGAGTGTATCTGCTAAATCTCGGGACCTTCTTCTGGCTACACTATTCCCTGTGGAATGTGCCCATGACATAAAAGCCTGTACCAGGGTGGCAGAGACAGTGCTGCAGTTAGGGTATATAATAGATATTACCCACTCTTCTAAGTTAATCTGCCAAGTGATCAATTGAAGCTGGGCCTCTATGATAACTGGAGTCGCCCTCAGTTGATTTAACTGAAAAGGGCCACTTTTTACAACCTGATGTGTATCACATGACGGTAGATGGGGTTCCTGGGTAGTCACTGGCAGGGTGACTACCTGAGCTTTAGGCGTTGTAGGAACCCTTGCTTTTACTGTCACGGTTTCCCTTCTTATTATGCAAGATCTATTTGGACCCTTAAACTCTAGGGACTGTGGGATGCAAAAACCGTATGTCAATGGTCCTTCATCCTCCCGGACTAAGGGCGCTATTTTTAAACTCCCCCGTTTTAGTCCCATCACCCTTCCGTCATAGAGAGTCCCCGGGGTGCTACCTGATGTATCCCAGGATTCTACCTCTCTCCTCCAAAAAGTCCCCGGATCCATCAAACTCACGTCCCATGCTAACCCTTGTGGCCCTCCCCAGAAGAATACGGTAGGTACTCTTTCTTTTAGGAAATTGATTACCATATCAATGACAAAAGATGTTCCCAACTGTCCTGCTTAGACCTTTGCCCCCCTTATGTCCTGAGGCAAAATGCGTACCTTAGGTCGGGAAGAATGTACTCTTTGCAATCTTTCAATTAAGAGTACCTCCTTACTTACCCATCTAGCATGAGGATAAGTGCTTGAATATGGACTGTGTGGTATTGTCTCATGATGTGACCCATGTAGTGAGGATGTTACCTGTGTGGACACTCCCTTGCTCGGGATTGCTCTCCCCACCCTCTTGGTCACCTGAGACTGTGGCTGGATCTCGATTTTTACTTCTTGTTTCGAGAACCACAAACCCTCGGCTTTCCAGCCTTTACGTGTGTATAGTTGTTTCAGAGACACTCTCTGTTGGTAACTTCAGAGTGTGATGTTGTCCCCTGCGTCTCTCCTGTAGGATAAGTGACGCTTACTGCTCGTTCCTCTCCAATCTGGAACCATCTCTCTCTGGATAACCAAGACAAGGTACCCCTGAACCACACACTCCACCTTTTGCATGTACCCATTGTACTGCAATGTACCTTTTAACAAAATTTTGGATCGGTGCATTGGTTCTGGGAGGGTGACATTCAAGAGCAGATTTACACTGCCGTTCAATTTAAACTTCCAGCACACCTGACCCTTCAGACCTTTCACCAACATTGTGCCATGAAATTTGTTTCCACCTGGCACAAGTGCTCTTTTCCTCCATCCCTGCTTGGTCCATCTGTGCCAATCAGAGGGAGGTGGGAAAGGATCAGTACCTTTGTCTCCAAACATTAACATGCTTGGGCCTTGTGTTCTCATTAACCCCTTATTGTTCATGAGAATGTCCTCTCTTCGGTCTCCTAGGATGAAATGGCAGCCTAGGATCACCATCAGCACGGTACTCTTCATTATAAAAGTACCTCCTTGGGAAAGAAAAACATTAGCGATTTGCATTATGCTTTGCTCAGTCAGTTTTTTTAGTCTCTTTCCGATCTCAGAAATCTCGCTGTTCTCCAAACTCGGATTGGCATCTGGAACCTTTCGCTTATCCGACTGACATCTCTGTCTCGGCTGCCAGCACCTCAGCTTTCTTGCTTCCATATTGCCAAACTCCTGAAATCGAAATACAAACAAATCAATTCTTATTAATGATTTGGGATTCGCCCTGCGGCTTGTACTCTGTACACTTTAAATTGATCAATATATATACCGTAATTGATCTCGTTGCTTTATGGTTCTCATGAACTCTGTTTACTCTTTTTGGTAGATTTGGTAGTAAACTTCTCTCCCCTACCTCAGTACTATCCTAAGTACTTACCTGTTAAAATATGCTCCCGCAGACTTCAACTTTGGAAGCTCTCACCTCATTGCAAGCTCTCCCCACATCCCCCCTTCTGTACATACACGGCTGTCGTATGCACAGAGTACGGATGCCACACACCTGTTGCTGCTTTGCAGGTGAGCCTGCAATGCTCTTGCTCATTTTCGCATTTACTTACCTAGAACTTCATTGCAATACCAGGTCTGCTAGAAGTCCTGTGTGTTGTACCCTCTGACCAATGTTTGCCATGCTACCACCCCCAGACTACAAAAAAAAAGGCCTCCCTGCAGGAAGGAGCACTTTGCACTTAACTACACAGGGTGCAGGGCTAAGCATTCCAGCGTCATATGCCTGTATGCAGATCCCTGAAGGCCCACTTGGTAGGTAGTCATATGGCAAACACTGTACTGATACACTGTCACTCTGTAAATGGCAATTCCTTCATCTTTATAATTGCCCCATGAACTGCTGCCAGTTCTGTTCTTTGTGTTAAACTTGGTAGGAGCTGGAAAAAAAATATTTGACCAATCAGTGGACGAGAAAACGCACAAACAGCCCCAGCCCAGCATTGACCTCTTAGTCAAGCTCTGGCCCTGTCCACGACAAAAAACGGAAAAAAACGTTACCGCTCTGCAGCCGCGATGACGGATACCTGGATTGGACAACTCCCTTCTTTTTCCAACTCCGGCACCCCCTGATGCACTGTCCCCCCTTTTACTCTCTTGGGAACTCATGCTGCACCACCGGTTAAGGTGCCTCACTTAAAGGAATAATCCCATAAGTAATCCCGTTAAGGTGCCTCACTTAAAGGAATAATCCCATAAGTACCCCAGTACAGATACTTCTCTGACCTGCTCTTGCAAATCACTTCCTGGGAAATATCTGACTGCTCTGTGTTTCCATGCAACTAGCTGGAAAACACTCCTATCAGTGACCATGCCAGTCTCACAGCAACTGCTTGGTGCACATATTCTGGCATTCCTTTCCCTGGACCCAGGCTCTGGGGAAATACTCCGGGATCCGAGATACTCAGTAGAGTGTCTCATTATCTCTACCATCCCTTCCTCTCAGCTGCCGTGAGCACAGCCTGACGTGACGTGGATCCCCCAGCCCCTCCTCCCCCTGCCATGACGTGTGGGGGCCATGACTCGTGGGGGCGGGCCCTCCTCAATGCCACCATTTTGAGTCCTGGAATGCTAGCTAAGATGGCTGCTATGCAACCTCCCATAGCAACCTCTTAACCTCCTTGGCGGTATGAAAAATACCGCCAGGAGGGAGCGCAGCAGTTTTTAAAAAAAAAAAATTTTTTTAATCATGTAGCGAGCCGAGGGCTCGCTACATGATAGCCGCTGCTGAGCAGCATCCCCCCGCCCGCTTCGATCGCCTTCGGCGATCTCCGATCAGGAAATCCCGTTCATAGAACGGGATTTCCTGGAGGGCCTCCCCCGTCGCCATGGCGACGGGGCGGGATGACGTCACCGACGTCACTGACGTCGGGACGTCATTGGGAGTCCCGGGCCACCCCTCGGCGCTGCCTGGCACTGATTGGCCAGGCAGCGCTGGGGTCGGGGGGGGGGCACGCGCCGCAGCAGATAGCGGCGATCGGGCGGGGGCCGGCGGCGATCAGAGTGCTGGCGCAGCTAGCAAAGTGCTAGCTGCGTCCAGCAAAAAAAAAATTATGAAAATCGGCCCAGCAGGGCCTGAGCGGCACCCTCCGGCGGCTTACCCCGTGTCACACATGGGGTTACCGCCAAGGAGGTTAATCCTATAGACATTAGGGGGAAAAAAAAAAAGAAAAATCAAACAGAACAAACATTTTATGCCTAGTTACACATAGCATAATTGCACATTGCAGAAAATCAGCATTCCGCTACAATACACTCTTGGATACCTGCGTGGAAAACTTACAAAGACCCCGTCCCAGCTGTAATCCTAACTGCTTCATACATTAGAATCACCCAGTGACGTGCAAATCTCTCCACAAAAACAGCCATCCGCTTATCTCAGACATCACTCAGAACTACTAGAGCTTGCTGTGTCCTCTTCTCACACAAAAACCATTGCTGTATAACTCTAAACCACCTTAACCGTTACCATCCCAGTTACAAAACTTATTCTGAGACAATCATCCATCAGCCGCAGCTGGCCCAACTCGCTCCACGATCCGTGAAAACAACATAAACGTATGCAGAAATTAAAAAAAAAACATTTAACATATAGCACTAACTGGAACCAACTTGCTTTTCTCTAGGCTCTCTCTACCCAGTCCTCTCTCCGGATGATCTCTCAACAACTACCGCTACACTATCTCCTGTCCACCTGCCAACTTATCTCTGCTGTGGGGGACACTACACACACATCTGGCATACCTCCCAGACTATCGCTGTTAAATGAGAGAAGACAAAACCAAACCACAGCCTCCAAGAAAAAACGAAAGAAAGACAGAGATAAAAAGAATACAGTCTACCGCTGTCAAGCGAAAAAACTACCTGCGTATGGACAAATACATGTACGCCACACTGGATCCCCCCTCCCCTCCAGAATGCGCGGGAGGGGGAGAGAAATTTGCAGCCAGAACATAATAAACAATGAACACAATATACAGACAGAAACTGTAAACTCACTGCGCTGAACTCACACTGGAGTCCGCAGCCCACAAAAAATACATTATAACACCAAATAAACAAAACATCATACTCGCCTGGTCAGTGGACATTCCACTCATCTGGTCAGTGGACATTCCCCTCGTCTGGTCAGTTCGATCAGCCGTAGCAACCTTTCCCACGAACCTCTGTGGACGCTCCTGGAGCTCCTGAGCGAGCCCCCTTCCGCTAAGTAGATCGGCCTCCCCCGCGGCAGATGCCCGGCCGGCCTGGGAGTGCTCCAGCCACCTGCGATCTGTTTAGGATTTTAACTGCGTGCGCACCGCAGCTTAACTTTTTAAGTCCAAGAGTTTCGCCGCTGATTTGATTTCAAACTGCCGACCGTGGGCTGGCTCACGCACACCACTTATCTGCTCGATAAGCAGTAATTATGGTTCCAGTCAGTAGAAGTCAGTAGATGGAGAGCGTGAAAGTAAGAGCCCTCCGTTGGCAACTCATGACCTTTAATACTGACCAGGAAAGAGTTAACTGTGTCATCATCTGAACCATCTATGATTGGTTCAGATCCCTTGTGATGTCATGATACACACCTACTCACTTAATATTTTATGAGCCCCCTTGCTCCAGTTGCAGGAATGTTATGTTTTATAAATATGGCCTATGTTGATTGTTCCCGTGGTCCATTTGTCTGGGGCAGTGTAGGCCTAAAACATTGGACTAGGAACATCTTCTCAGTATCTGCTTGTATCATCTGCTTCAAGCAGACACAGAGATGCTTCTGCCTGCATCACGAAAAACTCTATTTAACCACTTAAGCCCAACTGGACGAGATTTCTCGTCCAGTTGGGCTGCGCGCACTCCCGCGGGTCGCGCGCGCGCCCGCGGGCCCCCCCCCCGTGCGCGCCCCTACTGCTGGCCGCTAGCCCACCAATCAGTGAAAGGGATTATAAATCCCTTTCGCTGATCGGACCCCCCCCCCCCGGAGAAAAGCCGACAGCGTCTCTTCAGACGCTGCGGCTTTTCTGAGCTCTGGTCTCCTTTCTTCTGCCTGGGAGCGAGATCGATCGCTCCCAGGACTTTTTGATTCTGGCCATCTTGTGGCCAAATAGCAAATTACACCTTAAAAAAAAAGTTTTAAGAATAAACCTATAAATATATTTAAAAAAACCCTGTTTACCTCCCACACCAAAAAATACCCACATACAAGTTTAAATAAAAAAAAAAAAAAATGACAATAATAAAAAAAAAAAAAAACATAAATAGTTACCTTAGGGTCTGAACTTTTTAAATATTCATGTCAAAGGAGTATATCAATATGATTTAATAAATGATGGGCTTCTAAACAGTGATGGACGCAAAATGGAAAAAATGCACCTTTATTTCCAAATAAAATATTGTCGCCATACATTGTGATAGGGACATAATTTTAACGGTGAAATACCCGGGGCATATGGGCAAATACAATACGTGAGTTTTAATTATGGAGGCATGTATTATTTTAAAACTATAATGGCTGAAAACTGAGAAATAATGAATTTTTTCCATTTTTTTCTTATTCTTCCTGTTAAAATGCATTTACAGTAAAGTGGCTCTTAGCAAAATATACCACCCACAGAAAGCCTAATTGGTGGCGGAAAAAACAAGATATAGAGCAATTAATTGTGATGAGTAGTGATAAAGTTATTGGCAAATGAATGGGGGGTGAAAGTTGCTCGGATGTAAAAAAATTTCAACCCTTCGGGCTTAAGTGGTTATAGATATACTCTGCGAACAAGCCTTTTACCTAAAACTCAGTTCAGATAACTGAGGCCTACTTAAATTATAACAGTTCCAATAAAATAATTTACCCTGTAGAATAAGGAACCTGCCATGAGTGTCAGTAGTTGTATTGGTTATTTCTAATGGTAGAGATTTGTGGACTAAGAGCACGACTACTCTATGTTTCTTAGGGGCGTTGGCATGGTAAGCCACAGTGTAGTTTTTGTTGAAATAAGAGGGATAGGAGGTGGTGGCAAAGTGTGTCTCCTGGAGACAGATGATGTCAGGGTGATGCCTGCTCGGGTCGTGGAAAACATTTTTTCCTTTTCTGGGGGGAGTTCAAGCCTCTTACATTCAGGGGCAGAATTTTTAGTGTCAATTTATCGTTGGTGGAAGCCATGTGGCAGTGTTTAGTTGCTATAGGAGAAATCTCCTTTATCTGAACCTTATATGTAAGCTGCAAAAGTGTAATATACATAAAACATTGACAATTGAAGGTCAAAGAATAGGCCTTCAGAACAGTAGGAATTGAGGTGACTACCTTATTACAATTGCTACCTAAGGCATTGTTTCCATCTGTCCGCTTCTATCCGCTTTTTATCAGCACATCAATGTTACAGATTGATACATGTTGCTGAAAAGCGGACAGAAGCGCACAGATGGAAACAAGGCCTAACATTCCTTAGTCTCTTGGGGACAACAAGAAAACCCTCAGTGGTGTGGGCTATTAGGAATCTAGTAAGATTGGCGACAATCTGGTGAGGTTATGAGAGTTAAACATGCTAATAAGGAACAGTTATTGTCTAACAGTACAGTGCGGAGAATCTTAAATAATAATTGTGGGGTCAAAATAGAAAATAACAAAGTATAGTAAATTTTAAACTACCATTATTGAACAGATATAAGTAACAACATAAGTCCTGTTCCACTATCTCCCCTTCCTTTCCCCTCCTAATTACAGTATAATAGGATGGAAGATATATAATTCCCAATGAGGAAGCAGCAGTGGCACTCCAGCCAGTAATGGGCACGAGGATCACGGAGTGCCCAAGTTCCCCAAACCAAATGCCTCAAGGGTTATATAAGGTAGAGAAGTAGGCCTCAATATGAGGAATAGTTGTAAAAAATACAGTGATTAGGGCATTCTGTTGGGGAATTAAAATTATCTCTGGGCCCCATGACCCCATACCCCTGGCTAGAAGCATACGAGCATGGGTTAAGCCAGATTATAAAAGTAGACAGTGATATCTTGCATATAACACAGAGACAGGCACCAAAGTAAGAGTAAACTTTACATTCGGTTAAGGCTCAGAAGGTATAAGCATATAACTTAGACAATTGTAGTGCCCAGAGGATCAGTAGTAGTTACTAAAGAGGAGAGTTAGATAAGCTTCCCAGTAAAATCAAGTCTGAGATTGGGTAAAATGAGGAGAAATTGCTGGAATCTCCAAAAACCTTTAATAGGAAGCTGATATGATAGCAGTCAATCTTGGAAAGTGGTCTGAGTGCAAACATGAATCCTGATATGAAGATTATGGAGCATCTTTGAGTTCAAATGGCATGTTTGGTCAATAGCGTCTATTGGTGCCTAGGGGAGCGCCACCAGCACCTCAAATGCGCAGTTGCGTAACTTATAGGCATAGAGATGTCATAGGTAGGCCAAAAGAATCAAAAGCACGATTAAAGTTATTGAATGAGGAGGGGTATAGCAGTATGAACATATGGGGAGGCAATAGAGAAGGAAAAACCATGAAGGACTGTTCGTAGGGCTATTTTAGGAAGATAATCACTCGTTGCAGAGTCAATATAAGGCGGAGAAGTGAACTAAGGACATGAGTAAAAAACAGGGACCAGCGCATATACTCATCTGAAGTCAGGTCGTAGAGATCAGGGGGAAGACGATAGACTTGGTCCAGTGGATCTGTGCCTGCTGACGATGTGCCACTCTCGCTGTGGACGTTGTGATAAAGCTTCTTGATGCGGTGTCATTGTAGAAGTTGTTGCCTCCATCTGTATTCCCGCCATTTCTAAAGCGGACCTTCCGTCTTCAAGTGTTTTAATGTGTTGAGTAACACCGTTTAGCTGTAATTGTAAGCCACTTGGAAAAGTCCATCTATAGCGTATGTCCTCTCGGATTAGTGTTTGGGTAACTGGTCTGAGGAACCGTTGCTTTTGCAGTGTCAAAAGGGAGAGATCTGCATACAGACTTACAGAGGTGGGAACCCCGGGCAGATTAGTTAGGCTTCTAGCAGCCGCCATTACCTGCTCTTTCACGTTGTAGTAATGGAACATTTTAAATATAACATCTTTTGGTTGATCTGGGTTTTGTGGTCTGCCCAGCGCGCAATGTATATGGTCAAGTCTGAAGCTGGACTGATCAGCCTGTGGTAGTAGGGCCACAAAACGGTTAAGGGGGCCGCCTCCTTAATAGCTGTGATGTTCTAAGGTAGGCCCCTGATCCGGATGTTGGAGCGCCTGGCCCTATTCTCGAAATCCTCCAGACGAGACTCAAGCTGTGTTATCCAGGTTTCTTGGGCAATGATCTTGGTGTTGTTTGAGTCCAGGGCATTTGCGCAGGTATCTACTCGCTGTTCTAGGTCATTCACTCAGCCACCAATCTCTTGTATTTGTGCTGAGAGCCCTGCCACAGCCGTTGACAGCTCCGCTTTCAGCATCGTTCTGATGCTGACCAGTAAATCTGCACGCGAGGGATATTCAGCGTGTTGATCATGATCTAAGTCACGAGGCGGTGGGGAGTTTCATTTCTGAGGCTGGTTAGAGGAGGGAGTCGCCGCCATCTTATGTGCCTTCTGTCTGCCTTTCCCCGAGAGAAGTGAGGATATAGGAGGCTGTGAGGGGTTTCAGAGCCTTTGTCTACCTTCTTCCCCTTCAGGCATTTCACGGAGGTCTCACCTATGAGCACGGGTAGATTAGCCACCTGCAGCCGCTGTAATTGAGCCCGTTACATCATTCAGGTACGGAGCCTACACAGGAAGCATCCGCTGCTGTTCGCGCTGTGCATGCGCCCAAAAATCTATGTATTTAAAGGTTACCTGTTGTTAGATAAGGTTATTATCAAGGTATGGTTACTGTCTGGGTCTATTTCCACTATTGTAGAATCCGTGCCTTTCCCTGCAGAAAAGGGAAAAGCGTAGAGGATAAAGTAACCCTGAAGGGAAAAAAGGTGCCCCAAAGGGGTACTCTCCTGGGTTTCTACAGATGCTTCCTATATCTTCCTCCACCAAGTCCGTTCTAGCACTGTCTCCTCCACAAAACCTTCAACAAATGCTTGTAGATGGCCTGTGCATCTGCAGCAGCATGGATGCCAATCAGGCTTTTTCGGAAAAAGCTGTGTCCAATTAGGCCCATGCTACTGCGCATGCGCAAGCCATCTGTGCCTTCTGCACTTGATTGGGCTTGGCTTTTTTCGCCAAAGCCTGAGCGGGACCATGTTGCTGTGCAGGCGCAGTGTGGCCACGCGCCCACAATCTTCGAGAGTCTCAGCGCTGAAACGGCCTGGAAAAGGAGGACAAGGATGCCTCTGGTGGTCCCAGAGGTTTTCCCGTCCCGAGGTAAATATCTAAATTTTGGCACTGCAAACCTCACAGGTTTGCTTTGAAATTAACTATAGTCATGCTTGTTTTCTGTGTATTTTGGTGGGAAACTTGAAGGGGTTCTAGAAGCTTTTTTTACCTGGGGCTTCCACTGCCCCCTTGCAGACGTCCTGTCCTACACCAGTCCTCAAGGATCCTCCGGTCCCCGTGCCACGGCTCACTTATGTTTTTTCATCTAACTAGACGAGCACTACTGCGTGTGTGGGAGCGTGGACATGCGTGGGCACTAGCGCGCAGTAGCGTTCATCTAGTTAGACAAAAAAAACATAAGTGAGCCGCGGCACGGAGGCCGAAGAATCCTTGAGGACAACACCTCTGTAGGGGGCCTGTACAAACCCCAGGTAAGTAAAACTTTTTATTTTTAAAAAAAACTTAGAGCCCCCTTAATAAAGGTGGCCACTAACAGTACAATTTTTAGCAAAGAATCATTTTAGTGATCATATACATTTGATCGGAAATAAAATGTTGTAATACATCAATTATTTCACCAGGAACTAACCAATTTGTACTTACTATCAATTACAACTGATTATAAAAACAGTTTTTCTAATGGCACAATTGTAGAGCGATCACTTTTTGAATATTTTGCAGTAGATTGGGAATTATCTGATCACTCGAACAATTTTTCGCCAAAAATTGTACTTTTAGTGACCACCTTTATGGCTTAAAGCTAAAATCTAGGTTCACAGGTATTCCTCCAGTAACATATTTTTAGCAAAATAATAAAAGTTGCTGCTTCCTTTTAATCACTAACAGAAGACAAAAGTTAGTGCAAGTTTTTCAGATAGTTCATGTCTTTGTCATGATGATGTTACAATAGCTATCTTGAGAGCTTGCAACACCGTCTACTGTTATCTATAAAAAGTTATTACCTACAGCAACTGTTAATGTTTTGACAGAGCAGATTTTTCTGGATCTATTCTTTGACTAGTACAAACATCAATTGTTTCACCTAGGTATACAGTATGTCTGTAGATACAACCGATATTTAAAATTGTTACCTTGAATGCTTAAAAAAAGATTTCCTTTCCATGAAGTCTGTTGGATGAGTAACCAAAGACATTCCAGGCCACTGCCTGGAACACCATTGGTTCTCCTGAGACACCGCTGCAATGCTTGAGGATGATCAGTGTGATTTCTGTCAGCTGCTCCAGCTCTTGTGTCCCCCTGCTCACACACCACTCCTTGCCTCCTTCCTATCAATGCCACAGGGTTAATAGAAAAGACTTGATTACAGACAAAGCAACCCAAGCAGTTGATTGGGGTCGAGGGATGGGACATAAAGTGATTAATTGCCCCTTTCCATATGGACCTTAAGGAGGAACTCCAGTGAAAATAATGTAATAAATAAGTGCTTCATTTTTACAATAATTATGCATGAATGATTTAGTCAGTGTTTGCCCATTGAAAAATTTTTACTCTCCCTGATTTACATTCTGACATTTATCACATGGTGACATTTTTACTGCTGGCAGTGGAAGTAGCTGCTGCTCGCTTTTTGGCTATTGGAAACAGCTGTAAACAGCTATTTCCCACAATGCAACAAGGTTCACAGACAGGAAACTGCCAGGACCATGGTCCTCACAGTTTCCTTTGGGAGTGGTTTCACTACAATATCAGCCATACAGAGCCCCCTGATGATCCGTTTGTGAAAAGGAATAGATTTCTCATGTAAAAGGGGGTATCAGCTACTGATTGGGATGAAGTTCAATTCTTGATCATGGTTTCTCTTTAAGTAACTCTTTAGAGTCAATAAAAACAAGCTCTCTGCAGCAATGCTCTGCAACAGACATAAGGAATGGCACACAGTGTTTTTCTCCCCCCTGCCTCCTCCCCTCCACTCCTTCGTTCACTTTAGCTCAGGTTTTATAGCTGTCAGACACAGGCTGGTGGCTAGAATCACTAAGCAGAAGATGAATAGATCAGCACTGCTGTGAAATGTGTTGGGGCTCTGTGAACACTGGTGCTGCTTTCATAAAGCTGTGGGGTTCCTCACGAAAATCTAGCTACAGAAGGTGGTAGAAGAGCACCCCAATCATGGGTCAATGACTTTATTAAAAACACATGAAATTTTATTGACAAGCATCAAAAGTAGATGTTTGTCAATGAAAGTAGGCATGTAATTGGCCTCCATATGCGGCTCACTTAAACCCTTTTCCTTGCCAAGACTTTGGGCCACACTGCATGTGAAGAGAGAAAAAAGGGGTGGGGCTACATCCGTTTCTGCGTAAACCACAGTCTTAACATGATGAAGGCGTGGAATATGCTGAAATGTGTTGTGACAAGTAAGTACAATACGGACGTGGCCCCACTCCTATCTTCTTTCCTCGCATCCATCGCAGCCCAGGCAAGATGAAGGATTGGCAGGAGCTGCAGCTGGAGGCAGTGTTGCCAACTCATCCCTTTAATTACTGACACATCTAAGTTATACAGGTTCTGGGGCTATTTGCACATAATCAGTGCCTTAACTGCATCTACCTAGCCACAAAACCTGTATAATTCATATGTGTCAGTAATTAAAGGGATGAGTTGGCAACACTGGCTGGAGGCCAACTACACGGATGTATACTTCTGATGTTTGTAAGTGAAATTGTATGTGTTTTATCTTTAATAAAGTTGTTACTGCATGGATTGGCAGAAATTACTAAGTTGTGTCCTTACTTTAGCAGCCTGCTAAGTGAGAAAGGATTGAAGATGCCTTGCAGTCCTCCTGACCTCTGTGGCTGCATACGTGTCTGAATCATACACCTCAAACAAGCATGCAGCTAATCCAGTTAGACCTGGATCAGAGCAACTGATATACATGCTTGTTAAGGGTCTGTGGCTTAAAGCAGAGGCAGAGGATTAGCAGGACAGCCAAGTAATTTGCATTGTTTAAAGAAAATAAAATGTCACTCTCCATATTCCTCTTACTTGAGGTGTGTTTTAACAAGACTTTGCAGCAGTGGTCATCAGCCAGCAAGGCCAATATGAGCCCACAACTACCTCAGCTGTCTACTCCTTTAGGGCTTTTTGAGACTGGAGGCTGAAGTCGGTGAATATCGTGCATCTTCTGGCGCCGGTGAAGAGGGGAGCCATATTTGAGCATGACTGCAGTCATGCTCAGACATGAATCACATTTTTGCTTTGCCAGTGAATTTGTAGATCTTTGCCAATCTACAATAATTATTTCCAAGCAGGCCGCTGTATATCTGCTTGTCCTTTCATCCCCATTGACTTTGATTGGAAAAAAATTCTGTTTTGAAGCTACGGTCACCAGACTTGGATGAAATATTCTTGATGTCAAACTGAATAAAAATGTGACATTTTTTGGGGATGCCCAAAAGTGGACAAAGCTAAAAACATCTATTCAAAATTTAGCTATATTTTATATACTTCTACAGTTTTAGGGGTACAGTTATACAACTTTGCACACCTCTTCAGCCCATATCAGTGTAGGTTTGTTTGTGTTTTTTTAAGCAATCCCACCCTCTGCGCCTTTGGGTCAGATGTCACTTTGTCCCATAGACTTTCAAATGAAAACTGCTGCCATTTGTTCAGCTCTAAAGCCGCATCTACACGCGTTGATGCGGCCGCGATGTTCCTTATCAATTGAGCCGCTGATGCGGCTTGATTGATAAGATCCGACAGGACAGATCTTGCTTCCGCCGATTCCCTGCTCGCTCCCCGCGAGGGGACAATGGCAGGGAATCGAATCTGCGAGCGGGGACGCGGCGGGCACGTGCGGGGACGCGGAAGAGGCGATCCGGCGGCTAATCGAGCCGCCGGATCACCGCCTCATCTACACGTGTAGATGAGGCTTAAAGCTAAATTCACAAAACTTCATGGAGTCAACCTGCAAAATTTGGTCATGTTTTGGGGCATTAAAAAAGTGAGTGGAGACACAAACTGCCAATTAGAGTTCAGAAATGAGAACATTTAAAAAGATGGCATTCTCACAGTATTTAAGCCAGAATCCACAAACTTGGCACAGTCTTAAAATGCAGACAAAGTGAGCAGAGCCTACAACAACAAATCAATTTTCACCTATGGATTTTCAAGAGGAAAAATGAAATTAATGCCATTCTTACACAGTTAATGGAAGGGTCCTCAAACTTGACACAGTTGATCATTGGGGTTAAAGTTCAAAAACATTTGGTGGAACCTACAATAGCAAATTTTAGCCATTAATTTTAAATTGGGAAATTTAAACTGCAGCCGTTCTTGGTCTGTTAATGGTGGGGTCTTTAAATTTGGCACAGTCGGTCAAAGAATGACTGGGATCACAATTGGATAAAGTAAGCTTGGACAAATAAAATTGCACAATTGGTCCATTCTTATTGGTCCAGTCTGATCATTGGACCAATCATATTGCACTGTTGAACCAATCAGATTACACCATTCAGATTGCACTATTGGACCAATTTGATAAGACCAATCAATAAGACCATCTGATTTTGTATTGGATTACAGTTGGTAGCCATATAAACCTTTAGTATAAGTAGCCAGAGGCTGCATCCAGCATCTCTCCTCATGTGACTTGCCAGCACATACTAACGGTTTATATGACGAGAGACCCCGACTTCCGTTATGAAGAACGAATGCTAAACAGTGCTGATTAGGACCTAAACCAAAGATGAGAACATGGAGAGGCAATGGAAACTCAACTCTATTCGCATTTTGCAATTTCAGATTACTGACCAAGCAACCTAAAGTGTACCCACTGCAGGGCTCCATGAGATCAGTGTTGCCAACCATTCAATACATTTTTTAGTAGCTGGTGGCGCGCGCTACACTGAGCGGGGCAAGAGTGTGCATGCCATCTCCCTGGCCATCACACTCACTATCTCATATTGCATGATTGGATCGATTTGATTGTACGAATCAGAAGATTGGACCAAGCATATTCCACGATTGAGCCAATAAGACTGCACCAACCAAATGACATGATTGGACCAATGATATAAGACCAATCAAATTGCACAAATGAATCAATCAAATTGAACCAGAATCAGATTGGACCAGTCAGATTAGGACAATTACATTTCATAATTGGACCAATCAGATTGCACTTTTGGACCAATTAGATAAAATTAATCGATGGTCTCTCTTGCAGATACGCTTTTTTAGGTCTTTTAAAGTAGTGTAGTTCATACATTATATATTACAGTCAGGTTGCCTTGGCTCCACCGTAAATATGGCTGTTTAGGTTCTAAACCAGCAGGTTTTACTTACCAAGAAAGATTGGACAAACTGAATTTATTTAGCTTGGAAAAAAAAGGGCTAAGGCCCTGTTTACACTTAATCAGTTGCTCTCAGTTAAAACTGAAAGAAAACTGATTTTCAAAGTTTTCCATGTTTTCCTATGGCACAGTTCCTACTTATACACATTTGAACTTAAATCTTTTCACAATGCACTGTTATGTAAAAAGTGTGTACCAACAAATACTAATGCATACCAATGCATTAAGTGTAAAAGGGCCCTAATTAGTGACCTGAAAACATGTATAAATATATCACAGGCCAATAGAAAAGCTTGGTAGATTACATTTTTGTCCCTAGGCTTGCCTAAAGGACAAGGGGACATGATCTGCCTATGGAGGCAAAAACTTTTGCCATGTATTTAGGGGTTCTTTAACCTATTTTGGTTCCTGGACGTAGTTTCTACGTCCAGGAACCATGCGCGCTCCCGCGGCTGATCGTGCGCGTGCACGCGCACTCCCGGCCGTGGATTCGGTAGCCACGGAATCAATGTATCGGGCTATGGAGCCCGATCACTGATTCCTCTCCCCCGCTGA
This sequence comes from Hyperolius riggenbachi, assembly GCF_040937935.1. Classification (NCBI taxonomy): domain Eukaryota; kingdom Metazoa; phylum Chordata; class Amphibia; order Anura; family Hyperoliidae; genus Hyperolius; species Hyperolius riggenbachi. The sequence goes on from NC_090654.1 coordinate 153,644,108, forward strand.
AAAAGCGACAGCTTCTCTCGAAAGCTGTGCTTTTTCTGGCTGTCTCCTTCCCGATGCGTCACTCTAAGCGCGTGCTACGCTTAGAGTGATGTCATGTAAACAAACTCATGGCCGCCATCTTGTGGCCAAAAAGTAATACTACACCTGAAAAAAAAAAAATTAACACATTTACATTATAAATCTATTGTTTACCTCCCACCTTCCCAAAACTACCCAAATAAAATTTTTACTATAAAAAAAAAAAAAAAACATTACAATAAAAAAAAAAAACATGTAAATATTTACCTAAGGGTCTAAGCTTTTTAAATATCAGTGTAAAGATGAAATATTTCTATATTTTTTTTATTTTAAACTTGTAAATAGTGATAGATGCAAAATGGAAAAAATGCACCTTTATTTCCAAATAAAATATTGTCGCCATACATTGTGATAGGGACATAATTTTAACGGTGTAATAACCGGGACATATGGGCAAATACAATCCGTGAGTTTTAATTATGGAGGCATGTATTATTTTAAAACTATAATGGCTGAAAACTGAGAAATAATGAATTTTTCCATTTTTTTCTTATTCTTCCTGTTAAAATGCATTTACAGTAAAGTGGCTCTTAGCAAAATGTACCCCCCAAAGAAAGCCTAATTGGTGGCAGAAAAAACAAGATATAGATCAGTGCATTGTGATAAGTAGTGATAAAGTTATAGGCTAATGAATGGGAGGTGAACATCTCTCACGTGAAAACGACGGACCGCGAATGGGTTAAAGAAAGAGTGGCTAAAATGTGGATTATTTTTCCAAATTATGCATTTAAGGGATGCCTGAATGCTTTCCTTGCATTGAAAGACATCCATGTCTGGAATGATGAGGTAATTCCAAGTAGAGTTGATCCATGCATTTTATCTAACTGCAACATGTAGTTAGGAAGGATTTTTTTTTTCCTTTAAAAGGTTAATTGGCCAAAATCATGTATGGGTTTTTTTTGCCTTCCTCCTGGATCAACTGGTACATGTGAGAGTGTAGGACAGAAATATGCCTCAGTTTTCCTATTTTTATTTCCTTTTGAACTTGATAGGCAGATGTCCTTTATCGACCAAACTAACTATGAAACTCAGAATTTTGTAAAATAGAGATAAGAGGTGCAGAGACCTCAGACTCCCTGAGTATTTACAGGAATCCCATATTTTTAAGGAATTGGTCATGACTGGGTCTACAATGCCTTTTCTAAATGCTGGATGTACTGAAAGTAAATTATTAGTGGTGATGCACTTTCAGATCTAGCCAGATTAGATTATTATTTATTGTATTTATAAAGCGCCAACATATTATGCAGCACTGCACAATAGATAAACATCCAAGGAAGGACATATAAGGAGCTCACAACAAGAAACAAATGCAAATGTCTTTGATAACAGTAGTTCAAAGTCTTTTGTAAAAAAAAAAAAAAAAAACCTCCCACGTAATTTGCTTTGGCCCTCAATAAGTGAGGTGTATATTATTTGAGGGATATTTATGTTTTGGGCTTTGGAGTTGATAACCTGCAGACCAGACACATTGCCAAAGTACCTAAAGGCCCATATTCATCTGCGGATGTCTTCTGGATCTTTGTAGCCCAAAGGATCGCGTAGCGGTTCATGCCGGGTGTCAGAGTACTGACCACTCTGTACTGACGAGATATCAGCCTCTGGCTGATGATGCATCTGTTGCTATAGAGGGGGGTGGAGGGCCGACGAGCGTGTGTGCTGGAGCAGCAAGAACATTGTGGTCATGCAGTGCTTGGACGACAGGAATCCCTAGATCTGACATGCCGCATCGTTAGTGATGATCGTGGGAACACTGTACACCTATACCTCAGCCATGGCTGTCATTATGGTCTGCGACGGCCAAGTTCACACTAGTGTGGGTATGTAGCTTAAGAAGAAGAAATAGGTTTGGGATTGATACTACTAGGTTTGAGATGATTTGCATTACCTCAGCAGCAAACATAATGAGTTTGTGGTGAACTTGCTTTAACTCTAGTTCATGCTTGCTACACAGCCATAACAGTTAAGCCACCAGTGTTATCACTTACCTGATGTGGGCAAGCACCTGCGAAACACATTGTCAATTTTATGTGCTCAAATAATTTTTTCAATAAACTGGTCCAAATTCTTCAAGAGAGGTAAAATTACCTCTCCGTTTATAAGATCAACAGCTTATTAGCCTATCTCTTATTCATTGGGACATGCTACACACAAAAAAAACCATATCCCCCATTATATTATGAAGAATACAGGCTAAACCTGCTACTTTTGCATCTCTGCTGTGCCCCCACTTCCGTTTCCAGGTCAGTTTCCTGGATGTGCTGTCGGTGACTTGAGGAGCTTACTCACATGATGGGCGGAGTTTTCCGTGGATTGTGGGAGGGGCTTCTAACAATCTGGGCATAGCTTTATTACACAGCTGATGTGTAACTGGGAAAACAAGAGGGATGTTTGGGCACCCAGAGTACACATCTCCTAATGTACCCATTTACACTGGAGCAAAGTAATGTGTGTGATGTTTTCTCTCCTGATCTGATCCAATTCAAATCAAATCAAAGATAGCTTTAAAGCAAGGGGAAAAGGGGGGACATGGGAGGGTGTGGGGTAGGGGGACAGTGGCTAAGCAGTCTGTGGACATTTTTTTTTAGGTTTACAGTTCCGTTATGCTCCTCTCAGTCTGTGGCATGCTGTGACATAGTGTGCAGCGATTGTCACTGTGGATTCCTCTTCTCCCAGTAGGATATATGTTTTTCTCTCGTCTTCTAGTGTGAGAAAGTCTGGGAATAGTTCCAACAATTTCTTAAAGTAAGTGTCCCTGGTTGCAGTATATTTGGGGCAGTGCAATAGGAAGTGGCTTTCATCCTCAAGGGTGTTCTGCTCACAGTGTTGGCATAGTCTCTCCTCCCTGGGTTTGTACGTCTGTCTGTGTCTCCCAGACTCTATTTCGAGTTTGTGAGCACTCAATCTGTAGACACTCAGGATTTTCCTCTCTTGAGAGTTTTGCAGCTTTTCCAGGTATGGGGCCATTTTATATTCTCTTTGTAGAGACTGGTATATGGTTAGCTTTTGTGACTGTTTTATTTCACTCCTCCATTTTTCCACATAGTCTTCTTTGCTCTTAGCTGTGGTGTGTTTTATCTGGACTTTTGTTTTGACCTGTGGGTCGGGGGTTGGAGGGAGTATAGAGCTGACCACGACTTTCAGCGCACACGGCTTTTCTTGGTCTTCATTGTGCAGCATGGCTTTGTAGTGGGGTGAGTCGGGGCTGCTGCTCTGTAGGTGGGCCCAGAAGGACAGCACTCTCTTATGTATCTAAAGCAGTAATGGGAATCTCCCCAGCTCAGCAGGCATTGTTTGAGGTACTCCGATGGACATGGAGAAGGTGCTTGCAGAACTCAAGGTGGAATATTTCTGTTGGGCTGGATTCCCATTTTGATTGGTCTGGGTAGGTGGTGGGGCCCCATACTTCACTTCCATACAGTAGGATTGGGGTGATGACTCTGTCAAATACTTTCAACCAGACCTTTACTGGTGGTTTGATGTGGAACAGTTCTTTCCTGATGGCATAGAACGTTCGGCATGCTTTGGCTTTTAGGGCTTCCATGGCTGACTTAAGGCTTCCTGATTGGTTGATTTCCAGACCAAGGTAGGTATATTTATCAGTTCTGCTGATTTCACAGTCATCGAGTATAAAGGATGGGCTCTGGGCTGACCTGTTTTTCCTCTGGAACGCCATGGTTTTGGTTTTCTTTAGATTAATGGGGAGTGCCCATGTTGTGCTAAATTTCTCCAGGATTTCTAGGCTGTCTTGTAGACCTTCTTTGGTTGGTGATAGCAGTAAGAGGTCATCTGCGTACAGTAAGAATTTCACTGTTGTGTCATGCAGGGTGAGCCCTGGTGCTGGTGAAGCCTCTAGGGCTGAGGCTAATTTGTTGATGTATATGTTGAAAAGTGTTGGACTCAGGCTGCAGCCCTGTCTTACCCCCCGACCCTGGAGGAAAAAAGGTGTTATTTTCCCATTTACTTTCACACTGCACTTGTTCCCAGTGTATGAGCTCTTTATGACATCATATGTTTTCCCTCCTATTCCGCTCTCTAGGAGTCTCAGAAACAAACCTGGATGCCACACTGAGTCAAAAGCCTTTTTAAAGTCCACAAAGCAGGCAAATATTTTTCCCTTTCTTCGTCTGTGTACATGGTGCTTGATGAGGGTGTGCAAGGTGTAGATGTGGTCGGTGGTGCGATGGTTTGGCATAAAACCTGCTTGGCTCTTACTGATAACATTGTGCTGTGTGAGAAAGGTGAGGATTCTCTTATTCAGGATGCTGTTGAACAGTTTTCCCAGTGTGCTGCTAACACAGATGCCTCTGTAGTTGGCTGGGTCATAGCGATCTCCACTCTTGTAAATGGGAGTTATGAGTCCTTCATTCCAGACCTCAGGGAAGTAACTGGAGTACAGGACCAGGTTGAATAGTTTCCATATTGCAGCATGGATTTCTGGGGAGCCAGATATGATCATTTCTGATAGGATGTCATCTGTGCCACTAGCTTTTTTGCCTTGCATGGATTTTATCTTCTCTTTTATTTCCTCCAGTGTGAAAGGTGTGTCAAGTGGGTTTTGAAAATCTTTCACCTTCTCCTCCAGGTTCTTTAATTTGCTGAATATTTGTACTTGTTCTGGGCTGAGTTCTTTTATAGGTATATCTCTGTATAGGTCTTTGAAGTATTGTAGCCAGACTTGGCCATTTTGGATGTGCTAATTATTTTATTTGGGTTTTTTGCCAATTTGTTTCCAGGTCTCCCAAAAGGAGTTGTCTTGCAGGGATTCTTCAAGCCGTTGGAGTCGATTTTGGATGTGGTTTTGTTTTTTCTTTTTAATAGTCGCTTTATATTGACGTTGTGCAGCATCATGTGCTGTTCTCAATTCTATGTTGTTTGGATGTCTGTGTTTTTTGTTTGAAATGGCTCGTAGGTTGTTTCTTAGTGACTTGCATTCCCTGTCGAACCATTTGTTTGAGTTTTTCTTTGATGGTCTCTTTTGGGCAGTCCTTCTTATGTTGGCCATTTCTGCAATGGTGTGTAATATCTGGTTGAGGTACTTTGCTGCTTGCTGCACACCTTGTTGATCAGGGTTGTAGGTATACGTTTGATAGTCCAGAAGTAGCTGTGTTGCTACTGGTCTGTTGAGAGTCTCCTTGTACTTTATGGTTGATTCTCTGGACCATTTAAAAGTGGGTGGTAGGTTACACAGGCTTCCTGGATGTTGTTGTACATAGGGTTTGCTTGAGGAATTGATGTATAGTAGGATTTGGTTGTGGTCTGACAGGTGTGATTGTGGGGTGACTATGAGAGCACGGATGCTTGCAGGGTCCATGTCACTGATGGCATAGTCCACCACACTACTACTTACATGGGAGTTTAGTGTATATCTCCCTAGAGAGCCCCCCTTGGTTCGGCCATTAAGGATGTGAAGTCCTAGACCTTTGCAGAGGTTCAGTAGTTGTTTCCCATACTTATTGACTGTGCTGTCATAGCTGTTTCTATCTTTCTGTATGGTTTCAGGGTACTGGGTCTCAGGTCCAAATATATGGAAATTGCCTTCTGAAGTGAGGTAGTCTTTTTCTGTTCCTGTTCTGGCATTTGGGTCACCGTAGATAAGTATTTTCCCCAAGGTTTGGAAGTGAGCAGCTTCCCTTTGTAGGACATGGTAGCTCTCTGGATTAGAGTATGGTGATTCTGCTGGTGCAATATATGCTGCACAGAGGTAAATGTCAGTCTGAGAAGAGATGATGGGGCTGCTTAACTTTAACCAGATGTGGTTGTTCCCTCTCTTCACTGGTTTGATGTATTCTTGGAGCGCCTCCTTATACCAGATTATAATCCCTCCTGAGCAGCGGCCCTGCTTGATATGTTTGTGTTTCTGGGCTGGGACAGTGAATTCCCGATAACCAATGGGTACTGATGACTCGTCCTTTGTCTGGGTCCATGTCTCTAGGAGGATCTGTATGTCCACCTTTTTTAGTCTTTCATCAAAGTCTGGGTCGTTTATTTTGGTTCCAAAAGCTGAAGCATTCAAGCCTTGGATATTCCAGCTGCTAATTATGAGGGGTTTCATGTTGTGTTTGGTTTTGTTTACCTTGTAATGAGCTGTTTATAGGGCAGTCAGTTTTCCACAGTCCATCCTTCAGCATATTGTGTGTGGCAAGAAGCAGTTTCCTTAGTTCTTCTGCCATGTCAGTGCTCTGTGGTGTGATCTCAGTTGTAGGTCTTGTGGTGGCTGGGTTCCTCCTTTGTTGCCATCTCAGGGGATTCACATTTTGGTTTACAGAGCGATTTATGTTGTGCCTTTTGGAGGTAGTCTGGCTTGGATTAGCTGGTGCTGCCGCTGTCTGCGGTCTGGGCGCCAGGGGCCTGTTAAGCACCAGGTCTTTAAACTCTTTTGCCAGCAGGCTCACTCCTCGCTTATCGAGGTGTTTATTGTCATATAGATGCTGATCTGATATAGAGAAATGTTCTGCCAGTTGTAGGTTTGCTGATGGGCTGATTTTGGTAGTCAGCTGCTTATTTATATCCATAGAGCATTTGGCATAGAGCCAAATTAATCCATGCCATGCACTGATGAGGATCAAACAATCCGAAACAGTCTGTATGCATGTTGGATTATTATGGCTCTGTACAAATTAACAAGCTGACACATCATTGCATTCCAGCGGTTCTGGAGGTGTGTTTAGCTTCTAAGGTTACAATGGTTAATTTGCATATATTCAGCAGTGATGCCTTGGGAGACATCTAAAGCTCACTCCAACCTGAATTATCGCAAATTCTTTCTGTTTTAAGAAAGCAAAGTTTTGTTTTATTTATATCCCGGATTGTCTGGGGAGAGATGTCTGTTCTTGGTAGCAATTTAGACAAAATGATTTTGGAGCTAGGGAATTGTTTTTCTGTGGCCATTATTAAGGAGGACAGTTTGTCTGCAATGAGGTCTTGTCTATAGTCCAGGTTGTTTGTCCCTGTATGTATGATGATATGCTTAGGGGCAGTGAAGTTTGGCTTGTTAATGACCTCTGCTGCTTTTTCAATTGTTGGGCAGGGTATTGTTTTATCATGTTTCCCAGGAAAAAGACGTCTTGTATTGATGTATTTCCCATTAGAATCAATTATCAGTGCTATGTCAAAGCTTGGTCTCTTTGGCTGGAGTCTCTCTGCAGAGGTGTTAATGCCTTTCTTTGAACTTTGGGATGTGTTTTCCATTTGTTTTGTTTCACTGTCCTGTAATCTTGAAATGCAGATCTCTCGATTTGTTTCTCTTGTGTGTGGAGCCATTTCCCTTGGCTGGATGTTTATTTGTTTAAAGAGACACTGAAGCGAAAAAAAAATTATGATATTATGATTTGTATGTGTAGTACAGCTAAGAAATAAAACATTAAGATCAGATACATCAGTCTAATTGTTTCCAGTACAGGAAGAGTTGAGAAACTCCAGTTGTTATCTCTATGCAAACAAGCCATTAAGCTCTCTGACTAAGTTAAGGTCCGTACACACGCCGGACTTTAGGCAACGATCGCTCAGAAACAGCCGTATCAGTCTGACGACAGAGCGTACACACGCCGGACTGTCGCTGGCACGCCCACCCAGCGGGAGGCAACGACGGACCCGTCGTTGCCTAAAGTCCGGCGTGTGTACGGACCTTTAGTCGTGGAGAGGGCTGTTATCTGACTTTTATTATCTCAACTGTTCCTGGACTATTTACTTTTCCTCTGCCAGAGGAGATGTCATTACTTCACAGACTGCTCTGAAAGAATCATTTTGAATGCTGAGTGTTGTGTAATCTGCACATATTATAGAATAATGCAATGTTAGAAAAAACACTATATACCTGAAAATAAAAGTATGAGAATATTTTCTTTGCTGCTAATCTTCTAGTAATTATTCATAGTACACAACCAATTCATTATATCATATTTTTTTTTTCGCTTCAGTGTCTCTTTAAGGCTTGCGATCTCTTGTTTAAGCTGGTTGTTTTCAGTTTGCAGTCTATCACTTGCATCTTTGAGTGACTTCAATTCCACTTTTAGTTGGTTAATTGTAATCTCATTGTCACTTTTGTTTTTTGCAATCTGCTCTCTGAAAAGGTGAAAGTCTCTTTCCAGTTCAGATAAACTGTCTTTGAGGATGTCTTGTGAGGGATGTGATGTTTTCACATCAGATGCAGCCTTGCCTCTGGAGGATGGTTTGGTATGTTTATGTCCACTGTTTATGGCTTCCGGATCTGGCTGGTTTTCTATTAGACTTATTACTTGATTTTGCATGTGAGGATACAGCTTTTCAAACTCATCCAGGTAGTGTTGTACACCTTGTATCATGATTGTGCCAGTGTGGTACACGCTAACAGTCAGCAAAACAGTCTCTGAGTCTTCCTGATCCATAATTCTTATTTGTTTCCCATTTGGCATACTTCCTAATATAGTGTTCTTGTATTGGTGGCAGATAGCAGTATGCCAGGCCTCGGTTTCCTCTGTGTGAAATAACAGATCTGTTTTTATTCTGGGTTTAGATGAGAAATCTGCATAAAGAGTCTCTGGGTTATCTTGAATTATTTTCTGTTTTTGAGCTTTCTTAGCTTTCTTGCTTTTGCTCTTGGGTGTGTAAACAATCTCCAGGGTGTCAGACAGAGACCCCCTGCTGTCTGTGCTGGGCTCCTCTGTAACATGGCTAGTCTTTTGTTCTGCTGGGTTTAAGCTTTCCATTGTAAAATGGCTAAGTAAACTGTTCTTCTATAGAGTATGTAATATTTAGCAGAATGCCCTTACCTCAAAGGACTCAGTTCTGCAGACTTGGCCGTTTCTGGAGATGGTTTCTGCTGTTGTTAGGATCTGTTGGTTGACAGGATTTGGTTTGCTGCTGCTTGCTTTCCTTTGATCTTCTCTGCATTTCCTCTGAGTGGTCCAGCTTGATAATCCTTTGTGGTGTCTTTTATTGTTTTTCCTTCTTTTCATTCAGATTGTTTGCATTTTAATCTTTAGTCTTCCATTGGCTGCTTCATTTTTCAAATTATTTCCCTTTAGTTGCTCATTACAAGGTAAATTTAGGTGGGCTTTCAGGAGCTCATACTGAAAGCTGCTTGTCTCTCCACTGTTTGTCTCTTTCTCAGTTACATAGAGGGGCATTTACATTTTCTCTGAAACAAAAGAGGAGCAGGGCTGCTGTCCTATATGTTGCCTTTGATCTGTGTGCAGTCATCATCATTATTGCTGTGGTGAGATAATGTCTGATAATGATAATGACTGCACACAGGTCAAAGGAAATATACACTGCAGACATGTGCTTGTCTTTTCTTTCAGAGAAACAATGTAAACTCCATCCTCTACAATAAAACTCCAGTCCACACACTTGTTCAGAAAAGCATATTATTTGTGTTTTGTGTGGAAAATGTCCCCATTTATAAAAAATACTTATGAATTACAAATATAAGTAAAAAAAAAAATGATCACTTACACTAGCTGGCACAGCACTGCACTAGTTCCTTCTCAGGCATAAGCAGCTCCTCCCATCACATTCACAGCTCTCTGTGATGCTGCTCATTCACAGATCGGAAAAGCAGAGCCAGAAAGGGGAGGGCTTGAGAATACATCATTAACAGCTACAGAGTTTTCGGAGCAAAGCCACGACTGACTGATCAGTCGGCGATTTTATCAGGGCTGATTACAAGCACACAGAGCAGTGCAGAATGAAACAGAGAGCAGGGTAAGAGTCTGTTCTCATGATACCACTAATATATATTGTAAACTACATTAGGGTGTTTCGTCTCTGGTACACTTTAAGTTACTTTAATTCTCTTCCATGTATATTGTTGGTATGTATGATACAGCAAGCCAAGGACTCCTTTGCATAGCTCCCAACTGTCCCTCTTTGGGAACCAAATCTCTCTGTCCCTCTTTCTTACCCATTTGTCCCTCGTTCAGGACTGATGTACACATCTTTGTAAATAAACACATTTTTCAGTAGAAAAATACATATGACTCTAAATTATATTCCCATCCTAGTTTAAATTGATATATTTGTTATTTTCAAATGTTAATGTGAAGGAAAATTAACCAAAATAGAAAGGACCAGTTGGTTTGATCTATAAAACAACATATTTTTCTTATGAAAATGACAGGGGGTGTGGCTTAATTGTCCCTCTTTCTTATCTCACAAAGTTGGGAGGTATGCCTTTGCCAAAGCATGGAGAGAGGGGACAGCCCTGTCTTTGCCTCTGTATATCCGCCTCTGTATATCCTAAAAGGGCGGGAAAGATCAACTAGTATACCCAATATGTGCAATAGGCATGTCTATGTCTGTGACAGAAAGTGTCAAATCCCCACCTATGAAGACTGTTGAAGAGGGATTGATAAGTGACGGTGTAGATGGCTTTGCAGATGCCTATTGTCAAAGGGCCTGTTTATTGACAGAGACCTGTACCTGTTTATCCTTTGCAAATTTAAGTGTATTAACTTGCGTATGTTGTCACTAACTTGGTGATGTGGGATGAATTCCACCTGGTCTTTAGCTATAATGTGCTTAATGCCTTGGTTTATCCTTATTGACATAACCTTAGCTAGGAACATAAGATTGCTGTTTAAAATTGAAATTGGTCCAAATTTGACCACAGTGTGGTGTCTGTATTAGACTTGGGGATCATACAGACTCTAGCCATGAAAGACCCTGTGTGGAACTGTGTCCCCTTTTCTATGGTATTAAAAGCCCCAACTAAGAGTGAACTGAATATAGCACTATCGTTTTTGTATCATGCTACTAAGAACCTGCCAGGCCCCATCAGCTTATTAATACATGTGTATGTACATTGCCTAGCACACAAATAACTGTGCTGTGTTCCTTTTTTTCTTTCTCTGCCTGGAAGAGTAAAACATCAGGTATGTAAGTGGCAGTTCCTGTCTGAGTCAGGACTGGGTTAGACTACAGTGTAAACCTCACTGATAAGAAATTACAACTGTAAAGGTACGTACACACGTCCAACTTTTTCGAACAACTTGCCATCCGACTTATTGTTTGAACGACAAGTTGGATGTGTGTTGAGCGACTGATATCAGCCGGTTTGCACGATCCGCTCAGCGGACTCGTTGGACCGACTATCATTCAAATGAATTGTAAAGCTCGTACATGCCTGACTGCAGCCAACGACGGATCCATTGGCACCTCCCGTTGCGCGGGTTTTCAGCAGACAGTACATCATGTGTACAGTCTGTAGGCGGACTGACAAGGCTTTTTCTGAAGGATTTGCCGGGCGGATCGTTCAGAAACCTTATCAGACCGCCGACAGACTGTACACACTCTGTACTGTCTGCTGAAAACCCGCCCAGCGGGAGGTGGACCCGTCGTTGGCTGCAGTCAGGCCTGTGTACGAGCCTTAAGGTCTGTATGTATGTACAAACGACTTGTCCAACTAATAGACGTTCAAACAACAAGTTGTTTGATCAGTCATTTCATCTAGTTCATTGTTCTATTCAGACCATTGTCCATTATCAAGTTGGTTAAATGACATGTAAATTAGCATATCAGCTGCTTTGTTGGTCAGTGTGTACACAACGTCTGAACGATTTGTTTGCACTTCGAGTCGTTCAGTCGACCAGTTTAAACGACAATTAGGTGTAAAGTTGGACGTGTGTACGCACCTTAAAACTTTTTCCAAGCAGAAAATGGCTTCTGAGAGCAAGAAAGAGATTAAAAAAAGGTCAATGGTTAATAGATTTTAGCTCTGGCATACTTTAATGAATGTGTCATTGAGCAAATACGGTTACAGCACTCAGGTGTAACTGGGTAGAAGTGGCCTACCATTCAACTTACTCACTGTACTCATGAGAAGTTATGATCTTGGTCAGTAAATCCCTTTACCACTTCAATTCAAAATTCAGCAGATATATTTTAATTCACTGCAATTAAATTTTAACACAGCTGGTATTCTATATCTCTCCCCATACTCCTCCACGATAAAAGTAGGAATTGGATTTATGACTAACCATCCTCTTTGTTGTACTGTTTGAATGAATGACTTGAATAGTATGTTACCATCCCCAAACTAACCTCAGACCACTCTCCTATTTTCCTGAAACTAAACTGTAGCTAAGGTGACCCCCAGTCACTCTGCAAGCTTAACCAATTCTGGCTTTCTCAAGTTTTGTTACTCCAAAATCATGTGTTGATGACTGAGCTTTAGTGTGGGACAGTTTCAAAGAAACTCATATCACAGGATTATTAATTTGTGCTGTTCCCAACATTAAAGGGAGCAGTATAAAACAAAAATCAAATCAAATGATCCTAAAGTAGGTTCATATACGGTGTGGGCTTTGGGGGGCATCAAGCATTAACTTACCTTCAGGAGGCTGCTCCCTAGCTCTCTGTCTGTCTCCATCTTGCTTCTCCTTGTACTGCAGCTCGAAATAGCCACAGTAATGTCCACCTTCCTTTTCCTTGTGCCACAGATGAAGTAGCTCAAATTAGTTGTGGTGATGTTGTGTCTCCTGGCCACATTATGCATGTCAGCATTTCAGCAGGAGATGAAGTCCATTAATTATCATTGTTATTGATTTAAAAGCGTCAATTTCTGTGGCATTGTACAGAGTGTGATTGCATTTTCCAGCTGGGAGATGTAATCCCATTAATGGAAGTCATCTCCCAGCACGCATTGTTGTGGCATATAGATGGGGGTTAGCTAGCAGCCCCTGAAGGTAAATGAAAGCTTGCTGCCCCCAAAAAGCCCACATCATTTGCTTTTGTTTGTTTTTTTTTGTTTGTTTGTTTTACCTAGAAGCATCCAGGTGCTCTTTGAGAAATAAGGGAAAGCTGGAAAACTTGACTTAGTCAACCACATACCCATCCTCAAACAACACTATAGCTCCATTGTATTGTGATTAGGTCTCTGCCGTTCCAGGCAGCTGATACAGGTAAGGGACCAAATTACAACTTGTGCTTAGTATCAGATAATGGGAAATTAGACAAGCTAAATTCTCTAAATACATACAGGGTGCATTTCACTATGTTTTCCTTCTGTGCTGTTCAAGAGTTCACATCCACTTTAACGCGTTATGCTACTGACCATTGTGAATCTAGCCTGAACATTGTACTCGCCAGGGATGCCCTCTATCCCCATTACTTAACACACTGTCAGCTGAGCCTCTTGCCTGTAAGATTGGAGCCTCTCCAAATATCAAAGGGCTTCTTCGAGGAAATACACAAAAAAGCATGTATGCTGATGACACTGTAATATATGAAGGTGACCCATTTGACTCCTTGCAGCAAGCAAATGATGCAAAGCCTATTATTAGTCAGATTTTCTCATAAACTGAAACAAATTGGTAATTTTTCATTCATACACAATCCTTGATCTTTCTATCCCCCTTCCTTACTTGTCAGTATACAAGCATTTAAATATCTTAGGCTAACGCTACAAGCATTTTCTAAAAAGTATTTTATAGACAATGTCCTCCTCCTAGCCCTTACCCAGCATAAACTAAGTGCTTGGACTAAACTTACTCTATCAGCCTCTGGACGAGTAAATCTTATAAAAATGGTATTTTTACCTAAAATACTTAACATCTTCACTATACATCCCAAAAGGCATAAAAAAGGCATATCCAGAGTTAGGAGCAGTTGAAAAAGTTGCGGCCAAAAATGGGTGCAATTGTTATTTATCAATATATTTGGGTGCAATTTATCCTAATATAGAAAGCCGTTACGCTATTTAGCGGGCAGCTGCAATTAAATTTAAATTTATCATTATTATTAGCAGGGATCAGGGTTTGTTAAGGTTAGGCACCACCAAGGGGGTCTTAGGGTTAGGCACCACCAGGGGGGTCTTAGGGTTAGGCACCACCAGGGGGGTCTTAGGGTTAGGCACCACCGGGGGAGACAGGGTTAGGCACCACCAAGGGGTCTTAGGGTTAGGCACCACCAGGGGGGTCTTAGGGTTCTTTGTGAGAGTAGTATAATATAACAAGCTGCTGAACTGCGCTCTCCACCATTCCTATAGAATATAAAACAAATTCCACATAGCGTAACTCTGTAAACCGTACACATTCACCCGTGTCACATTGTTTAAAGTGCAGCACTTGTGAATCCTCTCCCAATGCATAATTCGCTCACCATATTATAACTAGAGATGGCCCAAACCTCCGATTTTCGGTTCGCGAACTTCCTTGAAAGGTTCGGTTCGCGCAAACTTTTGCGAACCGCAATAGACTTCAATGGGGAGGCGAACTTTGAAAACTAGAAAAAAATTATGCTGGCCACAAAAGTGATGGAAAAGATGTTTCAAGGGGTCTAACACCTGGGGGGGCATGGCGGAGTGAGATACATGCCAAAAGTCCCGGGGAAAAATCTGGATTTGACGCAAAGCAGCGTTTTAAGGGCAGAAATCCCATTGAATGCTTAATTGCAGGCCTAAAGTGCTTTAAAACATCTTGCATGTGTATACATCAATCAGGGAGTGTAATTAGTGTACTGCTTCACACTGACACACCAAACTCACTGTGTAACCCACCGCAAACAGCTGTTTGCGTAGTGACGGCCATGCTGGACTGGTGCGCACCATGGCGAGAGTGCAGGCCGTGGCGGTTTTCAAGCCCATATGGTCGCCGGGCTGTGGTAGCTCAGTGATAGAACAACAGTGACTGTCCAGCTGATCAAATTTGGTCTGTCCGCAATGAAGCAACGACCTTCTCTTTGGTGTGCCACCCCCCGAGACACTCATATAGCCGGCGGTCATTGCTTCGTTGTAATACGCAAGCCCCTCCACCACGGCAAGGTAATTATCACGAAGGGGAATGGGCACATGTACATGCCTTTTGTTTTGTTGTTGCAGCTGCAGTGCAGTCAGAATTAGGCAGGCATGTACACGCACCAGAAAAATTAGTATAGCGGCCGCTGCTAGCAGCGGCCTTAAAAATTCAGGAATCCGCCTGGAGTCCTGGACCCTGTTGGTGGTGGCGGAGAAGGCAGTCAAGCGGCCTGCGGGCAGAGGTGCTGTGTGGGGAGCGACTTAGTCTTGGGGCAGGCAGTCACATGGCATGCAGGCAGAGATGCTGTGTGTGGGGACTGACTTAGTCTTTGGGCAGGCCTGAGCGTGCTTTGCAGACCAGGCATCCGTGGTCAGATGGACCCTTGACCCAACGCTGTGTGTCAGAGATGTCACCACTTGCCTTTCAACATCATGGTACAGTTTAGGTATCGCCTTTTTTGAGAAAAAATTGCGGCCTGATATCTTCCACTGTGGTGTGTGGCTTTGCTTTTGTGTGCTGCTTTTCCTCAAGTGGTCATCGCATTGCAGTTTGTGCTTTGTAATCATGTGCCTTCGTAAGGTAGTTGTCCCTACGCGGGTCTTGGTCTTTCCACGGCTCAATTTTCGATGGCAGAGAGTACAGATGGCATTGCTCTCATCTGAGGCAAACACAAAAAAAAAATCCACACCGCTGAGCCGTGGGGTGATGGCACTTTGGTGGTGACGGCCGACTGAGTGTTAAGTGGGTTGCCAGAATCCGAGCAGGAGGAGGAAGATACAGTGGTGTGAAAAACTATTTGCCCCCTTCCTGATTTCTTATTCTTTTGCATGTTTGTCACACTTAAATGTTTCTGGTATATAAGGACCAGCCAGTGAGTCGTTATATATAAACAATATAATTTATTATAAAATCTCCAGGCATGCTTGGAGATTTTATAATAAATTATATTGTTTATATATAACAACTCTTTGGCTGGTCCTTATATACCTGAGGGTGGTAACCACCAACCCCCCTCCTTTTAAACGTTTTTTAAACATTTTATTCTAATTTGGCGCCTCTGTTATCACACATTTCTATCTACGTCCTGACAATATTGGGGGTTGATGGCACGTGCCTTCTTCTGAACACTGTACTTTGGTCGAGGGCCGCACGACAGCACGACCTCGAACAGACCTGCCAGGTGACCTGCCTCTGCCTTTTGTTTTGTCCATATTGGGGGGGGATGAAGTGAAAGGTATGCACTGACTTGACTAATACAATGTGCAGTCACACAGGTGCAGTTAACAGGTATGCACGGAGTGGTATATCACACTGCGTGCACTCACGTAGGTAGGTGTATATCACACTGCGTCACTCACGTAGGTAGGTGGGCGCACTGAACACAACAGGTAGGTATTTTCAGTGATGAGGTGGATGCACTCAACACAAAAGGTTGGTATATGCAGTGATGAGGTGGGTTCACTGAACACAACAGGTAAATATATGCAGTGATGAGGTGGATGCACTCAACACAAAAGGTAGGTACAGGTCCTTCTCAAAAAATATATTATATTGTGATAAAGTTCATTATTTTCTGTAATGTACTGATAAGCTTTAGACTTTCATATATTTTAGATTCATTACACACAACTGAAGTAGTTCAAAGCCTTTTATTGTTTTAATATTGATGATTTTGGCATACAGCTCATGAAAACCCAAAATTCCTATCTCAAAAAATTAGCATATCATGAAAAGGTTCTCTGTTATTTAACGTTGCACTTAAATTGTTATTTATTGATATTGCTAGTAATATCATTATTTAACGTTGCGCCTAAATTAGCTTGCGACTTTTTCGAATGTATGCCCAGAGGTATGGGTTGGACAAGTATAACATTGCTCTTTCAAACCACAAAATCCCTCACTTTATATTTATGCACATTCAATGAGAGGCCTACTTCTCCCATATCTTATGGAATTTAGTTAATGTTTCCCTTTGCGTATGCACTGTCTTTGTATAGGGGACTGCTCTATCAATTCCTTAATTCCAATTGGAGAAATTGGGGACTCTTCAGAAAGCCATTTCAGAACTATCTTCTGCCTGACACAAAACATGTTTTGATTATAAATGCTTTGCATTGGTTCATCCGATATTATACACAAAATGCAGATTTTGCCATTTAGCTCAATTGGGTAGCCCATCTTATCATGTAAAAACTTGACCAAAATGATGCTATAGGAGTTCCTTCCCTGGTGTAATTTGTATAGTCGTGTGAGGCATTTTCTCAAGCAAGGAGACCACCTGTGAAGTCTCCTCCCATTCCTTTTCTACTTCAAGACTACAACTGTCCCATTTCTCTCTTAAAGGAATTGGTATAGGGCTTGGATTTAGCAGTAACAGTCATAGAATATAAAAATCCAATAAGGTGTGTGTAGGGGCCTTCACAAACCAGTTGCAAAAGTGAACAAGTATCTACCAATATATGTGCACCATGAAATTGTGCTGTAATAGCATGCTGCAATTGTAAGTATCTAAAGAATGAGAATAAGATCATTTAGATTTAAGGGAGTCATAGGTGATTAATTTATTGTTTTTCACTATCTGCCCTAAAACCACAACACCATTAACCACTTTACCCCCACGCGTACGAATTTCTCCGTCCCTTTTTCCATCCTTTAACCCCCAGGGACGGAGAAATCTGTACTTTCCGCGCTCCCACCGCTGCCCGCGCTCCCGCTCGCTCTAGCGCGCACTCCCGCTCGTAAACACGCCGCCGGCCGCTCGCCCGGAGATAAATGAACGGGAAAATCCATTCCCGTTCGTTGATCTAAGCTCCGCAATGATCTGCTGCTTCATTGCGCGATCATTGTGAAAGAAAAAACTTTCTCAGCCTCCTAGTACTTCCTGCAAGCGTCCAAACAAAAAGTTACTGTTGCCATCTTGTGGCCAAATAGTAAAACTACACCCTAAAGCATTTTTTTACATACAAATAAATTAGTTTTACGCTAAAAATTAACTCCTTACCTCCCACACTCCCCAATTTTAAATTAATTAAAAAAATAAATAAAAAAATTATAATTAAAAAAAATACATAAATAGTTACCTTAGGTACTGAACTTTTTAAATATTTATGTCAAGAGGGTATAACACTGTTACTTTATAAACTATGGGCTTGTAATTAGGGATGGACGCAAAACTGAAAAAAATTCACCTTTATTTCCAATTAAAATATTGGTGCCAAACATTGTGATAAGGACATGATTTAAACGGTTTTATAACCGGGACAAATGGGCAAATACATTTCATGGGTTTTAATTACAGTAGCATGCATTATTTAAAAACTATAAAGTCCGAAAACTGAAAAATAATAAATTTTTTCCCACATTTTTTCCTATTTTCCCATTAAAACACATTTAGAATAAAATCATTCTTGGCACAATGTCCCACCTAAAGAAAGCCTAATTGGTGGCGAAAAAAACAAGATATAGTTCATTTCATTGTGATAAGTAATGATAAAGTTATAGACGAATTAATGGAAGGGGCGCTGAAAGGCAAAAATTGCTCTGGTGGTCAAGGGGTAAAACCCCTCAGTTGGGAAGTGGTTAAAGGGAACCTGAAGTGAGGAAAATTATTTAAAATAAACACATGACATAGCTGCAAATGAATATTTTATACTAACCTCACCGTCAGTTCCTCTCAGAGGCTCACCATTTTCTTCTTACAGTGTTCCCTTCCAGTTCTGACAATATTTTGTCAGAACTGAAATATACCAGTTGCTTTCAGTTATATATCAGCAGCTGTCAGTTACAACTGAATGTGCAAGGCAATGTCCATGTTTCCCTATGGCTGAAGTGGGTGATATTACAGTTTAACAGTGTGCTGACCAGGGAGCTGTTAGCGGGTAATGGCCATTTTTAAAATGGAGGACAGAGAAATCCATTGATCACAGTGGACAAACAGGACGCAGGAGAGGAGAAAGCGATTGAGTAGTAGACTACACAGGAGATAAGTATGACCTATGTATGGTTATTTTGACTTTTTATTTTCAGTTCAGGTTCTCTTTAACTATCTAATAACTAGTATCCTACATTTGAGCTAATTCTGGGAGAGAGGGGTTTTGCCATAATAGAGTGTAAAATTAATTCTTATCATGCACATATATTTTGTTACCCATTTCCACATTGTAGTTGCCTGTACCAATTTGGTATTATTAGACAACACCTTTTATGGGATCACATTTTTTTAGCAAGTCTAGAGGGAAGTTAACCACTTCCCGACCGCCGTATATACAATTGGCGGCCGGGAAGTGCACCCCGCAAGGACCGCCGTATAGACAAATGGCGGCGATCCTTGTAGGGGCATGGGCGGAGCGATCGCGTCATCCGTGACGCGATCCTCTGCCTCCGCCTGGCGCCGCTCACCCGCCGCAACATCCCGCCGGCCATACGGAAGCGCCGGCGGGATGTTAACCCGACGATCGCCGCATACAAAGTGTATAATACACTTTGTAATGTTTACAAAGTGTATTATACAGGCTCCCTCCTGCCCTGGTGGTCCCAGTGTCCGAGGGACCACCAGGGCAGGCTGCAGCCACCCTAGTCTGCACCAAGCCCACTGATTTCCCCCCCCCCTGCCCCAGATCGCCCACAGCACCCATCAGACCCCCCCCCCTGCCCACCCCCCAGACCCCTGTTTGCACCCAATCACCCCCCTAATCACCCATCAATCACTCCCTGTCACTATCTGTCAACGCTATTTTTTTTATCCCCCCCCCCCTGCCCCCTGCTCCCTCCTGATCACCCCCCCACCCCTCAGATTCTCCCCAGACCCCCCCCCCCCCCGACCCCCCCCACCCCCTCCCCATGTACTGTATGCATCTATCCCCCCTGATCACCTGTCAATAACCCATCAATCACCCCCTGTCACTGCCACCCATCAATCAGACCCTAACCTGCCCCTTGCGGGCAATCTGATCACCCCCCCCACACCAATAGATCGCCCGCAGATCCGACATCAGATCACATCCCAAATCCATTGTTTACATCTATTCTCTCCTCTAAACACCCACTAATTACCCATCAATCACCCCCTATCACCACCTGTCACTTTTACCTATCAGATCAGACCCTAATCTGCCCCTTGTGGGCACCCAATCACCCACCCACACGCTCAGATTGCCCTCTGACCCCCCCTTATCAATTCACCAGTGCATTAATTACATCTGTTCTTCCCTGTAATAACCCACTGATCACCTGTCAATCACCTGCCAATCACCTATCACCCATCAATCACCACCTGTCACCCCCTGTCACTGCCACCCATCAATCAGCCCCTAACCTGCCCCTTGCGGGCAATCTGATCACCCACCCACACCATTAGATCGCCCGCAAACCCGCCGTCAGATTACCTCCCAAATGTATTGTTTACATCTGTTATCTTCTCTAAACACCCACTAATTACCCATCAATCACCCCCTATCACCACCTGTCACTGTTACCTATCAGATCAGACCCTAATCTGCCCCTTGCGGGCACCCAATCACACGCTCAGATTGCCCTCAGTCCCCCCCCCCCTTATCAATTCGCCAGTGCATTAATTACATCTGTCCTTCCCTGTAATAACCCACTGATCACCTGTCAATCACCTGCCAATCACCTATCACCCATCAATCACACCCTGTCACCCCCTGTCACTGCCACCCAACAATCAGCCCCTAACCTGCCCCTTGTGGGCAATCTGATCACCCACCCACACCAATAGATCGCCCGCAGATCCGACATCAGATCACCACCCAAGCGCAGCGTTTACATCTATTCTCTCCTCTAAACACCCACTAATTACCCATCAATCACCCATCAATCATCCCCTATAACCACCTGTCACTGTTACCCATCAGATCAGACCCTAATCTGCCCCTTGCGGGCACCCAATCACCCGCCTACACGCTCAGATTGCCCTCAGACCCCCCCTTATCAATTCGCCAGGGCATTATTTACATCTGTCCTTCCCTGTAATAACCCACTGATCACCTGTCAATCACCTATCAATCACCCCCTGTCACTGCCACCCATCAATCACCCCCTGTCACTGCCACCCATCAATCAGCCCCTAACCTGCCCCTTGCAGGCAAACTGATCACCCACCCACACCAATAGATCGCCCGCAGATCCGACATCAGATCACCACCCAAGCGCAGTGTTTACATCTATTCTCTCCTCTAAACACCCACTAATTACCCATCAATCACCCATCAATCACCCCCTATCACCACCTGTCACTGTTACCCATCAGATCAGACCCTAATCTGCCCCTTGCGGGCACCCAATCACCTGCCTACACGCTCAGATTGCCCTCAGACCCCCCCCTTATTAATTCGCCAGTGCAATATTTACATCTGTTCTCCCCTGTAATAACCGACTGATTACCTGTCAATCACCTATCAATCACCCATCAATCACCCCCTGTCACTGCCACCCATCAATCACCCCCTGTCACTGCCACCCATCAATCAGACCCTAACCTGCCCCTTGCGGGCAATCTAATCACCCACCCACACCAATAGATCGCCCGCAGATCCGACGTCCGATCACCTCCCAAGTGCAGTGTTTACATCTGTTCTCTACCCTAAACACCCACTAATTACCCATCAATCACGCCCTGTCACTGCTACCTATCAGATTAGACCCCTATCTGCCCCTAGGGCACTCAATCACCCGCCCACACCCTCAGAATGCCCTCAGACCCCAGCCCTGATCACCTCGCCAGTGCATTGCTTGCATCTATTCCCCCCTCTAATCACACCTTGAGACACCCATCAATCACCTCCTGTCACCCCCTAGCACACCTACCCATCAGATCAGGCCCTAATTTGCCCCGTGTGGGCTCCTGATCACTCGACTAAACCCTCAGATCCCCCTCAGACCCCCTTCCGATCACCTCCCCAGTGCATTGATTGCATCTATTTTCCCCTCTAACCACCCCCTGAGACACCCATCAATCACCTCCTGTCACCCCCCTAGCACTCCTATCCATCAGATCAGGCCCAATACAACCTGTCATCTAAAAGGCCACCCTGCTTATGACCGGTTCCACCAAATTCGCCCCCTCATAGACCACCTGTCATCAAAATTTGCAGATGCTTATACCCCTGAACAGTCATTTTGAGACATTTGGTTTCCAGACTACTCACGGTTTAGGGCCCCTAAAATGCCAGGGCAGTATAGGAACCCCACAAATGACCCCATTCTAGAAAGAAGACACCCAAAGGTATTCCGTTAGGAGTATGGTGAGTTCATAGAAGATTTTATTTTTTGTCACACGTTAGCGGAAAATGACATTTTGTGAAAAAAAAACCATTAAAATCAATTTCCGCTAACTTGTGACAAAAAAATAAAAACTTCTATGAACTCACCATACTCCTAACGGAATACCTTGGGGTGTCTTCTTTCTAAAATGGGGTCATTAGTGGGGTTCCTATACTGCCCTGGCATTTTAGGGGCCCTAAACCGTGAGGAGTAGTCTTGAAACAAAAATGACCTGTGAAATCCTAAAGGTACCCATTGGACTTTGGGCCCCTTAGCGCAGTTAGGGTGCAAAAAAGTGCCACACATGTGGTATCGCCGTACTCGGGAGAAGTAGTACAATGTGTTTTGGGGTGTATTTTTACACATACCCCTGCTGGGTGGGAGAAATACCTCTGTAAATGACAATCTTTTGATTTTTTTTTACAAATAAAATCTTCTATGAACTCACCGTACTACTAAGGGAATACCTTGGGGTGTCTTCTTTCTAAAATTGAGTCATTTGTGGGGTTCCTATACTGTCCTGGCATTTTAGGGGCCCTAAACCGTGAGGAGTAGTCTTGAAACGAAATTTCTCAAAATGACCTGTGAAATCCTAAAGGTACTCATTGGACTTTGGGCCCCTTAGCGCAGTTAGGGTGCAAAAAAGTGCCACACATGTGGTATCGCCGTACTCAGGAGAAGTAGTATTAGTGGGGTATTTGTACACATACCCATGCTGAGTGGGAGAAAGATCTCTGTAAATGGACAATTGTGTGTAAAAAAAATTAAAAAATTGTCATTTACAGAGATATTTCTCCCACCCAGCATGGGTATGTGTAAAAATACACCCCAAAACACATTATACTACTTCTCCTGAGTACGACAATACCACATGTGTGGCACTTTTTTGCAGCCTAACTGCGCTAAGGGGCCCAAAGTCCAATGAGCACCTTTAGGCTTTACAGGGGTGCTTACAAATTAGCACCCCCCAAAATGCGAGGACAGTAAACACACCCCACAAATGACCCCATTTTGGAAAGTAGACACTTCAAGGTATTTATTGAGGGGCATGTTGAGTCCATGGCAGATTTCATTTTTTTTTTGTTACAAGTTAGCAGAAATGGAAACCTTTTTTTTTGTGTGTGTGACAAACTGTCATTTTCCGCTAACTTGTGACAAAAATGTATATCTTCTATGAACTCACTATGCCTCTCAGTGAATACTTTGGGATGTCTTCTTTCCAAAATGGGGTCATTTGGGGGGTATTTATACTATCCTGGAATTCTAGCCCCTCATGAAACATGTCAGGTGGTCAGAAAAGTCATAGATGCTTGAAAATGGGAAAATTCACTTTTTGCACCATAGTTTGTAAACGCTATAACTTTTACCCAAACCAATAAATATACACTGAATGGTTTTTTTTTAATCAAAAACATGTTTGTCCACATTTTTCGCGCTGCATGTATACAGAAATTTTACTTTATTTGAAAAATGTCAGCACAGAAAGTTAAAAAAAATCATTTTTTTTGCCAAAATTCATGTCTTTTTTGATGAATATAATAAAAAGTAAAAATCGCAGGAGCAATCAAATAGCACCAAAAGAAAGCTTTATTAGTGACAAGAAAAGGAGCCAAAATTCATTTAGGTGGTAGGTTGTATGAGCGAGCAATAAACCGTGAAAGCTGCAGTGGTCTGAATGGAAAAAAAGTGACCGGTCCTTAAGGGGTAGAAAGCCCTAGGTCCTCAAGTGGTTAAAAGTCTTACAGTGCTCAGTGTAGCCCAATAATTCACAATTACTCTGCAATACCCCAATGAACCAATATGAGGTCTGTTGCAGCTGTAGTGCTACACGGTATTTATGAACTGAGGGAAGAGCAAGGCCCCCTTCATCAAAAGGGTTTTATTCCACACAACACTAAGGAATCAATCTTATTTCTTCAATGGTACATTAACAGGAAAGTTATGAAGAATATAAAGTATTTTTCGGAAGCAGCATAATCTGAACTATATTTATCCATGACACTAAGCAGTAGTTTACACCAGGCCCTACATTTGGCTTGAGTTAGTGCCATTAACAGATTTATTTCAGGGTTTAAGTAATTTTGCGGTTCACTGTGTATCTCTATGTATGCCTAAGTATTTAAAGATACCACACACTCTGAATGATTGGTACAGTGGATAACAATAATACACCACTTGGTACTGAAGACTACACCCCACAAGTACCTATAATCGTCTAGTGTAGCGATAATTTGATTGCAATAAATAAAATTAAAATAAATTATAAAATAGGCCTCCAATCCCTTATACCCACAGCACATATACAAGGAGAGACTTTTGTAGAAACAAGTGTATATACAGGTGAAGACAAGTCAGCTCTGACTTGGGCTGACAAACTGTTGTAGTACTGTTTGACCTG
The DNA here is from genome assembly GCF_040937935.1 of Hyperolius riggenbachi. NCBI lineage: Eukaryota > Metazoa > Chordata > Amphibia > Anura > Hyperoliidae > Hyperolius > Hyperolius riggenbachi. Next base: position 153,668,579 of record NC_090654.1, read on the forward strand.
GTATGTGTGTGTGCAGGGCTTTTCAATCTTTTCACTAATTGTACCACTTTTATCACCTGAAAATGTTCAAGTACCACCCGTGCACCTGCGCAGTAGAGTGGACCCAATTGGGCTCGTCTGTTTCCACCGAAATCCGTGCGGAGAGCCACTACTGCTCATGCAGGCATGCTGACAAGGAGATCTTCAGGGGGTCCTATCACTGGATTCCCTCTACTGAGGAGGAATGGGGAAGCCTCTTTAGCATTAAGACATCCCCCCTGAGGTCCTCGCTGTTCTGCCCTGCAGAACAGTTCAGACCTCAGATCAGCGCTAATCTGACCACAGTGAAGAGACAGCCAGGCGAAAGGTGCACAGTGACAGCATGTACAGTGGTGTGAAAAACTATTTGCCCCCTTCCTGATTTCTTATTCTTTTGCATGTTTGTCACACTTAAATGTTTCTGCTCATCAAAAACCGTTAACCATTAGTTAAAGATAACATAATTGAACACAAAATGCAGTTTTAAATGATGGTTTTTATTATTTAGTGAGAAAAAAAACTCAAAACCTACATGGCCCTGTGTGAAAAAGAAATTGCCCCCTGAACCTAATAACTGGTTGGGCCACCCTTAGCAGCAATAACTGCAATCAGTCGTTTGCGATAACTTGCAACAAGTCTTTTACAGCGCTCTGGAGGAATTTTGTCCCACTCATCTTTGCAGAATTGTTGTAATTCAGCTTTATTTGAGGGTTTTCTAGCATGAACTGCCTTTTTAAGGTCATGCCACAACATCTCAATAGGATTCAGGTCAAGGCTTTGACTAGGCCACTCCAAAGTCTTCATTTTGTTTTTCTTCAGCCATTCAGAGGTAGATTTGCTGGTGTCTTTTGGGTCATTGTTCTGCTGCAGCACCCAAGATCGCTTCAGCTTGAGTTGACGAACAGATAGCCGGACATTCTCCTTCAGGATTTTTTGGTAGACAGTAGAATTCATGGTTCCATCTATCACAGCAAGCCTTCCAGGTCCTGAAGCAGCAAAACAACCCCAGACCATCACACTACCACCACCATATTTTACTGTTGGTATGATGTTCTTTTGCTGAAATGCTGTGTTACTTCTACGACAGATTTAACAGGACACGCACCTTCCAAAAAGTTCAACTTTTGTCTCGGCGGTCCACAAGGTATTTTCCCAAAAGTCTTGGCAATCATTGAGATGTTTTTTTAGCAAAATTGAGACGAGCCTTAATGTTCTTTTTGCTTAAAAGTGGTTTGTGCCTTGGATATCTGCCATGCAGGCCGTTTTTGCCCAGTCTCTTTCTTATGGTGGAGTCATGAACAATGACCCTGCAGTCCTTTAGATGTTGTCCTGGGGTCTTTTGTGGCCTCCCGGATGAGTTTTCTCTGCGCTCTTGGGGTAATTTTGGTCGGCCGGCCAAAACCATCATTTAAAACTGCATTTTGTGTTCAATTATGTTATCTTTGACTAATAGTTAACGTTTTTTGATGAGCAGAAACATTTAAGTGTGACAAACATGCAAAAGAATAAGAAATCAGGAAGGGGGCAAATAGTTTTTCACACCACTGTATACTTCAAATACAGGAAGTGAGCAGTGATGTCACTGTTACTGTGCACCGTTTGCCTGGCTGTCTCTTCACCACTGATCTGAGCGAGGAGTGAGCGAAGGGGAGATGAACATTGTGGATGCAAGATGGGACCAGGACAAGTGGCAGGCAAACCTAGTGTGTACCACTGAAAATCCCTGTGTGTGTGTGTGTGTGTGGGGGGGGGGGGGGGGTTTAAATGTCACTGTTTTTAATCTTTTTTGCTCCTGATGAGGCTTTTATTGGCATAGAGAGTGGGACTCACTATGTAAGTAGCGTACCCCCTTGTCTTCAACTGTATATACACTTGTTTCTACAACAGCCTCTCCTTGCATATGTGCTGTGGGTATAGGGGATTGGAGGCACGAGCAAGGAACCCTACCCAATCTATATAGTAGGATTGAGACCATGACATGTCTTCTTATTAAAGGAGACCCCAGATGCAGCGGCGCAACAGTTGCGTTAGCTGATCTATTCCTGTCTTTGCAGGTCTAAGCTAATGCTCATGTCTGACGGGAAGCCTCACTTCCTGGCAGCATGAAAAGCGCAATAGAATAGGGTGTAAAGAAGTCGCTGGGTAATTATATTGGCCAAACAAGTTCTTTACCCCGGAGGGGGGGGGGGTGTTACAGGCAATTGGATGAGGCAATGCACCCAGCGCTAAGCGCTGGTGAGTTCTGTAATAGGATATGACCCAATAGGTCTACTATGTCTCTATCATTGAAGTATTAAATACTAGCTCAAATTCCAAGACACTCACTTAGATATGCATTTTGATTTCATATTTTATAGTTCTTTATGGCACATGTTAATTGATAGCTGTTTATATCTGTAAACATAATTGCTTATCTTGGATTTCTTACCGCTGTTTTCTGGATAGTCTAATTTGCAATAATCTTTGGTCACTTTACCCAAAATATTCTTCATGACTTGTATTGTAAGCTACTGTACAAGATATAACTATGTTTTTCTGTCTTTTCTGTAAAGCTAAAGTAAAGAGACATTAAAATAAAAAGTCAGATACTTACCTATGGAGAGGAAAGGCTATGGATCTAATAGAGCCTTCCCATTACTCTCACAGTCCTCTCATTCCAGCTCTGTCACCCCCATTCAAATCTGCTTAGTACGGAGCAGCCCGTCTTCGGGAGCTCTCGGGTTTTCCAAAGCCTTTAGAGGATGCTCAGAACTGTATTCGACAAAGTTTATCTTAATTTCACTTCACATTAACTTAACTATAGCCTTAGTTTTTTTTGTTGCTCATCTATCTAACCACTAATTGGTACAAAACACACAATTTGCTCACTCCCAGCTAAAGCAATTTCCCACCTTTATTTGGTCAGCAGGCGCCAGTCAGCCAATCAGGTGTACTGTCATGCACCCTTTGTCTGCCATACCAAATCTATCAGGAATTGCATAAATTAGGTAACATTCAAGTGGGAGGCTTCGGTTGGACATAAGCATAGATTACATCTTTTATAGGGACGCCCCATGTAGGCACATCTCCCTCGCGGCCCCCTCCCTAACCACTCACCTGTCAACCGCATCCTGGAAGCTGCAAAAAAAAAATTAAAATCACAAACTGGTTCGCACGACAGCCGGGGGCCCCAGTCTCTCTCACTGGCTGGGGCACCCAAACCACCATGCGATACCCAGAGGGAAGTGCGGGTGGGCCCTGGACCTTTCACCCCCACTGCCTCCGAACTGAATGCTACAAAACACACAATTTGCTCACTCCCAGATAAAGCAATTTCTTACCTTCCACCCCACCCTTTAGATTGTAAGCCTCTGGCAGGGTCCTCCATTCCCTAGTGTAATCTACATGATCATGTACTCCTGTCCTATGACAGCCTGTACTTGTAGTACTGGGCCTACCTAACCAGCCCATATTGCATGATCATGTATTTTGTACAATTTGCATGTATAACTTTGTTCTATGTTGTATAACCTTGTTATGTCTGTCATCCTTGTATCATTGTATATATTTATTGTCCAGCGCTGCGTAATATGTTGGCGCTTTATAAATTCAATTATTAATAATAATAATAATACCTTTATTTGTTCAGCAGGCGCCAATCAGGTGTACTGTCATACACCCTTTGCCTGGCGTACCAAATGTAGCAGGAATTGCATACATTAGGTAACATTCAGGTGGGAGGCTTCGGTTGGACGTAATCGTAGATTACATCTTTTACAGGAATGCCCCGTGTAGGCACATTTCCCACACGGTCCCCTCCCTAACCACTCACCTGTCAACTGCATCCTGGAAGCTGCAAAAAAGATTTTAAAATCACAAACAATGGTTCGCACGACAGCCCCACTGCTAAGGGAGTTGATATTTGCTTGCTGTGCTGTGATGGTTAGTTTAATTACTGGAATGGAAAATTGCTTAATTTTAATCTCCTCCTCTGTATAATCCTGGCAAGGTGTTGTAATTGAATCAGGCCCTAGGTCTGAAACCCTAAACATTTCTGACAAAAATAACACTCTCCAAATTGCCATGAACACCTGTAACAAATGGCTTCAGACCAATACAGTGCTCACAATTTTTCAAAACTGCTAGTATCCTTAAGATAACATTCTTTTTATGATATGCACGACAGCCTTACTGAAAAGGCAAAACTATTTTTGTTCTTGTTATTCAACTTTACAATCTGGAAATTAAATAAATTCCCTAAGCTAACTTATTTTATTTTATTACTATTGTTTCAGGTAAACGTACAAAAAAAGGCATGGCAACAGCTAAGCAGAGGCTTGGGAAGATCCTGAAAATCCATCGAAATGGAAAGCTTCTTCTTTAGTTTTTGCTACCACAGACTTTTCCTTGCGGCTTGTTGACCCGCAAGCTGATGCTAGACTTTGAACTTTCACAGGACTGCAGTGGCACTCTGCAGAGTTTCTCGGAAAATCCTACCCTGCTGTACCTTCCTGCCACCACTTTAGTAATTCTTTTTAACTTTAGCAGTTAACCTGTAAAAAAACTGCTAATATTTTTTAATATGATGTCCTTTCTCAAATTGCTGAGAGTCACTAGTTTGCAGGAAAGAAGAAAACACACACACATATATCTCATTCCAGTTTTACAGGAAAAGTTTTAGGGGAAAATGCTTGGCCTCATTTTTCTTTTAAACACATCCAAAAATATGACGTGTAATTCACTGGTCAGGAATCCTGTTGATCATTGTTCATCCATGTGTGTTCATCCATCCATTAGTGAACACAGGGAACAGATAGGTCTTCAGCTGTGAGACACTTGGTGATTTGCCTTCTGCAGCTGAAAGAAGAGGCTTGCTGTACTAAACACTTGCCATTTAACTGCCTTGCAGCAGCAAGCTGGCACTATTTCCCAAATATGTGGGCTTCCTAAACCTGCTAAAAGCCAACTCCACCCAAAACATATTTCTGCTTTGCTTGAACAATAGTAAAATTAATGATCCTCTGTCTTTTAGATCTCTTGGACACTCCAAAGGCAAGATTTCTTCATGTAAGTTCACAATATTACCCCATAATGCCAGGCTTAATTAACTAGACTAGATTACTGCATTGGTCATGGGTTAAGCTGACCCATGTGTGTAAAAATGTATCCATGACACAGTGGGCTTAATATACAAATGCTCTACCATACTGGAGAACATGCACGATTGTGAAGAAAATAGCTTGGATTACATAACAGTTGTCTTTTGCTTACAAACCTTATCTATTTTATTTAACACCATAATGAGGGTTATTAAAATTTGAGTGGATTTTAGTTTGAGTGATTGAAGTGACATGCACACATCAACAGTGAGAACTTAAAAAAAAAAAAAAAAGAAGGTAAATCTAGGGGAGTGTGGATTTATTGTGTTACAGAAAAAGTTTTCACTTTGAGTGTGTGCATACAACTACAGTTGCACACACCATAAGTAATATTAGGCAAGGCTCTAATATGACCAATGTTAGGGTTATAAACTTTAGAGTCGTAATAACTAAAAAAAATGTTAAATAAGCATAGACTTCATTTGCAGGTTCACTTACAGGTTGTCTACAAATTTTTTCCATCACAGATAACCAAACCATAATCAGGTCTATCACATCTTTATGTTCATAATTAAAATCCAGCAGCACAGATCACTTATTTATTTTTAAATGATTCATATTCTGCCTTTGATCCAATTCTAGCTACAGTAGCAATCAAAGGTATGTGAACCCTTTGGAATTATATGGATTTCTGCACAAATTGGTCATAAAATGTGATCTGAACTTTATCTAAGTCACAACAACAGACAATCACAGGCTGCTTAAACTAATACCGCACAAATATTTAAATGTTTCCATGTTTATATTGTACACACAATGTAAACATTCACAGTGCGGGTGGAAAAAGTATGTGAACCCTTAGAGCTAATTGGAGTGAGGTGTCAGCCAGCTGGAGTCCAATCAATGAGATGAGATTGGCGGTGTTGGTTACAGTGCCCTGCTTTATAAAATACACACCAGTTTTGGGTTTGTTTTTCCCAAGAAGCATTGCCTGATGTGAATGATGCCTTGCGTAAAAGCTCTTAGAAGACCTACGATAAAGAATTGATGATTTGCATAAAGCTGGAAAGGGTTATAAAAGTATCTCCAAAAGGCTTGCTGTTCATCAGTCCACGGTAAGACAAATTGCCTATAAATGGAGAAAGTTCAGCACTGCTGCTACTCTCCCTATGAGTGGTAGTCCTGTAAATATAGCTGCAACAGCACAGTGCAGAATGCTCAATGAGGTGAAGAAAAATCCTAGAGTGTCATCTAAAGACTTACAAACGTCTCTGGCACATGCTAACATCCCTGTTAGTGAATCTTTGATGTGCAAAACACTAAACAAGAATGGAGTTCATGAGAGCATACTACAGAGGAAGCCACTGCTCTCCCAAAAAAATTGCTGCACGTTTAAGGTTTTCAAAAGAGCACCTGGATGTTCCACAGCAGTACTGGCAAAATATTTGTTTGTAATTCACTTTTTCTCCCGAGTTTTCACCAAGGTGATATTTTCACAACTTGTCATAAAATGCTTTTTAAGTCACCAGCCAGCAAGAAAATACTCACAATAAATTTGATAGTACCTTTTCACCAACTTTTGGGTACTTTTACATTTGTAAAATGCTGAAAATTTAGTTTAAAGAGCTGATGAAAATTATCTCATAGGAGAACACTCAGGTGAAAAAAATAATTGCATATGAGCCCATGTGTGGAGAAAAAGAGGCACAGCACACAAAAATAAAAACCTCATCCGAACTGTGAAGTATGGTGGTGGGGCATCATGGTTTGGGCTGCTTTGCTGCGTCAGGGCCTGGACACATTGCTATCATCGTAGGAAAAATGAATTCCCAAGTTTAGCAAGACATTTTGCAGGAGGACTTAAGGCCATCTGTCCTCCAGCTGGAGCTCAGCAGACAATTGTTGTTGCAACAGGACAACGACCCAAAGCATAGAAGTAAATCAACAACAGAATGGCTTAAACAGAATAAAATACGACTTCTGGAGTGGCCCAGTCAGAGTCCTGCCCTCAACCTGATTGAGATGCTGTGGCTTGACCTCAAGAAAGTGATTTACGCCAGACATCCCAGGAATATTCAGCAAAGGAAAAGAAGCACGTAGGGTGGCACTAGATGCTCTGATTGGCAGCTCCAAGGGGGTAGCAGGGGTTATACGCCGTGCCTCCGGAGTAACCAGGTACAATTGTAACAAAGGAAGGCAAACAGAGTCCGGGCACCAGCTAGCAAAGGTCATGCATAAACTCCTTTATTCCTTCCCCAAGATCCCTGACAGAAATTTGCAAGGCCTAACAGCCGTTTCACAGATGAATCTGCTTCTTCAGAGTTCTTCAGTTGCCTCTGAAGAAGCAGATTCATCTGTGAAACGGCTGTTAGGCCTTGCAAATTTCTGTCAGGGATCTTGGGGAAGGAATAAAGGAGTTTATGCATGACCTTTGCTAGCTGGTGCCCGGACTCTGTTTGCCTTCCTTTGTTACAATCCCAGGAATATTGCTGAACTGAAACAGTTCTGTAAAGAGGAATGGTCAAAAATTACCCCTGACCATTGTGCACGTCTGATCTGCAACTACAGGAAACATTTGGTTGAAGTTATTGGTGCCAAAGGAGGTTCAACTAGCTATTAAATCCAAGGGTTCAGATACTTTTTCCACCTGCACTGTGAATGTTTACATGGTGTGTTCAATATAATCATGGAAACAGTTAATTATTTGTGTGGTATTAGTTTAAGAAGACTGTGATTGTCTATTGTTGTGACTTAGATGAAGATCAGATCACATTTTATGACCAATTTGTGCAAAAATCCATATAATTCCAAAGGTTTCACATACTTTTGATTGCTACTGTATATGAAGGCAAAACCGTTGACACTTCTACTTCACAGTCAACACTGAGCCATATATATATATATATATATATAGCTAGTGGTTGCTATTAAAGCAGAGAATGGGTAATGTGCATTTCCTTTAGCAAAAGTATTTGAAGGGATTTACATGAATGGAGCCTGGATAAACCTTTGGTTTATGGGTTTGGGGCTATAAAACCCTGCTAACAATGGTGTTTCTTCTTTACTGCTTTATAGCTCATGGTGATCCAGAACCACTAGGAAAGTATAAAAGGCTAAAAGAGGCTAAAAAGACCTTTTTTAAAAAAGGCAAATTGCATTTAGCTTTCATTTACAATTAAAATCCACAGTTAATTGTTTATTCTACATTATGCCCAACATCGGAGAGAAAGGAAACCACCAACTAGCTTTGTAAAGTTCATGTCAAGGTGCCCATTAATGGTACAATATATTCATCAGATGCAATCTTTTGACACTTACATTTATAATCAAATTGTACAGAAAACAGAGCAGTGTTTGATGAAAATCGATGTGAAATAATTCTTTGGTTGATTGGAACTGAAGATTCATTCGATCTGAAAGTTGGATTTTACTATCGTATCTGAAGAAAGAAAATGCCTTAATTAATGGGCACCTTTAGTTAGATGAATTTGGAAATGTTGCTGGTGAGGTCTTATCAATGTAGTCCTCTAGAGGTATGGACAGTTTGTGATTCAAGCTTGTCAGCAACCATGCAGGACATATGCTACATACACACCTTGGCCAGCTGTCACCCAAAATAATTTTTCTTGTTTCATAGGACAGGCTAGGAACAGCCATTATACAGACATGCTGCTCAGGCCCCATCCATGCAGAGCATTTTTATGGATAGAGTAGGGAGAAGGACTATCATGAGGCTTTTCACTGGCAGGAACTACAATTTTGTTGGTCAAGGATTTTCTGTTTTAGCTTCTGATGAGAAAGCTACTCACATAAAAGCACCCATGTAGACATCTTAGATTTTCACCCAAATCAACACAATTGATCATTTTTGGCAATGAGATTTGAGTTGTTTGTGTAGCTTAAAACATTATTTTTTGTTTAATTAGCTTTTACGTGTTTCAGCCATCAAGACAGGCATTACCCGTTAATGGTGCTTCTCATAATGACATTTAGGGGTCAGAGCTTCAGACCTCATAGTTAGCAGGGGCATGTGTGCCCCTGCTAAACCGCCGCTATCGCGCCGCTAAACGGGGGTCCCTTCACCCCCACATCCCCTCGGTGCAGCGGGGGAGCGCTTCCTGGTTGGGGCAGGGCTAACCGCCGCAGCCCTGCCACACGCGCGTCTGTCAGCGCGTATCTCCGCCTCTCCCCCGCCCCTCTCAGTCTTCCTTCACTGATAGGGGCGGGGGAGAGGCGGCGGTGCGCCGCTGATAGACGCGACTGGAGGCAGGGCTGCAGCCGTTAGCCCTGCCTCCAGGAACGACCAAGTCTGCGACCAAGTCTTGCGGGGGTGGGTTTGGGGGTGAAGGGACCCCCCGTTTAGCGGCGCAATAGCGGCGGTTTAGCAGGGGCACACATGCCCCTGCTAACTATAAGCTCTGAAGCGAGATTTATTCTCGCTTCAGAGTCTCTTTAAGTGTAAGTCTCCCTTTACATTAGGAGTGACACTGTAATGCAGGAAAATGAAATAATGATCTTTGTAAAAAGTATTTCTGAAGTTATATCTCGACAGACATCTGGTAATAATTGTGTTCCAGCTTTCATTTTGGTTGACGCCTTGGGGATCTGGCTTCAACCAAAACTAATTGCTCTAGATTAAGCTTATGGGAAACCTTAAAGAACAAGTGACTCCCATGCTAACCTATAAATAAAAAAGCACATATAGAAGTAGATAAATACGAGTTCTACTTACATAACAGCTTTATTGCACTGTCCATGTTATGATTCCTGTGAATTTTATAAAGGAAAAGCAGAAAATCCTGTTCCAGACAGTTTCCATCACGTTTACCTTTAAATGAAGCTAATCCCGACATCATTTCCTCCCTCACTCTTTTTTTCTCCTCTTGCTAATTGTGTATTTGCTACCCGACCTCTTCCAAGAGTCTTCAGACACTTCCACTGAGGTCTATAGTAGGAAGTGCATGTATTATATAGTCTTATATCATTAGAAGGAGGGGGAAATAAAGGGAAGAGAAGAAATATATTATAGGGGAGGCAGCATGCAACTGTTTTACCAGCCGATGGCAATTAACCCTCCTGGCGGTTAATTTTTTCTGCAAAATAGGCAGTGGTAGCTACATGAAACCCCACTAGAGAGCACATGTGTCCCTCTAGTGCGATCGTCGCCGGCATCAATAGCAAACAGGGGAACGCGTGTATAACGCGTTCCCCTGTTTGACTTCTCCTGTCGCCATGACGACGATCGGAATGACGTCATGTACATCAGCCTACGTCCTGACGTCAGACGCCTCCGATCCAGCCCATGGCGCTGCCTGGAACTCATTGGTCGAGGCAGCGCAGGGCTCTGGCGGGGGCCTCTTCCACCGTTGCTTGCGGGCGATCGCCACAGAGCGGGGGCAATTAAGCTGCGCGCACAGCACTTTGAATGGTGCGAATCGCCCCACCAGGGGCTGAGATAGCATCCTACGCGGCATAGCCAGAGCTCAGCTCAGGCTTACCGCCAGGAAGGTTAAAGGGCCAGTGCTCCTAAGGTATGTGATAACTCTAAATCATAACAGCTGAAAACATTTTGAATGCAGGATTAGCATCTTTATCACTTAATACACTCAGACCGGTTGCTGTTGAAATTTTATTTTTATGGTGACAATCCCGCTTTAACACTTAGATATAGAAAATAAAATTATAGTAATATCTCCATAAGGATCAGTCTTCCTCACCCCTCCATGCTACCAGTGTAATGCATAATCCAAATTCTGCTACACTCTACATGCTAATGTGATGTCTTTTTCAAGCCTGTGTAGTGGTTCAGAAATGTAATAGTGATAGTGTGTGAGGTGGGGCCTGAGTCAAGAAGCAGAAACCTTTACCAACTCCTTTGGCGAAGAAGGGGGCATGAACAGTAAAGTAAAATGTTTCTTAATTATTTCATTTTCTATGACTGTGGTCATTTAATCATAGGATCAGTCATTTAAATATCTAATTGTTTGGTCACAATCATGTGATCTTGTGTCACTTTTACATTCTGCTTGACTTAGCACAGGAAGCAGAACTGAAATGAGATTAAATGATCACTACCAACCAATCAGGCTTAAAGCGGATCCGAGATGAAAAACTAAATATAACAAGTGACTTGTCTATATATCTTATCTAAAGTTTAGTTTACACAGCAAATCTATCTTCAAACCGCTTCAACAGTATATTAATATTTTTTCCTGTGATACAATGGGAGCAGACATGTTTTCTGCTTGTCACTATTACACAATTACACACACAGGCAAGCTTATCTGTATCTAGGCATGCTAATCTGCATATTCTGTGAAAACTCCACTCTTATCTCCTCCATTACACAGGCAACTGATCTGTATCTGCACTGCAGCTCTCAGATTGTGAAAACTCTACCTCTGAAATCTATAGCTAGTAACACCTTTTTCACCTGCCCAGACTGAAATCCCACAATCCCTTGCAAGCGCCAAGGCACTCTGGAGAAGCTGTGGGTGTGGCTTGATTAGTTTATAGGAAATTAGAGTATTAAAACAAAACAAAACAAGTATTTGGCTTGAGGAATGCCCTATAAACTATATGTAAGGAACACAATTATGCAAGGAGTAAAAGTTCATCTCGGATCCACTTTAAAACTCAGTCACATGCTTCTTCAATACTTCTCTTTAAGAAGAATTTATGAGGGAGAGATTGGCCATCACTGTTTAGAATTGTGGTTTAACCATAAACCTGTGTCAGGGTAAACTTACAGTTTAAACTACACACAGATATACTATATACACAAAGGTTTCAAGGTACTGACATCCTCCAGTGAGGGAGGGAATAGTACTTTTTTTTTTTACTGTTGATACACTTTTTCATTATTCAATTATCCAATTGTTGTAGCCAACCCTTTGGGCACAGATTTAACCACTTGCCGACCGCGCACTCATACCGCGCGTCGGCAAAGTGGCAGCTGCAGGACCAGCCAGCGATGCAGTTCTGCGTCGCCGGCTAATTAATCAGGAAGCAGCCACTCGCGCGAGTGGCTGCTTCCTGTCAATTCACGACGGGGGGCTCCATGAATAGCCTGCGGGCCGCCGATCGCGGCTCGCAGGCTAAATGTAAACACAAGCGGAAATAATCCGCTTTGTTTACATTGTACGGCGCTGCTGCGCAGCAGCGCCGTAAGGCAGATCAGCGATCCCCGGCCAATCAGCGGCCGGGGATCGCCGCCATGTGACAGGGGACGTCCTGTCACAGGCTGCACAGGACGGATAGCGTCCTGTGCAGCCCCGATCACCAGGGGGGCAGGTAGGAGAGGGGGAAGCGGAATTTCGCCGCGGAGGGGGGCTTTGAGGTGCCCCCCCCCCCGCCAGCCACACGCAGGCAGGAGAGATTGGACCCCCCCAGCACATCATCCCCCTAGTGGGGAAAAAAGGGGGGTGATCTGATCTCTCTGCCTGGTGCTTGATCTGTGCTGGGGGCTGTAGAGCCCACCCAGCACAGATCACAGAATTTAACGCTGGTCCTTAAGGGGGGGTAAAGGGTGGGTCCTCAAGTGGTTAAAATACAGATTAAAGAGGAACTGTAAGGAGATTTTTTTTTTTTTTACAAATAAAAGGAAAGAGAGTGTGTTATAGGGAGAAGAAGAAGAGATAATCAAAAAAGAGAAAAAAATCCTTTTACCCTATTAGTGTCATGTTGAAATAGTGCCTCTTGCAGCATGGCGTCCACAGAGCTAGAAGGTTTTTTCCTTTTTTTAGTTCCCTTAGTGGAAGACACACCCCTTTTTTCGTTATATAGATACCCAAGTTTATTCAGATTGCTTAGGGCCCTGTCTCATACAAAAAATTGTTGCAAAATCCATGCTATTTTGCAGCAATTCTGTTTTCAATTCTCATTCAGGGAGCGATTTTCGTGTTCCCTGATTGAGAATTGCAAACGCAATAGTGGAAAAAATTGCCACAATTTTCAGTATGAAACAGACGGCTTTTCACACTGTGGGCCATATGCAATTCACTTTTTCACCTGAGTTTTCTCCTAGGTGATATTTTTAAATTTGTCAATAAAATGCCTTTTAAGCAATCAAACAAGCAAGAAAATACTCAAAATAATTTTGATAATACTTTTGCACTTAGTTCTCAGTACTTTTTCAGTTGAAAAGTGCCGGAAAATTATTTAAAATAGAAGGTGAAAAATTATCTCCTAGGAGAAAACATAGGAGAAAACTGGAATTGCATATGGGCCTGTGTTATTTATGCTATCTCTCTGCTCTTCACTAGGCTGCTACATCAATGCCTGTCTGATCTTGTGTCTGAACCTCCTATGTTTACAGTATTATATTATGATACTGATATTAAAGGCTAGATATGTCAGCACTCATAGCTCCTACACATGGGATGCTTAAGCGAGTGGACACTAGCGGCGGGTGGCCGGACAGTTATAGTATTCTAATGCGTGGGCACCAGGGGACATATAGAACATTTGGGGGACAGCGTCCGGAGTTCTGTCGTGTTTGTCATTCATCCGAATATCCCACGCCATCATTCGATCAGCCATGCCATTAATTGGGCATTTTGTTGGGAGACCGGTTTGCATCCAGTTGATAATTATCAAATTGGATGACCGATCAGCCACAAAATTCACATGTTATGTCCGCATTCAGTCTTTTAATTCAGCGGGATGGATTGTCTTTTGCAACAGAGCATGGAGGTATTTTTAATGGAAACCCAAGGCCAAATTAATAATGTGGAAGTTTTATTTGTCACTCTTCAAGATATTTTCAATTTCTGTAGAAGTACCCAGCCAAAATGATTATCCAGTCAAACTAATAAACTAAGAAATAGGAAAAATTATTTTTACCATCAAAATGAGTCTGTTCAAAATGTATCTTTTAAAAGCAATTGAAGGAGGGGTTAGATTAGTTTGTAATCATAAGTCATGAGTTAGTTACAATAAAATCTACCGTGGCCAGCATTAGCCTTCCACTAATGCAAGACTGCTGTTTTCTTTCCTTTACATATGCTGAGATGGATATACATAGGTTCTCATCTCCTTCCTAATGAGATAGCCTATTTTCTTTTCTTGAAGACATACAGTTGTTCCTTAAATGCGCATGTCTCAAGAATGCATCCTTTCAGTCTCCATAACACTACCCAAAGTGCAAAGCATCTGCTTTCACCTGTCCTTTTCCAGTCAACAACTAGGGTTGTAATAATTAAGAGCCAACACTTTAGTTACATGTAACTCAACTTTTAATTTTGCCTACAAGATGGCACAGCCAAGTGGAAAGTGGTCAACCTCCTCAATAATTTTAAAGGAGAGACTGTCTCCTATTTTATTTGGTAGTAGTGGTAGTAGAAAGCATAGCTTAGATGGGGAGCAACAGATAAGTAAATTACAGTTGTGTTGGCTCTTCTCATCACTAGGCTTCTGATGGCTGCATGTGCTGTAGTCTTTTGGAAGGTTGTTAAAGGGGTTCTTCCGCGAAATAGAAAAAAAATAAAAAGTGGTTTATTTATAAACTATTAAAAATCCTCTTCAAATAGTGCGAAAAGTGTTTTTAAAAAATGAATAGTTTCATCAAAGTAACACGTAATGTAATCAGTGACAGATGTCGGCCAGGGAGGCTAATCCATTTGTTAGGGGTTTTTTTTTTGTACTATAATATCACAAACATAACTGCTGCGTACCTAGTTGACAGTTCTGTAGTCCGTTGCTGTCAGGAATGGCTCTTACAATTAGAATAACGGCTGTTATCTCCCGGAGCTCTGCGCAGTTATTTATTTTAGTTTCAGGGAGGGAGAGAGAGGACCCCGGAGCAATGAATCAGGCAGAGGGAGATCAGCTGATCAGTGAGAACGTAATTTGTTGACGTCATTGCCCGGCAACCAGACTACGGCGTGTATGCAGAATCCTCTTTATCTCCTGAAAGCGAGTGATCTCTTTGTCGCTGCAAGATTTATGGGTTTGTGTTTTCTTATTAACTTTTAGCTGCCTGGAGAACTCAACACAAACCAATAAATCTTGCAGCGACAAAGAGATCACTCGCTAGAGGATTCTGCATAGACACCCTACGTTCTCACTGATCAGCTGATCTCCCTCTGCCTGATTCATTGCTCCGGGGTCCTCTCTCTCCCTCCGTGAAACTAAAATAAATAACTGCGCAGAGCTCCGGGAGATAACAGCCGTTATTCTAATTGTAAGAGCCATTCCTGACAGCAATGGACTACAGAACTGTCAACTAGGTACGCAGCAGTTATGTTTGTGATATTATAGTACAAAAAAAAAACCCCTAACAAATGGATTAGCCTCCCTGGCGTCATCCGTCACTGATTACATTAGGTGTTACTTTGATGAAACTATTCATTTTTAAAAAACACTTTTCGCACTATTTGAAGAGGATTTTTAATAGTTTATAAATAAACCACTTTTTATTTTTTTCCTATTTCGCGGAAGAACCCCTTTAAGGGAATTAAGAGGGGTCTTTTTATAATACACCTATCTTTGAATGCATTTAAACCACAAGGAGAATAAGAAGCATTTTCAAGTACATACTGATACATGTGCATTCCAAACACTAAATAAAATACTTGGTATGTGTGTCACAGCCTCATGCTAGCACTAGATTTACATAGGTTTGCAGGAAGAATAACAAGAGCATCTGCTCTGTGCACCGAATTACTCATATAGAGAGATGAAAATTTGTAAGCCATCTGTACTCCCAGCACAGTAATGCCACGGTTGCAAAAAAATAGTGCAGTTGAGTTTGAAAATTCATAGTTGGCTGCAGACTGTAAAACTAAGTTTATAGTTTAATTTCAGTTAAACACATGATAATTATAGAATAAAAAAATCAAACAACTTTATGAGCTATTTACTAAATTGCAAGGGTCACTGTACCTTTTAAATGTTTGTTGAAGTTTGGCTCTTAATGCTGTTTGATTGATCTGAATATGGTCAATGTGGTCAAAGATGGCAGCTAAGTGGAGTTGGTTTGCAGCATTATATATTGTATTGCTATGCAATTTACACCATCAGTCACTGATATAAGTCCTTACTAATCCTTTTCTTCTGTATATAATATAGATCTATATATATTGTGTATTCGGAACGTATTCACAGCACATCATTTTTTCCACATTTTGTTATGTTAGAACCTTATTTCAGAATTGATTAAATTCATTTTTTCCTCACAATTCTACACAGACCTCGTATTGTGAAAAAAAGAAGTTTACTTGAGGGTTTGGCAAATTTATTAAAAATAAAAAAATGGAGAAATCACATGTACATACATATTCACGGCCTTCACCATGAAGCTCAAAATTGAGCTCAGGTGCATCCTGTTTCCCCTGATCATCCTTGATATGTTTCTGCAGCTTAATTGGAGTTTATTAGACACAATTTGTAAAAGCACACACCTGTCTATATAAGGTCCCACAGTTGACGGTTCATGTCAGAGCACAAATCAAGCATGAAGTCAAAGAAATTTGCTGTAGACCTCCGAGACAGGATCTGGAGAAGGTTGCAGAAAATAATCTGCTGCTTTGAAGATCCCAATGAGCACAGTCATCCATAAGTGGAAGAAGTTCAAAACCACTGGGACTTTTCCTAGAACTGGCCGAGTGATCGGGGAAGAAGGGCCATAGTCAGGCAGGTGACCAAGAACCCGATGGTCAATCTGTCAGCGTTCCAGAAGCCCACCGTGGAGAGAGGAGAACCTTCCAGAAGGACAACCATATCTGCAGCAATCCACAAATCAGGCCTGTGTGGTAGAGTGGCCAGATGGAAGCCTCTCCTTAGTACAAGGCATATGGCAGCTCACCTGGTATTTTCCAAAAGGCACCTGAATGACTGACCATGAGAAACAAATTCTCTGGTCTGATGAGACAAAGATTGAACTAATGTGTGAGTGGGAGGCATCACGTTTGGAAGAAACCAGACACTGCTTTTCACCAGGTCAATACCTTCCTTACAGTGAGGCATGGTGGTGGCATAATCGTGCTGTTTTTCAGCAGCAGAAACTGGGAGACTAGTCAGGATAAAGAGAAAGATGACTGCAGCAATGTACAGAGATATGCTGGATGAAAACCTGCTCCCGAGTGCTCTTGAACTCAGACTAGGGCAACCGTTCATCTATCAGCAGGACAATTAAGGTAGCCATACACTGGTCGATTTGCCATTAGATCGACCAGCTGACAGATCCCTATCTGATCGAATCTGATCAGAGAGGGATCGTATGGCTGCCTTTACTGCAAACAGATTGTGAATCAATTTCAGCCTGAAACCGATCACAATCTGTGGAGCCGCCGCTGCCGCCTGCCCCCCCTGCATACATTACCTGAAGCTGGCTCCGGGTCCTCTTCTCCGCGCTGCACCCCGCACTGCATCCCAGCGTACACTGTGTCACTCCGTGACCAGGAAGTTCAAATAGAGCGCCCTCTATTTGAACTTCCTGGTCACTGGAGTGACACAGGAAGGTAATGTACGCTGGGATGGAAGCAAGAGCGGTGCAGCGCGGAGAAGATGCCCGAGAGCCAGCGTCAGGTAATGTATAACTGTATCGGATCGGTCGCTGCTAGCGACGTACTCCCTACCCGCGGGCGATCGACGGAAGTAACCCGCACGGCGCGATCGACGGACCGATCCGATTTCGGGAGGAAATCGGATCGGCGGGTGCGTTTAGCGCGAACGATTGGCAGCAGATTCGATCCCAGTGATCGAATCTGCTGTCGAATCGGCGGCAAATCGGGCCAGTGTATGGCCAGCTTAACCCTAAGCACACAGCTAAGATATCAAAGGAGTGGCTTCAGGACAACTCTGTGAATGTCCTTGAGTTGCCTGCCAAAGCCTGGACTTGGATCCTAGTGAACATCTCTGGAGAGATCTTAAAATGGCTGAGCATCAATGCTTCCCATTCAACCTGATGGAGCTTAAAGTGGATCTGAACTCTTGCACAGGACACAAGGAAAATATAGCATAAATGCACCCTGTATGTATTTAAAGAGTTAAGCCAGTGTAATTCCCCCTCATTTGTGTCTAATCACTAGTTGTAATTTGATCTCCCCCCTGTGTCACATGACTGCCTATGGCAGATAAGCCCATTTTAAAGCACAGGAGGTTAACAGTATGTCTGCTTCCATGAATCAGGAAGTAGAAACTGTGCAGATTTATTTTAGGATTTGTATCAGGTGTAACAAAGAAATGCTTTTTCTTTAAAGGTTAATATGCTGTTGTGTATCTTTTAGAGCAGAGAGGAGTTCAGGTCCACTTTAAGAGGTGCTGCAAGGGGAAATGGGCAAAATTGGCAAAGAATAGGTGTGGCATTATATTCAAAAAGCCTTGAGGTTGTAATTGCTGGCAAAGGTGCATTGATAAAGTATTAAGGAAAAGCTGTGAATACTTATGAACATGTAATTTCTCTTTTTTTTTTTTTAATAAATTTTCCAAAACCTCAACTAAAATCTTTTTTCAAGTTGTCATTGTTTGCAGAATTCTAAGGGAAACAAATTTTGGACTAGGGCTGTGACATAAAATGTGTGCTGTGAATATTTTCGCAATGCACTATATAAAAATATAATATATGCACATATGCCATTTATACCACCACTCAACTTTATAGATCATAAAATATATTTGTGTCAATAAACTTATAATGTTTAACAAATCACCCTCAAAATAAACCTTAATATTGTAGTAGAGGAATGTGAACTCTCTTTTCAGCTAAAATGCTAGTCTTAATTTCATGATCTCACCAGCAGAGATAGACTGCGATACATTTTGGAAGTATTAACCTGTACTAAATACATATGGTTAATTACAGTTTATGTCCCTGTTGAAAAAATTTTCTCTCACTCATGACGCAAATTATACAATTCACTGGAATGGGAAGTGAAATCTCCCTAAATACGATACATACAACAAACATTGAAAGAGCAATATATATTCAAACTTTTCCTCACTGTATTCAAAGATTAAAAACTGTTTTGGCTTAACATCCATTTTATGTTTCCAATAGTTACTACAAGTATATTGTCATTAAGCCTTACCTATTACCGTAATATTTCACGCCAGTATATTTGTTTAAGCTGTTTGTTTAAGCTTAACCAGTAGTTCATTTATATTTCCCTTCCTCCTTTCCTTATTTGAACTTGTTCACTAAGGACAATTTGGAAAGGAAGATTGCCTTCCTCCCTTAGATCTGACATTTGTTACCACTACCATTTCAGTTTTCTCAATTTATAGTAACATTTGCTATCTAATCTGTTTACAGTGGTATTAACATAGTTGATTGCATAGCTTTCAATTAAATACTGTTAGTGCCTGTTATCAGAATGACGCCAAGCAGATAAAAGGGCAACAGCCATCCTTCCTGACACAGGTGACATATGGCCCCAGAATCACCTTTAGATAAAGTAAGGTAAAGTAGATTTAAAGTCTGCACAGTTACAATACTTTAAGTTGAAATTAAGGATTTTTTACGTAAAAGGGAATGTACAGCATTTTTTTATTTATGTATTAGACTTTGTGCTTAAACTAAACTTCATTTTGTGTTTTAATCAGGAAAATATGAAATATTACATGCCGATGTTATATGTACCATTGCAGCCAGCAGGTGGAGCTCTTGAGCAAAAAAAGGCCAAACACTGCCAATTTGCCTCTAATGTTATAGTATGGCCAGGCTGATAAGAGAGAAAAAAATATTTTGTACTTCATGATCTCATCCGACCTGTACTGCAGATTGTAAAGCAAAGGATTTTTAACTATCAATAAACTGTCAGTTGTAAAAATGAAGCTCCAATCAACAATTTAATATTAAAAGACCACTATCGCAAAATTTCTAAATAAAAATTATAAAAAAAACATTTATTCTGGAAAGAATGCTAGTAGGAGGGATAGTGAAGGGTTAAGAATCAGTTAAAAATAAATGTGAGAGCTCTTTACCGACAGACAGCTCGTATCTGCCTGTATCTGCCTCGTATCTGCCTATTAAAACTGTACTGCAGGCTGCTAATGACATGCTCAGCTAGCAGTAAAACTGTCTCCTCCTGTGATCTTAGCCAGGCAGATATGAGCTGTCCTTAAAGAGCTCTCACATTCACGCTGTTGTGAATGTGTAAACAGCAGTGTGATTTGTTTTTTAAGTAATTCTTAACCCTTCACTATCCCTTCTACTAGCATTCTTTCCAGTATAAATCTTTTTTAGGTTTATTTTTAGAAATTTTGCGATAATGGTCCTTTAATAATAATAATAGGTAATATTTCATGGTTACAGTGGTTTTATTATTATTATTATTATTATTGTTATTATTTTAGTACTGAAAAAAAATGTTATACATCCCCTTTGAGATACAGTCTAGAAATGTCAGATATTAGGATGCAGTAAAGAACCATGGGGAAATAAATGGGACCTTTTACACCCCACTCCCCCATTAGCAGATCTCCAGCACAGCACTTTAAAGCGAACCTTAAGTCAACTAAAAAAAATGAGATTTACTCACCTGGGGCTTCCCTCAGCCCCCAGCAGCCGATCGGTGCCCTCGCAGCTCCGCTCCGATGTCCCAGGACCCGCCGGCGAGCACTTCCGGTTTGGCCGTCACCGGCCGACAGGCATGAGAACGCGAGTGATTGTTCGCGTTCCCAGCCTGTATATTGCCCCCTATGCTGTTGCGGCCTCCTGGCCGCAATAGCAGCATAGGGGGCGATATACAGGCTGGGAACGCGAACAATCACTCGCGTTCCCATGCCTGTCGGCCGGTGACGGCCAAACCGGAAGTCGTCGCCGGCGGGTCCTGGGACATCGGAGCGGAGCTGCGAGGGCACCGATCGTCTGCTGGGGGCTGAGGGAAGCCCCAGGTGAGTTCATCTCATTTTTTTTAGTTGACTTAAGGTTCGCTTTAATCAACTTATATGTCATGTGCAAATTGCAATCTTTAGGCTGAGCTCTAGAGTAATCCTACTGTTAAAATACACAGGTATTTAGAGATGCAGCAATACAGCTCTTTATCATTGTGGCCATCTTGGCTTATAATGCACACTTGGTTTTCATCTAGCAACATATTACAATGAGTGATTACGTACATTAACCCAGTCAAACCAATCAGATACTATTATTTAGCTGATTATTTTATTCAGCATCATGAAAGCTGATATCTAATTTGTAGTTATTAGGTGCTACACATTTGAACTTCTTTCAATATCCTACATGTTAAGGTCTGATCTTTTACTTGCAAAGCCGTTTTTAGGCTAGGATATACATGGGATGCAACATAATCAGGATATATGACTTTTTTTTTCCTCATGCTATCTTTGCACATACACAGAACAAAAAAAGAATAGATTGTAGGAGCACCTACACACTGTGTCACTTTATAGTCATCCATAAGATCTGCTCCTTTATAAATACTATGAACTACAGTAACCAATGTGACACCAACATTTAGCAGCTCTAGAAAGTCAGAATGATTTGTTGCTGTGGGCTACTGCACATGATTGTTTATTGGCACATATTTCTTAGTAAAGCTCAATATTTATAAACCATTATGCTATCTGCTTTTTCTAGAAAATATCATCTACTATCTTAAAGTTTTTATTTTTTGAATAGTTTAGCACTTATCGTTAATCATTCCCTTTCAGTGTTGTTATTTTTAAGTTTTTAGATCAACATATGCATTTAACCCATTTACTCCCCATTCCCAACTAAATTTGGTGTCCCTTACAGTAATCTATAGCTTCATTAGAAACTGC
This sequence comes from Hyperolius riggenbachi, assembly GCF_040937935.1. NCBI lineage: Eukaryota > Metazoa > Chordata > Amphibia > Anura > Hyperoliidae > Hyperolius > Hyperolius riggenbachi. The sequence continues at coordinate 153,690,403 of NC_090654.1, forward strand.
AATCAGTGGTCAGTAAACCATAGACACTCGGTTATTACACAGAATATTTGCTGAACATCTTGCTGCTGCACAAGATCCATTATAGAAATTACAGGAAGGTGTTGCGTACTGACAATTATTCTAGATTCATTTGGTTCCAGGTATTATCATAGGAATGGTTTTGACTGCACACCGGGCACTTATAAGGAGAAACCATTGTTCCTCAGGCAATCCCATCTATTTTCATTTTGCTTTGTTATGTGTTTGCTACGACATATTTTTTCATAGAATGTAGCTTGTAAATAGCTTTTTAAATATTTTTTTTTTCTACAGATCAAATACCTTTTAGAAGTTTCATTTTTTTCTATAGATGACTTCATTTGCATTTAGAATTCTACCAAGTATAACAACACTTTTATTTTTAAGTTGTGTATACTATTAGTTTTTTTTTTTTCAAGACTGAGAAAGGAAAAATAATTAAAAAAAATGCCTGAAAATCCAGTTTATTTGTGCAGCCATAAAAAAAATGTCTTATACAAAAAACATCAAATTCTAAAAAAAGTAAATAATTTAAAAAAAGTAAAAAAAACAAAACAGATAGTTTGAAGACTGGCCTTCAAATGATATACCAGCTCCTTGTTTAAATTCTTGTACTATGAGAAGATGATGCAGTTATTTTAATAGCACCTTGTGAAGTGTTATGTGTTTTGTGATGATGTAATAATTTATTAATGTTTGTAATCTTTTATACCTGTACATTTCGTATGACCTTTGTTTATATACACATTTACCCGAATGTTATGTCTATGAAAATACAGCTGCGTGAAACAATGGCGGCCTTATTAAGTTAAAAGATTATCAACTTGCTACAAGTACCCCATCCCTTTGAAATGGAGGTCTTAGAGGTTTGTGTAATAGGGTCCCAATGTTCTGCAGAGAGTTTCCTTAGACATTGTGTATTGTCCTTGATCAACCTCTATATAATAGCATATAACCGTTTTCCTTTATGCTACTTTACTTTTTTTCTTTTTTTTTTTCAAGGGATTTTCTTTTTATTTTTGCATCATGTACATTTTAATGAAGTTTATTGTGGCTATTACATTGTTTTATTTACAAAATTAAATCAAAATGCTCTTGTATTAAGTCACTGAACTCTAAGTAAACTTAGATCAAAAGTCTAAAAGAAGTAAAATATTTCAGGTTTTGTATACAACTGTCTCTGCCTGCTTTCTTTTGCATCCACAGGAGTGATTTTTTTTTGGGGGGGGACCATAATCAATATGTCAGGAATTATAAACTACAAATGCTATAATTGGGTTAGAGGTGAAAGCTTGACATGTTTTCACTCTGGGGCATTTTTGTCAAAGAACATCTATCAAAGAAACAGTTTTTCTGTAAATCCCACATATCTATAGAGCTTTTACCCAGCAACAATAAAATGCTTTTCAGAGGTCTCTCAGTCTGTGTGAAAAAATTGCTTTGTTTATACCAGCTGAATGTAACACATGTGTGTGCGTTGGCATGGGGGGGGGGGGGGGTAGAGGAGTGGAGGCAGTAATGTAACCTGGCTGTATACTGTTTACTCTGCGAGGCACAGAGAGAGAGATAGACAGTATCAGGCACAAAGACAGAACTGCAGCTGATGATTATTTACACACATTTGAAGCTATATTTCTGCTTTATATAATTCTGAACACATTTTACTCACAGTATTCAAGCCAGTGAAGATTATTTCTGTGTGCTGGATCTTCTAGACACAGTCCTCCATAGTAATGTCCACAGTGAACACTGTTCCCTGTAAATGTCATATTTTCTTTTCATAAGGTATGAAAAAAAAACCTTTGTATTGCTATAACTTTGATAGTAGTCTTTGATAGTAGATCTTTTTTTTCCTATCTATTTGGGGGATTTTTTTTAACATTGTTGATTTTTGTTGATTTTTTAACCATGTTAACAAAATGATTGGAAGTTTGAAATATTTATTCAATTCACTTTTACTTCTAGGTTTTCTCCTAGACGAGATTTTCACACCTAATCAATAAAATGCCTCGTAAGCCACCAGAAAGCAAGAAAAATTGTCTCAGAATAATTTTCACAGTACTTTTGCAACTACTGTTTGGTACTTTTTCAGTTGCAGAATGTTGAAAAGTTATTTTTTTTTTTTATTCTTTTATTGTACAAGGAAAAACATAGCACAGTATTGAATTACAGAACAGATGAAATACATCATATTCAGGGCACAGTCAGCGAAACAGTAAAGTATAACTTCCAGATGCCAACATATCCACATAATCCAACTCATCATTACACTTTTGACAAGGTGTCCTATATATTATTATCTATGGGCCTGTTGAGGCGCTGGTCATAGAGACAGCATATATCTATGAGTAGGCCTGTGGGTATTTAGACATGAGGGAAAACAAAGCTTGACTGTAGGCACTAGTAAGTAACTATATTTTCCCCTGAGGATTTTTTAACTTTATTCCCTATAAACTCCCCACCCTCCCCCCATTCCTCCGGTCACCAAACCCATCGCCAGCTATGTATTGAGTGGTATCATTCAAATCTAATTGCTTCTTATTGAAACACCTAAGGACCATATTCTGTTTATTAAAGTTCATCACTGTACTGCAGTTATGTACCATAAAGAGTCTGTTGGAACTCCTCAGAGGTTCTGAAGTGATTCCAAAATGACCACGTTTTCTTAAATAAGTCTACAGTGTTAGAAGCAACAGAGGTGAGATCTTCCATTACTTCTGTGTAGTCCAGTTCCCTAATTAATTCTTCCGTTCCTGGGGGAGTTGTGTGCTTCCAGTGTCTTACTATGAGGCACTTTGCTGCATTCAATATGTGCCTGACCACCGAGCGCTTATAGCTTTTTATCTTCCAATCATTAAGATGTAAGAGATAAAATTCAGGTAGGAATGGAACTGGTCTGTCCGTTATAGCTTTAAGGAGTTTTTCAACTCTCTTCCAGAAGTCTGCCAAAACCGGGCAAGACCACATAATATGCAGCAAAGTGCCTTTTTCTGATTGACACCTCCAGCACAGGTCGTTTTGTTCAGGGTAAATATCATGAAGCCTGTTGGGGGTGTAATACCATCGCGTAAGCAATTTATAGTTCACCTCCTGAATTCTCACCGACCTCGAGGACTTATGAGCATATGTACACATTTTGGTCTTCTGACTGGGAGTAAAGGTTAAACCAATTTCCCCTTCCCATCCTTGAATGAAGGGTAGAGACGGGGAGGCCAGTAGGGACATTATAGTGTATAATGTAGATAGAGTTTTCCTAATCGGGCCTGATCCTGTGCACAAGTCCTCAAAATCCGTTTTGCATCTCAGTTTACAGGGTTGGATACCAGTGTGAGTGAGGAGGTGTCTGTATTGAAAGTATTCCCACCATCGCAAGTTAGTGTAGTTTGGTCTGCTCCTTAACTCTTCAAGGGAGGCCCATTGGCCGTCCTGACACATATCTCGGAAACACAGGTTTCTTGATCTGCGCAAAATGTTCCCACTGAAGTCCGCACTACCTTCCTCTATGTTTGGATTGTCTGACACTGGGAATAGGGGGGAGGGAGTTGGTGCCAGGTTTAGGATCGTATTTGCCTTATGAAGAATAAGTAGGGTGGAGTGGCATAAATGTGGTAGACCCCAGGAGGACTTTGGTTTATCCATGGTCCAGGCTAAGCTGGGCAGTGGATATGGAGATAGAGAGGTTTCCAGCTCTACCCACTGTTTCTGTTTCAGGTGTCTATGCCAGTCTGCCACTCTAGTAAGAATGGCTGCAAAGTAATATCTGCGCACACTGTGAAGGGCCACTCCTCCATTCGCTTTGGGACTGTATAATATGTGTCTTTTGAGTCGCGGAGGTTTGTGCATCCAAACATACTTATTAAAGAGTGTTTGCATTTGTTGGAGGAAGTGTAGGGGTATTTTAATTGGTAGAGTCTGAAATAGGTACAATAACCTGGGCATAACGTTCATCTTAATGACAGCGATTCTTCCAAACCAAGATATGTTGGGAAGGTCCCACTTTTCGAGGTCTTTTGTAAGTGTGCCTAAAATTGTGGGAAAATTGAGCTTAAAAACATTTTTAAGGGAATCTGAAATATATGTACCTAAATAACGGATCGCTTTGGGGTTCCATTTAAAGGGGAAATTTTGTTTTATATGCTCAACTTCCGCGGTAGTAAGACCCGCATTGTAAACCTCACATTTGTCAAAATTAATTTTGAAGAAGGATAGCCTACCAAGTCGTTCAAAATCTGCGATTAAATTGGGCAGAGCAATTGTTGGGTGTGTTAGGAAGAATAAGAGGTCATCAGCGTATGCTGCGACTTTGTGGTCAGTATTTCCAGCTCGTAGGCCTGTGATATCTGGGTTTCTCCTGATAATGCACAGGAAAGGCTCCAGGGCGAGGGCAAAGATCAGTGGGGAGAGGGGACACCCCATTAGTAATGTGCAGGGGGTCAGAGAGAATACCATTTACTTTAACCCTTGTAGATGGAGTAGTGTAGAGGGCATTGATGCAAGATAGCATTCTCTCCCCTAGGTTTATTTGTTGCAGAACCATTCATAACCAGCTCCAACCCACCCGATCAAATGCTTTTTCAGCATCGGTTGATAATAGCATGCATGGGGTCTTCCCCGATCGGGTGAGCTGAAGCAGGTCCAAAGACCTGATCGTGTAGTCTCTGGCCTCTCTTTGCGGTATGAAGCCAGCTTGATCCCAATGTACTAACAAGCCCATACCGTGTTTCCCCGAAAGTAAAACCTACCCCTAAAGTAAGCCCTAGCAGACATCAAGCAGTATGCTTGAAATATAAGCCCTCCCTGAAAATAAGCCCTAGTGGCAGAGGCAGAACCGACCCGCCCCCCGCCCCCCCCCCCGAGCCCCCGTTATGTCGCCGCATTACCTCCTACTGTCCCCGCTTTCAGAACGTCACATCCCCGTGCTTGTAGTCAGACCCCCGGCGGCAATTATTCTGAACCGCAGCTGGGATCTGCGGTGAAGGCAGCTGCAGATTCAGTGTAACAGTACTTCCGTATGCAGGAAGTAAACAGAGAAGCCACTTCCTGTATACGGAGGCGCCGTTACACTGAATCTGCAGCCGCCTTCACCGCAGATCCCAGCTGATCTGCGGTTCGGAATAATTGCTGCCGGGGGTCTGACTACAAGCACGAGGATGTGACTTTCTGAAAGCGAGGGCCAGTAGGAGGTAATGCGGCCACGGTGGAAGCGGTGGGGGGGCGGGGGCTGACGGAACTTCTTCATAAGTGGGATCTGGCTATACAGTTGGGGGAGGGGGGTTATCTGGCTAGCAAGGGGGTGTCTGGCCATAGACAAGAGGGGGATTTAGCTATACATGGGGGGGGGGGGGCTGGTTATACACTAAGGGGATGGGGATCTGGCTGTACAATTAGGTGGGTCTGGCCTAGCTATACTTAAGGGGGGATCTGGCCATAAACAAGGGGATTGGGGATCTGGCTATAGACTTAGGGGATCTGGCTATTCACAAGGGGGTTTTCGCTTCCCCCACAAAATATAAGACCTCCCCGAAAATAAGCCCTAGCACAACTTTTAAAGGAAAAAATATTATAAGACAGTGTCTTATTTTCGGGGGAAACAGTCTGTTCGCCAAAATTTTGGCAAATATTTTTAGATCAGTATTGATTAACGAGCTGTAGCTTCCGCAGGCTGCAGGATCTTTCTGTGGTTTGGCTATTACCGTAATATGTGATTCCAGGGATTGAGTCGGTAGAGCAGAGTTTAATTTTCCCTCCGCTAAGCCATTGAACAATTTACATAAGTAAGGGGAGAGCGTATCTCTGTATTTTTTGTAGTACTCGGCAGGGTATTCATCCGGCCCTGGAGCCTTCCCTGATTTGAGTCCCATGATAACCTTTCGGATCTCGAGGTCAGTGAATGGGGTTTCCATGGGTTTTTTCATGTCTTCTGTTAGTTTAGACATATCGGATCGGGTGAGATAGTCTTTAATTTCGAAAGTATCGGGGGTCCTAACTTCACCGTTTGCATTTTGGGTTAAATTATAAAGTTTATGATAAAGTTCTTTAAAAGTTTTGGCAATGGACTCACTTCTAATATGTTTTTTACCATGTACGATCGATTATGTGTGATACATATGTTTTTGTTGTTGTTGTTTCAGGGCCCGTGCTAATAATTTGCCTGATTTGTTACCATGCAAGAAATATGTATGTTGGCACCTCTGCGCTGCTTGCTTCGCTTGGTCCTGCAGGATCTTATTTAATTGTCGTCTAGTTTCTAGAAGTTTTGTGAGAACTAGATCAGTAGGTTCCCTTTTGTGCATTTGCTCCAACCCGCGTATCTCATCTAACAATTTTCTAATCAGTGCCCCTCTTTTTTTTTTCAGCTTAGTACTGCGTGCGATCAGAAGACCTCTCATGACACATTTATGGGTTTCCCATAAAATAGAGGGTGACACATCTTCCACATCATTAAGGTCAAAGAAATCTTTAATTTTGTTCTCAATTTCCTTAGTATCCCGTTCATCTAGGATCAAAGAAGTGTTGAGCCGCTATGTAAATGGGGTGTCACGTTTTGCTTTGCAATTGATTGTCATATGAACAGGGGCGTGATCTGAATATGTAATTACGCCTATGTCTGCCAAAATAAATTCTGAGAGTAAGTTATGTGAGACAAAGAGGTAATTTATTCTAGCGTACACTCCATGCATTGCTGAGTAAAAGGTATAATCCTTATTGGTTGGATGTGTCACCCTCCATATGTCTACAAGCTGGGCTTTTTTCATCTTATTCAGTTTCGCATATGAAATGCTGCATCTCCCATGAGAGGTGTCTAGGGCAGGATTGAGAGCCACATTCAGGTCTCCACCCAATATAATGCTACCTTCCGCAAAGGCTTCCAACTCGATGAGAAATTTGAGCAGGAATGTATCCTGATCAACGTTAGGTGAGTATATAGACCAAAGTGTGTACTTTTTGTCCTTAATTAAGCATTTCATTAAGAGGTATCTGCCTTGCGGATCTGATTTTGTATCAATGCAAGTAAAGGGAAGATCATCACTGATGAGTATAGCAGTACCCTTTGTTTTAGAGTCTGGAGAATTGCTGTAGAAGGAGATGGGAAATCTTCTGTTATGTAGTTTAGGGTGATTATCTCCCTTAAAATGGGTCTCTTGTACGAAAACAATTTTTGCCCTTTGTGCCCAGACATCTCTCATGAGGATACCCCGCTTTTCTGGAATATTAAGGCCCTTGGCGTTTATGGTTAATATTTTCATGTGATCCATTGCAATTGTTCATAGAGAAGAGCTTGGTGTGGAGAGGCGACCGGAGGAAACCCTTTCATTATAAACGAAAACAATAATAAAAGATAAAGCATGTATAAGTTGAACTTCAGTGTTGATAATCATCTTAAGAAAGAAAACTTAACCCTTACCACTTCCTGAACTATCAGGAGTCTCCTATGAGGGATATGGGATACCATTGTCCACTGCGGAAGTGGGCCATCCCCTCCCCCCCACAGCCCCGACCCGCACACATAAATGTTGAATGTAAGAAATAAAAGTTTTTTGAACATATAACTTTATATATTATAACCTTATAACATTATAATCGAGCAAGCGTATGTAACCAGAAACACAACCTGGAGATCCAGTATAATAGCTCTAGAGCACTACTGAGACATACCATAGCATAGATATTGAGATGGAGCTTTGACTTATCTTGGAGTGGGTTATCTTAGGTCGTGAATAACCAGTTTGTATATTGATAACCACCCATAGGGTGTAAATGAGGGGTCGACCACACGGTGGTAAATACTAAGAGTCTTCCATGGTGAGACGCCCATGATGCCTAAATCAGGTGCCCAGTGACGGGGAGCATAGGAGTACGCTCCGGGGTATGGGTCAGGCGTCCCAACATAGATTCCTCAAGCCAGTTTGTGGAACATCACATACATATTTCTTATGGCTGCTACTCTTCTATTAATAAATGCGATCTGTAAACAGCTAAGAGCATTAGAAAGACTCCCGGAAATCTGCGTATAGTATAACCTCAGTGAATGTGAGGATCAGTTCTCATGATATTAGCTTCAGGGATACATCACTCGAGTTGCATCACCATATAATCTTGCTTCTTGGCCCCCCGTAGGGGAAAAGTTCAGGTATTCGTCACTCCAAGTGTCCGATGTGGGTAGAGTCCACGTGTGGTGCAGAGTCTCCAGCATTAAGATCAAAACTTAGCATGCTAATGCCATGATTCAGCAATGTAGCGGTATTATGCCCCCCTAAGAAGCCATAGATATGGATCAATTAACCCACTCGAAAGCCGCCCATGTCAGCTCCCTCCCCAAATCTGGGCCTTTGCGTCCATGATCTGACTGTAATAAAGAAGAGTTCAACTGTAAATGAATACGCGGACTGATGCTGGCTATCTTGTCAGAGGACTCATATCAGTATAGTAAAGATCAAAAGGGGTCAAAGAGGTAAAAAATCAAAGGTATGATCTCGTAGCAATACTTATCTGGATCAGTGTGTTTTCATAAGGCAGGGATTTCCCAGAGAAGATCATGCTGCGTCACTCCGGTTGTTGTCTCTGCTGCCGTTTGTCTGGCCTCTGCTTTCGCTGACGCTGTGGTAGGCCGATGAATGCTTGATCTGGTTGCCATTCAGGTAGTTCCACAGGTAGGATGTCCAGCTCACGAAAGAGATCAGGAAGGTCTGACGGAGTTCGGAGGGTAAATGACTTGTCTTGTTTGGTGATATGGAGTTGGAAGGGGAATCCCCATTTGTATGAGATTTCGTCGTCCTGCAGAACTTTCAGCAAGGGTTGTAGCGCTCTCCGCTGTGCAAGCGTGCTCGGGGCTAAGTCCTGGAACAGGAGTAGCTTATGGCCTTCATGTTCGATTACTGCCGCTTTTCTCGCGGTTTGCATAATTGCATCCTTGATGGTGAAGTGGTGAAGGCGGCATATGACATCACGAGGAGGGCTATCAGGAGAGGGCTGCGGTTTCAGCGCCCTATGTATGCGGTCGAATTTTAAGATGGCGTCGTCAGGTTGCCCAAGCAGAGAATTAAAGATGGAGGCCATTTTCTGCGTTGGGACAGACTCCGGCAAGCCCCTGATCCTGATATTGCATCGGCGGCTCCTGTTCTGTAAGTCTTCTAGTCCCGAGCGAAGTGCAGTGTTGGTGGCTTTTTGTTTTTCGTTCTGCTCCTTTAGTGTCTGTAGCTCTGCTTTCATGGCAGTTGTTTCGGCTTCAAGCGCTGTTAACCTCCCGCCATGTTCTATGACCTCCTCCTGTACCTCCTGGAGTTCTGCCCTGGTGGCGTTGGTGATACGGGTGCCCAGATCTTCTAAATCCGCCTTAGTGGGTAGGTTGTAGAGATAATCCCAGATCTCACTCAGAGATTTGGCTGTTGATTCATCCACTTCGGATCGCTTCTGGGCCTTGCTAGCCGGAGGCGAGGAATCGGCCATCTTAGATGGTGTTTGGGTCGCCTCATTTCTCCTGAGGTATTGAGTCACCTTGGGCTGGGTAAATGAGTCCTGTTTTCGTGGTGTGACTGAGCTAGATGATCTCTTCGATCTGCCGGACATATTTTGGGGCCAAAACGAAGTCATTTGCTCTGTGTGGCGGGCCGTTAAGGTGGGGTAGAGAGGGAGCCCATGCAAGAAGCGTCCTCATGCGGCCATCGCTAGCTCCGCCCCCCCCCTTTGAAAAGTTATTTTAAATAGAAGATGAAAATTATCTCCTAGGACATAATGTCACTTCCATGCAGTTAGTGTAATTATGTAAGGGCATATAGTGTCCTGCATAGTGTCCTGAATATATATAGGGCATATAGTGTCCTGCACTATATATGTGATGGCGAAGAGGTCTTTTACTGCTCAGCGGATTGTAGATATGATCTGCCAGTCTGGTGAATCCAGTGAGGAATTAGACTCTGAAGAATCAGAGCCTGAAGATTCAAAGTTTGAGCCAATCCCTGACAGTGACAAGACAAAAAATACATTTATATTGCGCTTTTCTCCTTGCGGACTCAAAGCGCCAGAGCAGAGCAGCAGCCACTAGGGCGCGCTCTATTGGCAGTAGCAGTGTAAGGGAGACTTGCCAAAGGTCTCCTACTGAATTAGTGCTGGCTTACTGAACAGGCAGAGCCGAGATTCGAACCCTGGTCTCCTGTGTCAGAGGCAGAGCCCTTATCCATTACACCATCAGCCAGTGACACCCTACCGAGTGAATCGGATGTGGAGGAGACTGAGAATTCTGAGACAGCCATGCCAGAGCAGCCAAGCACTAGTCAGATGCAGGAAGAGAGTGTCGCAACACTCAGACAGAGACGCCGCAGGCAACAGATAGAGATGGCCCGAACGGTTCGCCCACGAACGGTTCCAGGCGAACTTTGGTGGTTCGCGTTCGCCAGCGAAGGCGAACTATTGCGGAAGTTCAGTTCGCCCCCATAATGCTCCATTAAGGTCAACTTTGACCCTCTACATCATAGTCAGCAGGCACATTGTCGCCAATCACACTACACTCACTCCTGGAGACCCACCCCCCTTATAAAAGGTAAGGTTCTGAGTGAACTGTGACACCACACTTAAAAAACAAACAGGGTGGGTTCCTGGCCAATGTATGTGAGTTGACTTTTGACATCCTACAAATCCTTAAGTAAGCTCATTTTTCTCTTGGATATATCTCAATGGTACATGCTAGGCTGGCTTCAGTATGTAGCATTGTAGTGTGTTGTGTTGGATGTGTAATGGTTAGGATAGCAGCCTACCAAGTGGTAGGCCTGGGTTCGATTTCTGGCCAATGTATGTGAGTTGGCTTTTGACATCCTACAAATCCCTAAGCAAGCTAATTTTTCTTTTGGATATATCATGATGGTACATGCTAGGCTGGCTTCAGCATGTAGTGTTGGTGGTAGTGTTGGTGGTGGTATAGTGGTGAGGAGAGCTGCCTACCAAGCACTAGACCTGGGTTCGATTCCTGGCCAATGTATGTGAGCTGGCTTTTGAAATCCTACAAATCCCTGGAAGACAAGACCGAGAGGGAGGAGGGAGAAGGGAGAAGGGAGAGAGGATTACACTCCCTGATGTTGTAAAGCAGTGTAGGCCTGCAATTCAACATTCAATGAGATTTACGACCTTAAAACAGTGGTTTGTATCAAATCTAGGTTTTTTTATTGAGACTTTTGACATGTATCCCACTCTGTCCAGGTTTTAGACCGTCTGAAACATCTTTTCTATCATTTTTCTGGCCACCATAATTTTTTCTAAATTTCTAAGTTCGCCTCTCCATTGAAGTCTATTGCGGTAAAATCGGAGGTTCGGCCCATCTCTAGCAACAGACCGCTTCTACTAAACGTCGCCGCACTGACGTACCGGAGGAATTGCTTCACCCCGTGTGGTCACCTGCCAACCTAGAAGCACCCTCAATTCCTCCTTTCACTGCCCAGGCTGGAATTAAAGTGCAAACAGCTAACCTCTCCCCAATTCAATTTATGGAGCTCATAATCATTGATGAGCTCTTCGGCTCCATTGCTGAGCAAACAAATGTATATGCTCAGCAACACATTGCTGCAAAACCACAATCCAGCCATGCAAGGCCTAAGAACTGGTGGCCCACTACAGTGGAAGAAATAAAAACATTTTTAGGCTTCACAATAAACATGGGAATTACTAAAAAAAATCAGACCTAAAACGGTATTGGTCGAAAAGACCAATTCAACACATGGGGATTTTTTTTTTGCAAACAATGTCGAGGACGCATTATTTGGCAATCTTGCGCTTCCTCCATTTCAGTGACAATTCCCAGTGCCAAGGCACAGAAGTTCCAAATATTTATCCCCTATACAAATTTCGGCCCCTAATTAACTACTTATTGCAAAAATTTTCAGAGGTATACGTGCCAGAAAAAAATATCAGTATTGACGAGTCCCTTCTCCACTTCACCGGTCGACTTTCAATAAAACAATACATTCCTCCCAAGCGTGCCAGATGCGGCATATGTAAGATAAAAAAATATATACATTTTTTTCTCCTACCAGGCTTCACAAAAACACCTAGCAGCGCCAGTAGCCACACATAGGCGATATAATGTTATTCAGAAGGAGCAACTAAATCCCCCCTCCCAAAAAAAATTGATACATTATTTTTTCTTCCCAACATTCCATCAAATTCCACCAATAATCTATGCAACCAAATTTGTCAACGTACCTAGGGATGTAAACCTCAGAGATACCTGAGAGGGTGTAGTTTCCTTAATGGGATAATATTTGGCAGGAATTTGACATCCGGGTACATTCCATCAATTTCCACCACTAATCTGTGTCTAGCCGCACATATATAGTATTGTTTTATTCAGAACGAATTACTGAATCATTTGTGGGGTGCATTTTTACAATACTTCAAAGCTTTCTTTTCGTCCTTATACATGCCATCAATTTCCACCAATAATCTGTGCAGTCAAAATAATCAATGCCCTCACGGATGGATGCTTCAGAGGGTCTAGTTTACAAAATGGGGTCATTTTGGTGGGAATTTAACAGACTTTTTACCTCAGACTTCATTGAAAGCAGGCTGAGCTGGAAAATTCAACCGTGTGATTTATTTTACAACTTCTTCTAAGCACTGTTTTGAACTAAAGCAATAGTCTAGCCACACATATGTGGTATCGTTTTATTCAGAAGGAATTACTGAATCATTTGTGGGTTGAATTTCTACAATACTTCAAAGTGTGTCTGTCAAAAAAACAGAAAAACTGGCATGGCTGAATAAAAAAAATGAATTTTTCTTTTTGTCCTTATACATTCCATCAATTTCCACCAATAATCTGTGCAGTCAAAGTCACCAATGCTTCCATCGATGGATACTTCAGGAGGTCTAGTTTACAGAATGGTGTCATTTTGGCAGGAATTTTACTATTTCAGTGACTTAATGCTTCAGAGAAGTGATGTACAATGCAGAAAACAAGCATTGTAGCTTTTGTTCACTGAAAAGCAAAATTACGCTTTTCCTACAATGTAATATCATTTTTTTTTTGCAAATCTATATTAGAAACATATGGCAGAATACATTTTGAAACGAATTTATGTTTTAACCATTTACCGCCATCCTAACGTATTAAAACGTCATGCTTACCGCTATTAACAGCAACATGACGTTTTAATACGTCGCGCATTCCCGCCGCTGCTACCGCCGTGTGTCCGCCGCTACCGCCGCCATTACCGTCGGGATCCCGTGCTGGGCGATTGGGGAAGAGGACTGAACAGTCCTCTACCCAATCGCAGTGCCTGGAGTGAATGGACGTGACCGCGAACAGCGGCTACGTCCATTCACATAAACAGGAAATGTAACAGTTTAATAAAGTGTGTAAAAAAAAAAAAAAAAAAGTGAACACGTCCTATGAGTGTTCACCAGCGCCATCTTGTGGCCAAAAAGTATATTACACCTACAAAACACACACATTTTCAAGTATATACACATCATTAATAAAATTACACTTCCAACCCTCCCCCCCAAAAAAAACACTTGTAAAAAAAAAAAAATCAGCTTAAAAAAATAAATAAATAGTTGCCTTAGGGACTCAGCTTTTTTTATTCTATATTTTATGGGGGAAAATTAATTTTAATTTATTACATAGGGGCTTGTAATTATGGCCAGAACAAACAGAAAAATAACCACTTATATTTCAAAATAATATACTGTCGCCATACATTGTGGTAGGGACATAATCTAAACGGTTTAATTATCGGGACCACTGGGCAAATAAAACGTGTTTGTTTTATCCACAGGAGAATGTTTAATTTTAAAACTATAAAGGCTGAACACTGAGAAATAATGATTTTTTTTCTTTTTTTTTCTGTTTTTCTCATTAAAATGCATTTAGAATAAAAAAATTCTTAGCAAAATGTACTATCCACAGAAAGCCTAATTGGTGGCGAAAAAAACGAGGTATAGATCATTTTCTTGTGATAAGTAGTAATAAAGTTATTAGGGAATAAAAGGGAGGAGCGCTGACAACTGAAAATTGCTCTGGTCCGTTAGGATAAAAACCCTTGGGGGTGAACTGGTTAATTTAAGATATTTACATATTTTTGGTTGAAAATTTCAGACAATATACATTTTTTTTACTTTTTTTTTTAGCATAAATTATCTTAAAAAACATACAATTCCATTATCAATATCATTAAGTAGTATAGAAAAAAAAGCCCTATTTGTTCTGAAAAAAAACAATATCTCATTTGTTTGCATATACCAAAAACTGACTGCAATATCTAAACTCAAACAAAGCATGTCAAAACCAGAAAAATCACTCTGGTCCTTAAGGCCATTTTATATGTCGGTCCTTAAGTGGTTAACACTAGAAACACCAGGGAACTATATAATGGAGGCAGGACTACTACACACAGGGGAACTGTATTGGGGAGGGAGGAGACATTAGACAACAGGGAACTGTATAGGGGAGGGAGGGGGGCCACTATACACCTGTGCACTGTATTGGGTAAGGGAGGAGGGCCACTAGACACCAGGTAACTGTATAGGGGAGGGAGGGAAGCCACTAAACACCAGGAAACTGTATAGGGGAGGGAGGACCACTAGACACCAGGGTTGCTAGGAGGCATTAAACACCAGCTAACTGTACAAGGGAGGGAGGGGGGCCCTTAAACACCAGGGAACTTTATAATGGGGTGAGGTGGCCAGTAGATATTAAGGTTGGCCTGCGACTTGGTCCCAGTGTTCAATTTTTAGCCCACTTTGTATTTGGGTTTGACAACCCTGCTTTAAAGTGTTTAAAGTGAGACATTAACTATTACAGCATTTATACTTACCTGGGCCTTCCTCCAGCCTTCATCCTCCTCGGCCGCTTCATTTTCTCATTCTAAGCTCCGATAAATTGGCCAGTCACACCAGTCATTTTCCACTGCACATGCGTGGCCCAGCCATGAGCAGGACCTTGTCGTGCTTCCATGGCTGAGATCGTTCTGTGCCTGAGAATAGCACAGACGCAGAACGCTCCTGGAGACGAGAGTGCAACAGAACAATGTGCAGCTGGGCTGCGCATGCGCAGTAGAGTACAACTTGCCAATTTATCGGAGCTAAGAATGGGGCAATGGGGCGGCCAGGGGAGGACAGCGAGTGACCCTACGGCCCACATGGGGCTGGAGGAAGCTTGGATCTTTGGCTGGAGCCAGGACATAGCAAATGTAGCAGGTATAGCAGAGATTGCTGGCAGCATGATGATAATGATTTAATAATAATACCTATATTTGTATAGCACTTTTCTCTGGTTGGACTCAAGTGCTTGCGAGGCGGCCACTAGAGCGCACTTAGTAGGCAATAGCAGTGTTAGGGAGTCTTGCCCAATAACTCCTTACTGAATGGGTGCTGGCTTACTAAATAGGAAGAGCCGAGATGATGGGGATCTTACCCCTCAGCAGACTTCCAGTCATCCACCACCTTGATCAAAAGCAAATGGTTCACTATTGCTGAAAAACTCACAAAGACACAACCCGTGGATAGGCAGTGCTCAACTTCAAAATGCTAGTCACAGATGGCATTGCAAAGCATGTGAAAAGCAAGGCTGCTACTGACACACTTAGGCTCCTCACACAGTAAAACCCACTCACCTATGCATTTTGTGGCACTTCATGGTCTACTGCCCACCTACCCACCCACCCATGCATTTTATGAAAAATCAGTGCTTCTTTAGCATTACCCTGCATCAGCCTTGCTTTTCACATTGCATTCAATTCTGTATTACAAAGCAGTCCCATTCTTAAAGGGAACCTAAACAGAGAAGGATATGGATTTTTCCTTTTATGACAATACCAGTTGCCTGACTCTCCTGCTGATCCTGTGTCTCTAATACTTTTAGCCACAGCCCCTCAACAAGCATGCAGATCAGGTGCTCTGACTAGAGATGGCTTGAATCTCCAACTTTAGGTTCACGAACCTCAAACACGAACTTCCGCCAAAGTTCGGGTTCGTGCGAACTTTCGAACTGTAATAGACTTCAGTGGGGGAGGCGAACTTTGAAAACTATACACATTTATGCTGGCCACAAAAATGATGGAAAAGATGTTTCAAGGGGTCTAACACCTGGAGGGGGCATGGCGGAGTGGGATACACGCCAAAAGTCCTGGGGAGAAAATCAGGATTTGACGCACAGCATCGTTTTAAGGGCAGAAATTACATTGCATGCTAAATTGGAGGCCTAAAGTGCTTTAAAACATCTTGCATGTGTATACATCAATCAGGTAGTGTAATTAGGGTACTGCTTCACACTGATGGTTTAAACTCACTGTGTAACGCACCGCAAACAGCTGTTTGTGTAGTGATGGCCGTGCTGGACTGGTGCGCACCATGGCGAGAGTGCAGGCAATAGCGGTTTTCAAGCACATATGGTCGCCGGGCTGAGGTAGCTCAATGATAGAACAATAGTTACTGTCCAGCTGATCAAATTTGGTCTGTCCACAATGAAGCAACGACCTTAATATCTTGGGTGTCCCCATTATCTTGGGTGTCCCCCCCCCCCCCCCCGACACCCTCATATACAGTGGGTTGCAAAAGTATTCGGCTCCCTTGAAGTTTTCCACATTTTGTCATATTACTGCCACAAACAAAAATCAATATTATTGGAATTCCACATGAAAGACCAACACAAAGTGGTGTGCACATGAGAAGTGGAATGAAAATCATACATGATTGCAAACATTTTTTACAAATAAATAACTGCAAAGTGGTGTGTGCATAATTATTCGCCCCCCTTTGATCTGAGTGCAGTCAGTTGCCTATAGACATTGCCTGATTTATTATTTATTTATTGTATTTATAAAGCGCCAACATATTACGCAGCGCTGAACATTAATTTAGGTTACAGACAATATTTAGGGGTGACATACAGCAATATGACAATACAGGAATACAAGAAAACCAGATCACACACCATAGTATGAGTACCAGGTAATGCTTAGTCAGTCACTGGATGGAGCATGGAGATTAGGCAAGTTAGGTTCACTCAGATGCATAGCATGGGTTCACAGTAATGGAGGTGCAAGATCAGGTACTAGGACACAAAAGGAGGAGGACCCTGCCCAAAGGCTTACAATCTAGAGGGAGAGGTAAGGACACGAATGGTAGGGGACCAGAGTTCAGCTGTAGGATTAGAGCACTTGTGAGGGGTAGTAGGCCAGAGTGAAAAGGTGAGTTTTGAGGGCTAATGACTAAATAGAGTGCACCTGTGTGTAATCTAATGTCAGTACAAATACAGCTGCTCTGTGAGGGCCTCGGAGAATATTGGGAGCAACAGCACTGTGAAGTCCAAAGAACACACAAGACAGGTCAGGGATCAAGTTATTGAGAAATTTAAAGCAGGCTTAGGCTACAAAAAGATTTCCAAAGCCTTGAACATCCCACGGAGCACTGTTCAAGCGATCATTCAGAAATGGAAGAAGTATGGCACAACTGTACACCTACAAAGACAAGGCTGTCCACCTAAACTCACAGGCTGAAAAAGGAGAGCGCTGATCAGAAGTGCAGTCAAGAGGCCCATGGTGACTCTGGACGAGCTGCAGAGATCTACAGCTCAGGTGGGAGACTCTGTCCATAGGACAACTATTAGTCATGCACTGTACAAAGTTGGCCATTATGGAAGAGTGGCAAGAAGCAAGGTATTGTTAACAGAAAGCATAAGAAGTCCCGTTTGCAGTTTGCCACAAGCCATGTGGGGGACACAGCAAACATGTGGAAGAAAGTGCTCTGGTCAGATGAGACCAAAATGGAACTTTTTGGCCAAAATGCAAAACGCTATGTGTGGCAGAAAACTAACACTGCACATCACTCTGAACACACCATCCCCACTGTCAAATATGGTAGTGACCAGGGCCGACACCAGAAATTTTGGGGCCCCTCACACATGATCAGGCCTGGGCCCCCTCACTGGTTGCTGTGCCACCCACTGGTCACCCTACCCCCGTGTCCATGAGCTGCGGCGAAAATTGTGCATGGCTCCGACACTGAAGAAAGTGGCATGCACAGCAGGATGTGGAAAAAAGTGGGCGTGGCCATGGCACGTTGTGGGTGGGGCCAGATACTAGCAAAATACAGGTAGTCCCCGGTTAACAAATGAGATCGGGACTTGTAGGACCGTTCTTATCCTTTATCCTTTCTCTTTTGTCCCCCTCTTTTCTTCCTGTACCTCTTTTGTCCCCCTCTGTCTCACCTCAGTTTGTGCCTCTTTTGTTGCCCTCTGTGTGACATCATGTTCCCGTCTCATCTCTTTACTCCTGTGCCTCTTTTGTCCGCCTCTGTTCCCCCTGTGCCCCCTTTGTTTTCCTGTGTTACCTCTTGTTCCCTTCTGTCTCAGCTTGTCCCCCTGCCCTAGCCAGGCATAGGTGCCCCCAGTATAGGTAGCCAGGTATAGGTTCCCCAGTATAAATAGCCAGCTATAGGTGGTGCCCCAGTATAGGTAACCTGGTGTTGATACCCCCAGTATAGGTAGCCTGGTGTAGATGCCTCCAGTATAGGTAGCCTGGTATAGCTGGTGCCCCAGTATAGGCGAGCAAGATAAAGGTGCCCCAGTATAGATATTCAACTATAGGTGGTGCCCCGGTATAGGTAGCCTAGTTGCCCTCAGTATAGGAAGCCTGGTATGGGTGATGCATCAGTATAGGTTAGCCAGGTACAGGTGCCCCCAGTATAGGTAGCAAGCTATTAGTGCCCCAGTATAAGTAGCCAGGTATAGGTGGTGCCCAAGTATAGGTAGCTAGATATAGGTAGTTCCAGCCCCAGTATAGGTAGCTAGGTATAGGTGGTGGCCCAATATAGGTAGCTAGGTATAGGTGGTTCCAGCCCCAGTATAGGTAGCTAGGGATAGGTGGTTCCAGACCCAGTATAGGTAGCGAGGTATAGGTGGTGCCCTTAGTAAAGGTAGCCAAGTACAGGTGGTGCCCCAGTATAGGTAGCCAGGTATAGGTGGTAGCCCAGTATAGGTAGCCTGTAGCCAGATATAGGTGGTGCCCCAGTATAGAAAGTCCACTGTAGCGGGCTCTCTCATCTGCTCCCCACGTTCAAGCGCTGATGTCACTCTTCTCTCAGTGCTGGAACGCGGTGTGCTGGTTAGTGAGCCACAGGCCCGCAGCCAGCACATGCGGCCTTCCCAGGGCCCCCAGAAGTCCTGGGCCCCTCACTGCAGTGTCAGTTGTCCCCCCCTGATGGCTGCCCTGGTGGTGGCAGTATCATGCTCGGGGGGTGCCTCTCTTCAGCAGGGACAGGGAAGCTGGTCAGAGTTGATGGGAAGATGGATGAGCCAAATACAGGGCAAACTTGGAAGAAAACCTCTTGGAGACTGCAAAAGACTTGAGACTTGGGCGGAGGTTCACCTTCCAGCAGGACAATGACCCTAAACATAAAGCCAGGGTAACAATTGAATGGTTTAAAACAAAACATATCTATGTGTTAGAATGGCCCAGTCAAAGTCCAGATCTAAATCCAATCGAGAATCTGTGGCAAGATCTGAAAACTTCTGTTCACAAAGGCTGTCCATCTAATCTGACTGAGCTGGAGCTGTTTTGCAAAGAAGAATGGGCAAGGATTTCAGTCTCTAGATGTGCAAAGCTGGTAGAGACATTCCCTAAAAGACTGGCAGCTGTAATTGCAGCAAAAGGTGGTTCTACAAAGTATTGACTCAGGGAGCCTAATAATTATGCACACCCCACTTTGCAGTTATTTATTTGTAAAAAAAATGTTTGGAATCATGTATGATTTTCGTTCCACTTCTCACGTGTACACCACTGTAGATTGGTCTTTCACAGGGAATTCCAATAAAATTGATGCATGTTTGTGGCAGTAATGTGACAAAATGTGGAAAACTTCAAGGGGGCTGAATACTTTTGCAACCCACTGTAGCTGGCGGTCATTGCTTCATTGTGATACGCAAGCCCCTTCACCGCGTTAAGGTAACGATCACGAAGGGGAATTGACACATGTACATGCCTTTTCTTTTGTTGTTGCAGGCAGCCGCAGTGCAGCCAGAAAAATTAGGCAGGCATGTACACACAACAGAAAAAATTGTTATTGGTTGCTGCTGCTAGCAGCGGCCTTAAAAATTCAGGAATCCGCCTGGAGTCCTGGACCCTGTTGGTGGTGGCGCAGAAGGCAGTCAAGCGGTTTGCAGGCAGAGATGCTGTGTGGGGACTGGGGACCGACTTAGTCTTGGAGCAGGCAGTCACACGGCGTGCAGGCAGAGATGCTGTGTGCGGGGACTGACTTAGTCTTCGGGCAGGCAGTAGCCCTCCGGGATCCATGCCTTATTCATTTTGATAAAGGTGAGGTACTGAACACTTTTTTGATCTAGGCGACTTCTCTTCTCACTGACAATGCCTCCAGCTGCGCTGAAGGTCCTTTCTGACAGGACGCTTGAGGCAGGGCAAGACAGAAGTTGGATGGCAAATTGTGACAGCTCTGGCTACAGGTCAAGCCTGCACACCCAGTAGTCCAGGGGTTCATCGCTTTTGTCTACATCCGCAGTTAAGGCCAGGTAGTCGGCTACCTGCCGGACGAGGCGTTGGTGGAGGGTGGATCCGGAAGGAGAGGCGTTGGACTAAAGAATGTCTGCATGTCCGACATCACCATCAGATCGCTGGAGCGTCCTGTCCTTGCCTGCATGGACATGGGAGAAGGATTACTGGCAGTGGCACCTTTATTCCGTTGTGCTGTGATATCACCCTTAAACGCACTGTAAAGTATACTTGCCAGCTTGTTGTGCAAGTGCTGCATCCTTTCTGCCTTCTGGTGAGTTGGTAACATCTCCGCCACTTTGTGCTTATACCGAGGGTCTAGTAGTGTTGCCACCCAGTACAGGTCATTCCCCTTGAGTTTTTTTATATGGGGGTCCCTAAACAGGCTGGACAGCATGAAAGCCGCCATCTGCACAAAGTTGGATGCAGACGTACTATCCATCTCCTCTTGCTCTTCCTCAGTGATGTCAGGTAAGTTCTCCTCCTCCCCCCAGCCACGAACAATACCATGGGACGCCTGCTGCAGTTTTTCTTCCACCTCCTCAAAAAAAAAAACCATCTTCCTCATCTGACTCCTCTTCCCCACACAACTCCTCCTCCCCCCTCCTCTGTGCTGCCGCAGGTGTTGAGAAAACATCTGGTTCTGCTGGTAATTTATCCCACAACTCTTCCTTCTGTTCCTGTTCACGTTCCTCCACAGCTTGATTCACCACTCTACGCACGGCACGCTCCAGAAGGAAAGCATATGGGATCAAGTCGCTGATGACGCCTTCACTGCGACTCACCATGTTTGTCACCTCCTCAAACGGCCGCATGAGCCTGCAGGTATTTCGCATGAGTGTCCAGTACTTCGGCCAGAACAACCCCATCTCCCCAGAGCATGTCCTTTTACTGTAGTTGTAGAGATACTGGTTGACGGCTTTCTCCTGTTGTAGCAGGCGGTTAAACATCAGGAGCATTGAATTCCAGCGAGTCGGGCTATCGCAAATCAGGCGCCTCACCGGCAAGTTGTTTCTCCACTGAATATCGGCCAAGCGTGCCATGGCCGTGTAAGACCGCTTGAAATGCCCACACACCTTCCTGGACTGCTTCAGGACGTCCTGTAAGCCTGGGTACTTACACACAAATCTCTGAATTATTAGATTCAGCACATGTGCCATGCGGGGTACATGTGTCAACTTTCCCAAATTCAAAGCCAAAAACGAGATTGCTGCCATTGTCACACACCACGTTGCCGCTCTCCAGTTGGTGCGGGGTCAGCCACTGATCCACCTGTTGGTTAAGAGCAGCCTGGAGAGTTGCTCCAGTGTGACTCTCCGCTTTGATGCAAGACATGTCCAAGAGGGCGTGACACCGTTGTACCTGGCATGCGGCATAGGCCCTGAGGAGCTGGGGCTGTGTAGCTGGAGAGAAGATCGCAGCACCAGTAGAGTAGCACTGCCACTCAGCCGAAGAGGAGGAGGACGACAGCGAAGAAGATGTATGTACCTGCCCTGACCGTGCTTTGAAGACCAGACATCTGTGGTCAGATGGACCCTTGATCCAACGCTATGTGCCAGAGATCACTTGCCTTTCAACTTCATAGTACAGTTTGGGTATCGCCTTTATTGAGAAATAAATGCGGCCTGGTATCTTCCACTGCGGTGTCCCAATCGCCACAAATTTTAGGAAGGCCTCAGAGTCCACCAGCTAGTATGGTAACAGCTGGCAAGCTAACAGTTCCTCCAAGCCAGCTGTCAATCGCCGGGCAAGGGGGTGACTGGCAGACATTGGCTTCTTCTGCTCAAAGATTTCCCTCATGGACACCTGGCTGCTGCTGTGGGCAGAGGAGCAGGAACCGCTCAAGGTGAGAGGCGGAGTGGAGGAGGGTGGCTGTGAAGTTGCAAGGGAGAAAGTGGCTGAAGATAATGCACCTGAAGGAGGAAGAGGAGGTGGAGGGTGGCTTTGCTTTTGTGTGCTGCTTTTCCTCAGGTGGTCTTCCCATTGCAGTTTGTGCTTTTTCTCCTTGTGCCTTCGTAAGGCAGTTGTCCCTACACGGGTGTTTGCCTTTCCACGGCTCAATTTTTGGTGGCAGAGAGTACAGATGGCATTGCTCTCATCTGAGGCAGACACACAAAAAAATGTCCACACCGCTGAGCCCTGGGGTGATGGCACTATGGTGGTGTCAGCAGCTGACGTTGAAGGGCATGTTGGCTGGCTGTCCATAGGTGGCGATACATGGCGCCAGACACTGCCACGAGCTGTTTCTGATGACGAGCTCCCCCTGCTTCTTTCAGCAACTCGTCTCCTCCTACTCCTCTCTGACTCCTACTCTGAACTGTCCCCCTGTTCATCTCCTCTATTGGGAACCCACGTGACATCCATATCATCATAATCATCATCATAATCATCTTCCCCAGCTTTGCTTGTATCAGACACCTCCAAAACTGCACCAACAGCAGGTACTTCATCATCCTCCTCCTCACACCTTACGTCCATAGTGCCGCCTAACTCAGACATATGAGGTGGTGTAACTTGCTTAGCGCCTTCATCTTGTTGTAACAATAATGGCTGTGAATCAGTTAATTCCCTACCAAATAACTCCTGCGAAGTGTCAAATGGAGCGGATGTGGTGCTAGTAGTAGCGCTGGTGGCTGCAGAAGATGAGCTGTTCTGTGTTAAATATATAAATGTGAAGAGATGATGGGCAGAGAAAAAGCGGGAAATTCCTTCACTTTAATAGGTGTCCACTTCAGTGTTATCTTCCAATGTTACCTTGCTGTAATATTCATTCAGCGTCTGTCCCGTTTGTAATTATAAATCACACTTACAGTTCTGTGATACGGGTTTCCACCTTTAGAATTCAGCAACTTCCAATTTCCCCGGTTTCACTAACAGTCTCACCACCGCAAGGCCGGGATCCTCTCGTAACAACTAGTCTTAGCGCCACTCTCCACGCTGGTTATCGGGTGCAACCTGCGACACACCTGCGACACAGGTGCAGTGAAAAGGTAGTCACTGAATGTGCTGGGCCTTGCACAGTATAGCAATTAGCAAGGGCCAGCTGCCTGCGACTGACCGGGCTGTGTATGCAAGTGTCAGTGGGCCACACACACAAAAAAAAAACATCAAAAGAACATTAGCTCTCATGGACAGCAGAGATTCACTTATATGATCGCTTCAGTCAGATAACAGAACCATACCAGACATATGTATCTTGATAATCATATCCACTTATATTAGTGCAACAATACAGATGCAATGCTGGGAGATACATAAATCGGCGAAGGTAAAAAAAAAAAAGTGCCCAGAATGCCTAGCTCAGAGAATAACTGTCAACAGAGAGCAGGAGGGCATTATCGAAAAGTACCACAGGGTGGCAGTGCTAAACATGAAAATACAAGTACCCCTGAACCGGATTGTGAATAATTTACTTTTGATACCGTTTTATTCCTGGTGCTGTGCACATGTCACAGCACAATGCTCCCCCTCCAGTGCCCAGTGTTCCCCATTCTGCTCAGCAGTAATATTCGACTGAGCAGAACGTCGATTATGGGCAGGGAAGTAGTGTCAGTTCTTCCTCCTCTCCATCCTTAGCTCGCTCCCCTTTACTCGATCTGAGACTGCACACAGCATGCGCTGACCTCAATTATCCCGAGCCCGCACACAGCGCAGCTCCCCTGTGCGCTGTGTGCAGTCTCAAAACAGGAACTATAAGTGGCGAGTAAAGCGGCGGAGCTAAAGATGGACAGAGAGGAGGAAGAACTGACACTACTTCCCCGCCCATTATTGAAAGCTAGTGGAGCTGGGGACACAGGGGACTCTGGAGAGGGAGGAGGATGGTGCTGTGATATACATCACATCACCAGAAATCAAATATTATAAAAAGTATATCGTTCAAAACCCTGTTCAGGGGGTGCTTTAACTGAACAAAATATATGTTTTTAAGAGACATTACAACGGTATGTAATATATTAGCCACTTCACCTCGATGGGTTTTTCCCCTTAAAAAAAACAGAGCAATTTATTCACCTATAACTTTATTACTACTTATCACAAGGAAACAATCTATGTCTTGTTTTTTTGCCACCAATTAGGCTTTCTTTGTGGGGTACTTTGTGCTAAGAATTATTTTATCCTAAAAGTATTTTATCAGGAAAAAGAAAAAAATGGCAAAAATGCATTATTCCTGTTTTCGGCCATTATAGTTTTAAAATAATACATGCTACCATAATTAAAACCCCCACATTTGCCCATTAGTCCCAGTTATTGCAACTAGTACAATGTAATCCATCTCTGATTACAAGCCCATAATTTATGAAGTAATAGTAATATACCCTCCTGACATACATATTAAAAAAAGTTCAGTCCCTAAGGTAACTACTTATGTATTTTTTTTATTACAATTTGTATTATTATTTTAAATTTGCTAACCATTGGTGAGTGTGGGAGGTTAGGGGTTAATTTAAAAAGTAAAAATAAGATAAAAATAGGTCCTTTATTGAAAAAAAAATGCAGATGTAATTTTACTATTTGACCACAAGATGTCCTTGCGGGTGTATTCCGTATGCATAGTATTACTACGTATGCTGCACAAGAGAAAGGGATGTGTGCTCTGACCAGTCAACTCCTGACTTAAATACTGGCTGCCTCAACTCTATTGACTAATTAAAATGGCAAAGCGTTTGCATATTGCATTCGCCCACCAGAAAATGCAGGATCTAAACTATCCACCTGAGCTTCCTGCAGGAGTTGGCCCACGCAATATACCTTGCATCTCAACAGGGGTGCAACGTGTAGGCCTCCTTGTACCCCCAATAAATGAAGGGCCCCGCGGCCTCCCCGGTTGTATGGGGGCATTGGGAAGCCTCCCTGTGGCACTCCTGGATAGTGCTAATGTAGCATGAACTAATTCCCGCAGGGCAACCGCTTTGCGGTATTCGTTTTTGACCCTGCATAGTTTGGCATGCGAAAGCAAATGCATATTTGCATGAGCTATGCCTCATGATAAGCCAATTAGGCCAGATTTGCAAAGCCAGATTTGTTAGAGGTAAACTTCGTGTTTGAGCACGCATATATTTTCTTGTTCTAAGCATAGTATTACTACGTTAACGAAGCCCTGCGTACACGGGTTTTGTGAATGACGGCGCGTCTCACAGACGCTTGTGGTCATTCACAAGGGGACTTAGATCAATGAATGAGAACTGTGTTCTCATTCATTGATCTAGTGGCTAACGATCGGCAACAGTAATGAGCGTGGGGGGCGCAGGGGGGGGGGGGGGGAGAGCGGAAATGAGCAGCAGGGAGGGACGTAGTTGCTACGCCCCTGCAAGCAGTTATGGCATTTTGCAGGAACATAGTTATCCATCCCGGGGGGAGGAGGGAAGTGGTTAAACCTCACCTGAGGCATAAAAACACAGTTGGAATTATGCATGTCATGGACACACTGCAGCCAGTTGACAGTTACATTGCACAGCTAGCTAGCAGCAACTGCTCAGTTTTGGAACCGCTGATCTTCCATGGATCCTATTTACTAACTGAAGGTTGTAAATATGCATGGACCCAGAAGCTCGTGTGGACGGTAGATATACAAACATTAAACACAGTTAATATACAGCTCTCAGAAAATCTATATAGTTATATTGATATAGATGATAAAGGAAGTGTAAGAAAAGTACAAACAATAGATTTCAATAGATTGGGTTTTATAATTGTACATGTTACAGGTGTTTTGTTTCACTTTTCTTTTTTCCCCTATTTTTCTACTCCTTAGTGATCTGGGTAGTAAGTATGATGGATCAACACTTACCCACCGTCAAGTAAGTAGATAGGTGCGCTTCCTTCCTATTGCACTTACTCAAGTAATTCTAACCAGTGTTTGGTTATCTGTTTTATATTTCACTTATTTTGGACTTTTCATCCACACATGGATATGCATGCTATTTGCATCCAATTCTGGTTTGGATAATGATTATCACCAATATGCACAATTGTAGGTGTATAAGAAACTAATTTTATACTTTTTTTTTCCTGTAGTCACTCTTGTCTATGAATTACAAGTATCCCAATTCTTGTTTGAGTTATTTAACCAGTTTACCTTTGGGTTTTTTCACTCCTTATTGACCAGATTTTTTACCTTTCAGTGCTCCTTCCATTCATTCACCAATAACTTTATCACTACTTTTGACAACAAAATGATCTATAGCTTGTTTTTTTCGCCACCAATGAGTCTTTCTTTGGGTCATACTTTTTGCTAAGATTTATTTTATTCTAAATGCATTTTAAGGGGAATAATAAGAAAAAAATTGAAAAAAATCCATTATTTCTCAGTTTTCGCCCATTATAGCTTTAATATAAAATGTGCTACTGTGGCCAAAATTGACACATTTTAACTGTCCCAGTTATTACAACGTTTCAATTATGTCCCTAGTACAATGTATTGTGACAATATTTTATTTGGAAATAAAGGTGTATTTTTTCTGCTGTGCATCCGTCACTAATTACAAGCCTTTATTTGCAAATATAACAGTAATATTGTCACGTACCTGGGATGCGTGAATCCTCTATGAGGCCGGATGGGGGCACAGCCCTGGAATCCAGCTGGGTGCGCCCAAAGGTGACTGCTGAGTGCGACTGGATAATCTGATGCGAGGTACAGGTACAACAGACAGTAGACGTAGTCAAGGATAAGCCAGGAGTCCATTAACAGGAAATCAGTCCAAAACAGATGAGGTACAGGAACATAAGTCAAATGGGTAGTCAAAGGATTGCCATGGACCAAAGCCAGGATATCAGTTCATAAGGGAAAGTCACTTAGGACACAGGGAACAAGGACTCAGGAAAACTGATGCTCAGGCAACCAGCCTGAGTCCAGGAAGCGCTTATAAAACATAATGCAGGAAGTGAGCTCACCTGCTCACATGCAAACAGGGATGCATAGCAAATTCCAGTCACTAGATGGCGGGGGAACATCTAAAGGTCCTGGAAGGGAAGACATTTCTGTAGTCAAAAGTACTGAGCTGGTGGGTTGCCACAGGCAACCACTTCCTGAGGCTTACAGTACCCTCTCTTATGGCCCCCTCCAGAAGCTCCCCTACAGGTTTCTTGGGGAACTTGATGTGGAAGTCTTTACGAAGCTGAGGAGCTTATAAATCCCTTTCAGGAATCCTAGAGCGTTCTTCAGGACCATAGCCCTTTCAGTGAATAAGGTACTGTAACTTGCCTCTGTGGAATCTAGAGTCCAGGATCTGCTCCACCTCGTACTCCTCTTCCTCCTTTGCGGAGACTGGACCAGGGGGAGAAGTCTTTTTAGTATAGCAGTTCAAGATAACTGGCTTAATAAGGGTACAGTAGAAGGTAAAGAGGCGCCCAATGTATATATAAAACACTTTAAAATCAATAAAATAAAAAAGGATTGAGGTGGCTTACCTCATAGATGACAAAAACACCTTAGGTAAGGAAGTTTAATTGAATGTTTAGCAGGCGACGCGTTTCGTGGGTCTATGCCAACTTCCTCAGGCCAAATAAAAAGCCGTGGTAGTCTATAGAACGCACGCCTCTAACGCAAGTGCGCACTACGCTGGGGTATGCTTAAGAAGGGAAACATGGAAGGAATTGTGCATCCGGAGGGAAGGAGGCAACTTAAGCTTATAGGTGGTTTACTGACCATGGTATTACTGTACTCAATTGGCCTGCCAACTCTCCTGACCAGAACCCCATAGAGAATCTGTGGGATATTGTGAAGAGAAAGTTGAGAGATGCAAGATCCAACCCTCTGGATGAGCTTAAGGCCGCTGTCGAAGCATCCTGGGCCTCCATAACACCTAAGCAGTGACACAGGCTGATTGCCTCCATGCCACGCCGCATTGAAGCAGTCATTTCTGCAAAAGGATTTCCCACCAAGTATTGAGTGCATAACTGAACATAATTATTTGAAGGTTGACTTTTTTTGTTTTTAAAAACACTTTTCTTTTATTGGTCGGATGAAATATGCTAATTTTTTGAGATAGGAAATTTGGGTTTTCATGAGCTGTATGCCAAAATCATCAATATTAAAACAATAAAAGGCTTGAACTACTTCAGTTGTATGTATTTGAATCTAAAATATATGAAAGTCTAATGTTTATCAGTACATTACAGAAAATAATGAACTTTATCACAATATGCTTTTTTTTTGAGAAGATTCTGTATATATATATATATATATATATATATATATATATATATATATATATATATATATATACACAGAGGGGCTGCAGCACACAACAGGAAACCAGTGACAGGGGCTCTTGCTTACGCTTTAACGCGCTTAAGCTCACCAACTGCGCCAAAGTGTCCCCAATCTGGTGAGTCCTACTCTACCATGCAAAATGCCAGTTTTTATAAGCAGTCTAGTGGGAACTAATCCAAAAACCCAAAAGTCAACTAGATGGGAACAAAGGAAATTAAAAACACCTCACCCTTCACTAGCTACCAAACAAACTCTCTGAACATGTGCAATGCACTCATTTATATACTTAACTGTGCTAGAGGTGGGCGTGGTCATGCAGGCTCACAGGGGAAAGTTATAAATAAATTACCAAGGGGTGAGCAGCACAAACCAAATTTTTTTATGCAATTCTATGCAAAGCATGCACGCATTGTTGGAGGTCCCCAGACTCCATAAGAAATATATAAGTACAGAGGGGCTGCAGCACACAACAGGAAATATATGTGTGTGTATGTATGTATGTATGT
Source organism: Hyperolius riggenbachi (assembly GCF_040937935.1). Lineage (NCBI taxonomy): Eukaryota > Metazoa > Chordata > Amphibia > Anura > Hyperoliidae > Hyperolius > Hyperolius riggenbachi. The sequence continues at coordinate 153,719,631 of NC_090654.1, forward strand.
ACGTACGTACGTACATACGTACGTACGTACGTACGTACCTATACATATACATATACACATACACATATACACATACACATACAGGCCCGTGCCGCCTCCCTGGGCGCTGTTGTGAGGGGGGCGCTGTAAAGGATGGGGGAGCCGGAGCCACGGGGAGGGCAGCCCGACCTCTCCCTCCCTCTCCCCGGGCCGCCCTCTGTGCTCCCCCCTCAGACGCAGAGTAATTACGCAGCAGGAAGCTCTGTGCATAACTACTCACCTTCCTGCGTTCCACTCGCCACTGATCTTCTCTCGTCATAGACGCTGATACACACGCTGCTTCCGGCTAAACAGGAAGCAGCGTGTGTATCAGCGTCTATGACGAGAGAAGATCAGCGGCGAGTGGAACGCAGGAAGGTGAGTAGTTATGCATAGAGCTTCCTGCTGCATAATTACTCTGCGTCTGAGGGGGGAGCACGGAGGGCGGCCCGGGGAGAGGGTTTCCCTCTTCCCGCGGCTCCGGCTCCCCCCTCCATTATGGGGGGTGGACCTACCTAACCTATACTGGGGGAAGATGCCTATCTAACCTATACTGGGGGGCACCTACCTAATCAAACCTATACTGGGGGGCACCTACCTATCTAACTTATACTGGGGGGCAGCTACCTAATCTAACCTATACTGGGGGGCAGCTACCTATCTAACCTATACTGGTAGGCACCTACCTATCTAACCTATACTGGTAGGCACCTACCTATCTAACCTATACTGGGGGCACCTACCTATCTAACCTATACTGGGGGGCAGCTACCTATCTAACCTATACTGGGAGGCACCTACCTATCTAACCTATACTGGGGGGCACCTACCTAATCTAACCTATACTGGGGGGCACCTACCTAATCTAACCTATACTGGGGGGCAGCTACCTATCTAACCTATACGGGGGGAACCTACCTAATCTAACCTATACTGGGGGGCACCTACCTATCTAACCTATACAGGGGGCACCTACCTATCTAACCTATACTGTAGGGCACCTACCTATCAAACCTATATTGGGGGCACTTATCTAACCTGTATTGGGGGCACCTATCTACCAAGCTAGCCTATACAGGTGGCAACTATACTGGCTACCTATATTGCAGGCACCTACCTAACTATCCTATACTGGGGGCATCTACCTATCTAACCTATGCTGGGGGCAACTATTCTGACTACCTATATTAGAGGCACCCACCTAGCTAACCTGTAGTGGGGCACCTACCTATCTAACTTATAACGGGGGCGCCTGCTTATCTAACCTATACTGGGGGCAACTATACTGGCTACCTATACTGGAGGCACCTACCTGGCTAACCTATACCGGGGCAACTATACTGGCTCACCTATGCCTGGCTACCTATACTGGGGGCCTATAGCTGGCTACCTATACTGGATTACCTATTATTGGCTACCTATACTGGGGGGACCTATACTGAGTGCAACTAGACCTGGCTAAACTATACTGCGGGCACCCATACCTTGCTCAGGGGGGGGGGGGGGGGCAATTTTTACACCCACGCCCTGGGTGCAAATATATATATATATATATATATATATATATACATATATATATATATATATATATATATATGCACCTCCATTACTGTAAACTCATGCTATGCATTTGAGTGAACCTAACTTGCCTAATCTCCATGCTCCCATCCAAAGACTGACTAAGCATTACCTTGTACTCATACTGTGCTGTGTGATTTGGTTTTCTTGTATTCCTGTATTGTCATATTGCTGTATGTGACCCCTAAATATTGTCTGTTACCTAAATTAATGTCCAGCGCTGCGTAATATGTTGGCGCTTTATAAATACAATAAATCATAATAATAATAATTGTGTGTGTGTGTGTGTGTGTGTGTGTGTGTGTGTGTGTGTGTGTGTGTGTGTGTGTGTGTGTGTGTGTGTGTGTGTATCGAAAATTATACATCATACCAAACATTTTTTTACAAATAAATAACTGCAAAGTGGGGTGTGCGTAATTATTCGGCCCCCTGAGTCAATACTTTGTAGAACCACCTTTTGCTGCCATTACAGCTGCCAGTCTTTTAGGGTATGTTTCTACCAATTATTGTATCAAATATAGGTGGATATATACTCTAGGAACACTGATCCCACGAGGACTGAACTCTGAATTAAATCTGGTCCATTTCCTGAAAGAATATGGGTAGAAGCAGCATTAATACTGGTTATACCATATATAAGCAGGTCCCCTTTATGAATAATGGGGTTAGAATAGGCTGACTACTAGACTGAGACAAGTCTGGATCGCAGGGATGCTGGGAACTGTAGATATCTGTGACGTTAATGTCTGAGTGAGAAAATCACAGAGTGGTGTAAATAAGGTATAAAAGGGATGGACACATTCTGGTAGTATATATAATGATAAAAGTATATTGAAGTATGCAAGAGGTGATATGTGATTTCAAACTGCAGAATTATGTGTGTGGAGAAAAAGTTGGTGGGTGTGGGATGGTCTCACACATATGTGGAAGAGTGGTGATTCTGGTGCACTTGCAGAATTATTAAGAATGAGGCATTAAACAACTATATCACAAGCAGTAATAAACTCTGTGCGTCTATGGAGGCATTAATATAAAGCATTGAACAACCAAAGTATATGCGGCAATGTGTGACTATCTATGGACTATGTTTCTTTAATCCAAGTATGGGAAACTGTTATGTAAGTCGCAAGAAATAACTAAAGCGCAGAATCAAAGGTGATCCAGAAAGAGGCGTGGATGCAGGACAGCTTTGTTTTAAATAAAAGAGGGTGTTCCCACTGTCACCCAGCCACAGCGCCATCACACTGACGAAGCTCACGTTGGTGGGCGTAACGCGTATGTGGGCGTGGCCTATACGCTGGACACGAGGAGCGGCTCTGGCGTCCATACGAAGGGATGCGTGATATACAGTCAGCCGGCAAGTAATCACCATTACAGTTACCTGTATACTGCGGGACGCCGCAGAAGGAAGCTAACGTTATCAGATTTGGCGGCGAGAAGGTAATACCTTTATGCTGAAGGGAGATATGTTGGAAGCCATTTAGCTGTGCGGAGGCCAGTTTGTACTATGATGGCATGGTGTTCCGAGGAAGGATTGTATGTAAATATTCACATAAGGAAGCATTGAAAGACATGTCTGTGCAGAAGTATGTCGCAGTTTTTGAAGATTTAAACTCTGGACTGTGTACTTATGCTGCAGGATTAGCTGTCTGAAATTACACTCCGGAGTGAATTAGTAAAGTGGACTTTGCCTTAGCAGACTGGAAATCAGCATTATAGCCTCTATTCATCTATTTTCATGGATTGATCAATCCTCAGTGGATGAATGTGGTTGTATGAGTATGGTTGTGACCAGGAGCGCTCCTGCAGAATCCAGCGTGGGTATGGGGTTTTAATAGGTGGGGGGTTATTGTAGGGTCTGTTGTTGTTATTAACCTTTGATAAATAAAGAGAGATTTTAGTAGGGGGGGTGGGGGGAGTATGTCTTTACCAGCTTTGCACATCTAGAGACTGTAATCCTTGCCCATTCTTCTTTGTAAAACAGCTCCAGCTCAGTCAGATTAGATGGACAGCGTTTGTGAACAGCAGTTTTCAGATCTTGCCACAGATTCTCGATTGGATTTAGATCTGGACTTTGACTGGGCCATTCTAACACATAGATATGTTTTGTTTTAAACCATTCCATTGTTGCCCTGGCTTTATGTTTAGGGTCGTTGCCCTTCTGGAAGGTGAACCTCCGTCCCAGTCTCAAGTCTTTTGCAGACTCCAAGAGGTTTTCTTCCAAGATTGCCCTGTATTTGGCTCCATCCATCTTCCCATCAACTCTGACCAGCTTCCCTGTCCCTGCTGAAGAGATGCACCCCCCGAGCATGATGCTGCCACCACTATTTTTGACAGTGGGGATGGTGTGTTCAGAGTGATGTGCAGTGTTAGTTTTCTGCCACACATAGCGTTATGCATTTTGGCCAAAAAGTTCCATTTTGGTCTCATCTGACCAGAGCACCTTCTTCCACATGGTTACTGTGTCCCCCACATGGCTTGAGGCAAAATGCAAACGGGACTTCTTATGCTTTCTGTTAACAATGCCTTTCTTCTTGCCACTCTTTGTACAGTGCATTACTAATAGTTGTCCTATGGACAGAGTCTCCCACCTGAGCTGGAGATCTCTGCAGCTCGTCCAGAGTCACCATGGGCCTCTTGACTGCATTTCTGATCAGCGCTCTCCTTGTTCGGCCTGTGAGTTTAGGTGAATGGCCTTGTCTTGGTAGGTTTACAGTTGTGCCATACTCCTTCCATTTCTGAATGATCGCTTGAACACTGCTCCTTGTGATGTTCAAGGCTTTGGAAATCTTTTTGTAGCCTAAGCCTGCTTTAAATTTCTCAATAACTTGATCCCTGACCTGTCTTGGACCTGTCTTGTGTGTTCTTTGGACTTCACAGTGTTGTTGCTCCCAGTATTCTCTTAGACAACCTCTGAGGCCCTGACAGAGCAGCTGTGCACTCTATTTGCACAGAGCAGCTGTGCACTCTATTTAGTCATTAGCACTCATCAGGCAATGTTTATTGGCAACTGACTAGACTCAGTCCAAAGGGGGATGAATAATTACGCACATCCCTCTTTGCAGTTATTGATTTGTAAAAAATGTTTAGAATCATGTATGATTTTCGTTTTACTTCTCACGTGTACACCACTTTGTATTGGTCTTTCATGTGGGATTCCAATAAAATTGATTCATGTTTGTGGCAGTAATGTGACAAAATGTGGAAAACTTCAAGATATATATATATATATATATATCTAGCTCGCTCACTAGCTAGCTATATTTCTCTCTAGCTATAGATTTCTTTAATATATATATATATATATATATATATATAGATAGATAGATAGATAGATAGATAGATAGATAGATAGATAGATAGATAGAGGGAGATTATATATATATATCTCTATCTCTACCTCTCTATCTCTCTGTCTATCTATCTATCTATCTATACACACTTAAAGTAGCCTTAGTGTATATAGGCTACTAGTCTTGTATATGTAGGCAGATCCGCGCTTTGGTGTGTATATATAGGCAGATCCCCCCTTCAGTGTATATATTATATACAAACTAAGGGGGGGGGGATCTGCCTAATATATATATATATATATATATATATATATATATATATATACAGTGGTGTGAAAAACTATTTGCCCCCTTCCTGATTTCTTATTCTTTTGCATGTTTGTCACACTTAAATGTTTCTGCTCATCAAAATCCATTAACTATTAGTCACAGATAACATAATTGAACACAAAATGCAGTTTTAAATGATGGTTTTTATTACTTAGGGAGAAAAATAACTCCAAATCTACATGGCCCTGTGTGAAAAAGTGATTGCCCCCCTTGTTAAAAAAAAAATTAACTGTGGTTTATCACACCTGAGTTCAATTTCTGTAGTCACCCCCAGGCCTGATTACTGCCACACCTGTTTCAATCAAGAAATCACTTAAATAGGAGCTATCTGACAAAGAGAAGTAGACCAAAAGCACCTCAAAAGCTAGACATCATGCCAAGATCAAAAGAAATCCAGCAACAAATGAGAACAAAAGTACTGTAATTGAGATCTATCAGTCTGGTAAAGGTTATAAAGCAATGTCTAAAGCTTTGGGACTCCAGCGAACCACAGTGAGAGCCATTAACCACAAATGGCAAAAACATGGAACAGTGATGAACCTTCACAGGAGTGGCCGGCCGACCAATATTACCCCAAGAGCGCAGAGAAAACTCATCTGAGAGGCCACAAAAGACCCCAGGACAACATCTAAAGAACTGCAGGCCTCACTTGCCTCAATTAAGGTCAGTGTTCACGACTCCACCATAAGAAAGAGACTGGGCAAAAGCGGCCTGCATGGGAGATATCCAAGGCGCAAACCACTTTTAAGCAAAAAGAACATTAAAGCTCATCTCAATTTTGCTAAAAAACATCTCAATGATTGCCAAGACTTTTGGGAAAATACCTTATGGACCGACGAGACAAAAGTTGAACTTTTTGGAAGGTGCGTGTCCCGTTACATCTGGCGTAGAAGTAACACAGCATTTCAGCAAAAGAACATCATACCAACAGTAAAATATGGTGGTAGTAGTGTGATGGTCTGGGGTTGTTTTGCTGCTTCAGGACCTGGAAGGCTTGCTGTGATAGATGGAACCATGAATTCTACTATCTACCAAAAAATCCTGAAGGAGAATGTCTGGCCATCTGTTTGTCAACTCAAGCTGAAGCGATCTTGGGTGCTGCAGCAAGACAATGACCCAAAACACACCAGCAAATCCACCTCTGAATGGCTGAAGAAAAACAAAATGAAGACTTTGGAGTGGCCTAGTCAAAGTCCTGACCTGAATCCTATTGAGATGTTGTGGCATGACCTTAAAAAGGCAGTTCATGCTAGAAAACCCTCAAATAAAGCTGAATTACAACAATTCTGCAAAGATGAGTGGGCCAAAATTCCTCCAGAGCGCTGTAAAAGACTCATTGCAAGTTATCGCAAACGCTTGATTGCAGTTATTGCTGCTAAGGGTGGCCCAACCAGTTATTAGGTTCAGGGGGCAATTTCTTTTTCACACTGCTCCATGTAGGTTTTGAGTTTTTTTTCTCACTAAATAATAAAAACCATCATTTAAAACTGCATTTTGTGTTCAATTATGTTATCTTTGACTAATAGTTAACGGTTTTTGATGAGCAGAAACATTTAAGTGTGACAAACATGCAAAAGAATAAGAAATCAGGAGGGGGGCAAATAGTTTTTCACACCACTGTATATATATATATACACACTAAAGGTGGGATCTGCCTACAAGACTAGTAGCCTATATAAACTAAGGGGGGGGGGGGGGGAATCTGCCTATATACACTGAAAGGGGGGATCTGCCTAGATACACTAAAGGGAATCTTGCACATGGGTGCGTGTGTGCGTGCATGGAAAGAGGATGAATGGGGGGGGCACCAAAATCTGGTTACGCTCAGGGCGCTGTGAAACCTAAGGCCGGCCCTGCTCTAAACCCATTAGTAATACTTGGAGCACAAAAAACTTTGAACAGATTCAGATGCATTTGTTTTTGTTTTATTTGGAAGTCCATTTGCAAGGTAGAGATTACTGTAGCAGATTGACTGAATTGCTGAGATTGAGAATTAGCTGAAGCTGTGGTTGTCAAGGGTAACAGAGTTTTGAAAACTAAAGAATGTTTCATCTCAGAAACAGAATCCGGACAAGGTTGAGGCAGATGTATTGTAATAGTCCATTTCCTGTGAAGATGCAAGTTTGTTTGGTAAAGTTTGGTTTGATGCTGCTATGGACAACAAAGTGACTGAAGATACAGGGCTGTTAATCACAGAAACAGAACTTAAACTGGATTGTGGTGGTAAGAAAGTAGTAATGTGAGAATTCCTTTTAACAGACTGCGATACAGTATGTTCTTTCTTTAATTCCTGATTGGTGGTTGCTAAGGGCAACAGTAATACTGGATTTGCAGACTTTAAATTAGTTTTAGAAACAGAGTCCAGACAACATTGTGATGAATGCAATGAAGACATTAGAATATCCTTTGCTACTGGCTACAAGATTACAGAAAAGTCAGTTTGAGGATTTTACTTGTGGTTGCTAATGTTAACTGTATTGCAGTAACTGAAGTATCAAGACTTTTATTATCAGGGATTAGTTCAGAACCAGACTGTGATGAATGCCCAACTGTTTGAGGAACTGCTGCGACAGGAACATCACTTTGAGAAACTTTGTAAACTGTTGCTAAAGGAGATGAGTCAGCAGAAACTGGGATTGCAGAACCTTTTTTTTAATCTCAGGCTTAGAATCAGGAGCAAGGTATTGATACATGCATAATAGTTTTTAAACTGGTTTTGGAAGAAGCAGCATTTTGATAAACTGTTGCCATAGGCAACGAATCAGCAGAAACTGAATGAGAGGTTGCTATTGAGAACAGATCATCAAGTGCTTGATTTGCAGATACTGAAATTTCAGAGACATTTATATGCTGATTAGATGCAGAGGAAAACCTTTTCCTTTTGGATTGTTGTTTAAAAACAGGCTTAGTTCCAACTGGATAATGTTCCTTAGCAGTGCATAAATCAGACACGGAAACAGGAGGGAGTTGCTGACTAGGTGTAATACACAGTTTATCCACAAGAGGCTTCCTTGCAGGCATTTCAACATTAAAAGATTGAGACATGTCAGAATTAGATTGTATAGCAGGAGAAACTACTGATTCATATTCACCAGTCAAAAATAGGTTAATTGCACCAACTGAACATCGATAAGTTATCCCAGATTGAGCAGACCTAGTTACAACCATATTTCTATCAAGGTTTGAAAATTTAACAGTAACAATGTTCTTGATTAGAATGAGAGCTGCAGCTGCTTGTGTGGACACAGGGGAAATTAACTCATGAAAGACAACAGGAGGAATTGTTTTCTTTAACTAGAAAGAGCTCATCAAACTCAGACATTCCATAGGATCATCCATTAAAATATAATAAGCCCAATAAAGCAACTCATCCGTGCATAAGTAATAATTGCAGACCAGGTATAGCGTAGTGATAATCGTATAGCAGGTACATGAAACAATTTGCACAGTTCTAAACACAACTCTGGAAATATCACAGGATCTAGTCCACTAAATTTTCTCTAAGGAAGATAATCATACCTCTCGTCATCCTGGGATCCGCTGGGAGTCATTGTAGGCTGGTGCATTCTGTCAGGCTCGGCCATACTCGGTGCAGTTGGTAACTCCCAAATATATGCAGAAGTCCAGGATTTGATGCAAGTGATGTTTATTTAAAGTGAAAGGTACATGCAATGTTCAAGCAGGGTTTCCAAAACATAATGCAGGAACAGGTTGCAACAGAAGTCTATATATGCAGGAATATTATCCAGTGCCTGGCAAATGGATAAAAGTCCAGGAACAGATATGCAGGGTAAATCAGGAACAGACAAGCAGGTTATCCAGGAACAGGTTTAACCAGGAACATGCATACAGGTAAGGAATCCAGCTACCCCAGACATGAACAAGTGTTCAGGCGTGAAGTCCAGATACTCAGAGCAGGAACAGGCATACAGGCAAGAACTCCAAGAGCTCAGGACATCAACAGGAACACAGGCTTGGAATCCACATGCTCAGAACAGGAACTAGGACACGGGAACTAGGACACAACACTAGATGCAGGAGTCAGCGAACAGGGAGGCTGAGGGTCCAGCCGCACTAAGCTAGGCTAGACAATGCAATGCACCAGCAAAGCCTGCTGGGAACTCAGGATGCTAAAAGCTTCCACTAATTGAGCAGTTACCCTGCTGGTGATGGAACACTCCCATGCATATGCAAATAGGATCAGCTCTGCTGCTAGCTGATGTCTGCAGCCACAGAGAGCCCTGACACATGCAAATCGCTAGGGATGTCAAATCTAACCCCAAAAAGTTTTACAAGTACATCAACTCTAAAAAAAGAATGGTTGACTGTATAGGACTCCTAAAGGATGAGGGTGGGAACTCAATGGTGGATGACCAAGGTAAGGCAGAGTTATTAAATGCTTTCTTTGCTTCTGTCATCACAAAGGAAACAGCACTGTTGCAAATTACAGAAGTAGAAGAGTCCCATCTCTTCTAACTGTAATATTAAATACTTAATGCAGGAAGAAGTGAAGGCAAGACTAAATAAATTAAAAATAGACAAGGCACCTGGCCCGGATGGCATGCATCCTCGGGTGCTAAGGGAATTAAGTTCAGTTATAGATAAACCCCTTTATCTTATCTTTTGTGACTCTCTTTCAACTGGCAGAGTCCCAGTGGATTGGCGTACGGCCCACGTTTTCCCATTATTTAAGAAGGGCAAAAAATCAGATCCAGGAAATTATAGACCTGTAAGCTTAACATCAGTTGTATGCAAACTATTTGAGGGGTTACTAAGAGAATACTATACATGACTTCATAGTAGAAAATAATCTTATTTCTCAGCATCAACATGGGTTTACTAAAGACAGGTCCTGTTTGACTAACATGCTCAGCTTTTATGAGGTAGTGAACGCTAATATGGATATTGGGAATGCTGTAGATGTGATATACTTGGACTTTACAAAGGCCTTAGACACTGTTCCCCACAAAAGTCTGGTGCAAAAGTTGAGGATGCAAGGACTGGGGAAGAGTCTGTGTGCATGGATAGGGAACTGGCTAATGGACAGAAAACAAAGAGTTGTGGTCAATGGATCGTACTCAAAATGGGAGACTGTTAGCAGTGGGGTCCCACAGGGGTCTGTACTGGGTCCAGTGCTCTTCAATGTATTTATTAATGACCTAGTAGATGCAGTAGTGAGCAATGTTGCTATTTTTGCAGATGATACAAAATTGTGCAGAATCATCAACTCTCAGGAAGATAGTGTCATATTGCAACAGGATCTGGATAGGATGGCTATATGGGCACATACATGGCAGATGAAATTCAATGTTGAAAAATGTAAAGTCATGCTGTGAGGATCCGCGTGGCTGCCTGTGCAGGCAGGCAGCCTTTTGATCACTGTTCAGGTCTGCATTCTGCAGGTCTCTGGAAGAAAGACCTTTTCTCAGTTGTGCAGCTTGCTGCTGAGGAATTTGCATATGTTTGTCATGCAGATTGCCTAGTCACATCCCCTGTGGGCTTGCTTTATAAAGAGCTATGTTTCCCACAGTAAGTGGCTGGTCATAAAGAGTCTTCCTGTGAAACACTCTGGAGAGTTTCAGCCTTGCTCATTGTTTGAAAGATTAGCTTAAAGGGAAGGTTCAAGCAAAAAAAAAAAATGAGTTTCACTTACCTAGGGCTTCTACCAGCCCCATGTAGCCATCCTGTGCTCTCGTAGTCACTCACTGCTGCTCTAGTCCCCCGCTGGCAGCTTTCTGACCTCGGAGGTCAGGGCCACATTGCATACATTTTTACGCATTCCAGCTAGTGCAGGAACAAAAATTTACGCGTTGCACCACTAACGCGTAAAAATGTATGTGTTAATGTTCCTGCACTAGCGGGAGTGTGTAAAAATGTACGCAATTTAAGCTGCCAGCGGGGGACTGGAGCAGCAGTGAGTGACTACGAGGACACAGGATGGCTGCATGGGGCTGGTAGAAGCCCTAGGTAAGTGAAACGCATTTTTTTTTTTTGCTTGGACCTTCCCTTTAAGAGTAATTCCTGGGACTGCACTTAGGCAGGTTTCCCTAGTGCAGTTAGGATTGTATATCTGTTTTGTTTGTCTGTTGCGATTGTCCTGTCCCTGCGGTGGTCGACAGGAAGTCATTCTGATCTTTGTTCTTGGAGTATAGCTGGTGCAGCGGTTGCTACCAGCTATCTCCTCTATCTGTCTTGCCTGGATCACACTCGCCTAGCGCTAGTGCTGTGGATCCGTCTGATCTCCATCTCTCTGTCTCCCTGGATCGCACTGGCCTCTTTTCGCTAGTGCTGTGGATCCTGTCTCTCGCTTGTTCCTGCTTTCGTGTGCTACGAACGCTTGCTGGAGGCTCGGTGAGGTAACCGTTAAGCAAGCGCTCGCGTCCTCTGTTTCATGTTTGTTTGTCGGTGGTTAGTTAGGCGTGCTTGTCTCTATTGTGCTTATCACGTGAAGACCGCGCAGGAACGCGTGCACTGTTGCGAATGAGTGCAGTGTTCGCGTTCAGTTAGCGTTTGTTATTTTCCTTATCTCCTCATTGTATGATTTGCTGTGCCTTTGCTACTCTCGTGCTCCGCCTTGCTGTAGCCTTGTGTCACATCTGGCGATCGCACCTCTCGTGATCGCGTTCCTACTTCATATCTGCTGTGGTGTATGCACCGTCGCGGGTTGGCAACTAGTTTGGTGCACACACACACAATCTGTCTCTGTGCTCACTCTCAATCGCTTCTCTTGCGATTGCGTTTCTTCCCTTCGTACAATTCCTGTCTGGCGTGTGTGGTAGGGCAGAGGAGCTGTTCCTCTGCACTCCACAGCTCTACCTGCCGACAGGAATTTCCCTCTGCAGGTGCATTGCACCTTCTGCTGGGTTCCCGCAAATTACACGCTTGTGGAGGATTTCCGCAGTGTCAGCGCACGTCTGGTGCGCTGATCACGGAGAGAATTCCACAATCGTTACACATGCATTTTGGTCGTACCAATGGTCTAGCACCATACAAAATAAATGGGATACAGTTGGGGACATCAAACTTGGAGAAGGACTTGGGAGTACTCATCGACAACAAGTTAAATAATCGTACTCAATGCCAAGCCGCTGCAGCTAAAGCTAACAACATTTTGGGATGCATTAAAAGGGAAATAAAAACTCAAGATGCTGGCATAATATTGCCCCTGTTTAACTCTCTAGTAAGGCCACATCTGGAATATGGAATTCAGTTCTTGGCACCACATTACAAAAAAGATATTTCAGTTTTAGAGCAGGTGCAGAGACGAGCAACAAAATTGATACGTGGGATGGAAGGTCTCACGTACCAAGAAAGGTTAGATAAACTGGGTTTATTTAGTCTAGAGAAAAGACGCCTTAGAGGAGATCTAATTAACATGTATAAATACATCAGAGGGCAATATAATAGCTTGGCGGATGAGCTTTTTGTCCCTAGGCCTTCTCAAAGGACTACAGGACATGATCTGCGCATGGAGAAAAAACGTTTTAGCCATTTATTTAGGAAAGAGTTCTTTACAGTAAGAGTGATTAAGATGTGGAATGCATTGCCACAGGAAGTCGTTATGGCAAACTCTATACCTGCATTTAAAGGGGGCTTAGATGTTTTCCTTGTGTTGAAAGACATCCATGGCTACAATTACTAGGTAATGTCTAATGATGTTGATCCAGGGATTTTATCTGATTGCCATCTGGAGTCCGGAAGGAATTTTTCCCTTTTGGGGCTAATTGGACCATGTCTTGTAAGGGTTTTTTCACCTTCCTCTGGATCAACAGGGATATGTGAGGGAGCAGGCTGGTGTTGTACTTTATACTGTTTGAACTAGATGGACGTATGTCTTTTTTCAACCAAAATAACTATGTAACTATGTAACTGTAACGATTGCGGAATTATTTCCGTGGTCAGCGCACAAGATGTGCGCTGACACTGCGGAAATCCTCCACAAGTGTGTAAGTTAGCAGAACCCAGCTATGGTGCTATGCACCTGTAGAGGGAAATTCCCACCGGCAGATGGAGCTGTGGAATGCAGAGGAACACAGCCTTTGCCCTGCCACAGATGCCAGAAGGGAATTGCACGAGTCGAAACAATGCAGGGCAAGATAGCCCTTAAAGAGATAGAGAGCACAGAAACAGAATGTATGTGTGTCCACCAATTTAGTCGCCACCCAGCGATGGTGAACACACAACAGCGGAAATGAAGTGGGAACGCAATCGCAAGAGTGGCGATTGCCAATGTATGTGTGTCCACCAATCTAGTCGCCACCCAGCGACGGTGAACACACAACAGCGGAAACGAAGTGAGAACGCAATTGCAAGAGTGGCGATTGCCAATAGTGACACAAGACCGAATCAGACAGAGCACAAGTGTAGCAAGAAAGACATAGCAAATAACAATGGTCAGAACGTCAAGGAAAATAACAAACGCTAGCTAAACGCGAACAATGCACTCATTCGCAACAGCGAACGCGTTAAAGACACGATCACCGCGCGTTAGGCGCCCAGTGATAAGGGTGCCACCCTAACTAACCAATGTAACACAAACACGAAAATAGAGAACGCGAACGCTTGCTAAACGGTTACCACACCGAGCCTACAGCAAGCGTTCGTACCAGACAAGACAGAGAGAAGGAGTAGCCAGCAGCAATGGCAGCTCTGGCCTACACTCCCAGACAGAGAACAGAAGGAACCACCACCACCACTACCGCTAGGGCGAATGCGATCCAGACAGACAGACAGACAGATGGGGCTACCAGTAGCAACCGCTGCTCTGGTTAGCACCCCTAAGGCAGAATACAGAAGGAACCACCGCCACTACTGCTAGGGCGAATGCGATCCCAACAGACAGAACGATTTCCTGTCGACCGCCGCTGGTGACAAGACAATCACAACAGATAGACAGTGGAAGGCAAACAGATAATACAACCTGACTGCGCTAGAAGGAATGCCTAGTGCACTCCCAAAGACTTACTCTAAGATAATCTTAACAAACGATTAGCAAAGGCTTAGACTCCAGGTAAGTCAGCAGGAACAAACCATCATGACCAGCAAGGAATTCTGGGAAGAAATGGTTTTTATACTGCAAGCCATCAGAGGAAGCAGCTAAGCAATTTGCATGACAAGTGGATGCAAATTCCTCCCCAGAACAGCAACTCTGCAGCTTGCAGAGTGGAGACAGGTCTCCTTTCCAGGGACCTGCAACGCTCAGAGCTACAAAATGGTCAAACAGCTGTCTGCCTGTGCAGACAGCAGAGCAGATCATTACAGTAACTATATTCAAAAGGGATGAAATTCATTGCTAGCTTATCGCTGCAATGACAGGCAGACCCGAGAATACTTACACTAGCTTTGTGAGTATATACAATATTTGTTATACTTATTCCTTGGTGATCCGATATTATGCCAGATTTTGCTCCTGACCTCCCTGTGGTTTTTATTTCTCTCTACAAGTTTGGATAGTTCCATAGTTAGTTTGATTGAAAAAAGACATTTGTCCATCAAGTCCAAACCAAAAAAATTAAAATAAAGTAAATAAGTAAACATTATGTACCTTTCTCTCCTGCACCTTCACATAACCCTGTTGATTTAGAGGAAGGCAAAAAATCCCTTTCTAGGCTTGGGCCAATTAACCTTTAAGGGGAAAAAAATGCTTCCTGACTCCAGGTGGCAGTCAAATAAAATCCCTGGATCAACTTTGCTGGGAATTAACTTGTAATATAGACATGGATGTCCTTAAATGGCATCCAAACCTTAAAGGACAACCAGGGCCGGGCCGAGGCATAGGCTGGAGAGGCTCCAGCCTCAGGGCGCAGTGTAGGAGGGGGCGCACAATTCATTCAGCTGTCATTCCTAATTGTGTTTGAAGCAGAAAGAAATAAGAAAAAGGGATACATAGCAGTGACTGCACACCAGATAACTAGATATTAAGGTGTTGGGGAGGTTGTGGGCCCTGTGGCACCTCTTAGTCTAATAGCAGTCAGTGTGTGACGGCTGGGGTGGCAGGGATGGAGGGGCGCACTTTGGTGTCTCAGCCTTGGGTGCTGGAGGACCTTGTCCCGCCTCTGAGGACAACTATCAAAGTTAAAGAAAACTTGTAATGTAAAAAAAGTTCCCCTTGGGGGTACTTACCTCGGGAGGGGGAAGCCTCTGGAGCCTATCAAGGTTTCCCCTGTCCTCCTCCTCCATCACACGGTGGTCTCGATGGGCCCCTCCAAACAGCAGGCATGTAAATATTTACCTTCATGACTCCAGCGCAGGTGCAGTATCGGCTCTCGGCTCGGGATTAGGCAGAAATAGCCAATCCCAGTCGGGTCCGCTCTACTGCGCAGACACAAGTCGCCTGTGCAATAGAGTGGACCCGATTGGGATGAGCTATTTCCACCTGAACCCGAGATAAGAGCTGATACTGCTCCTGC
Organism: Hyperolius riggenbachi; assembly: GCF_040937935.1. Lineage (NCBI taxonomy): Eukaryota > Metazoa > Chordata > Amphibia > Anura > Hyperoliidae > Hyperolius > Hyperolius riggenbachi. Next base: position 153,735,259 of record NC_090654.1, read on the forward strand.
ACTGGAGCCTGGAAGGTATATATTGCAGTCGCTACTGCGCCTGCGGCACAGCACGATAAATTGTTGGCTGTGGTTTCAGAAGGGCCCAGTAGGACCACCGTGGGATGGAGGAGAACAAGGGAAGCCTCAATAGGATCCCTCCCCCAAGGGCACTTTTTTACATTACAGTGCCTCTTTTAACTAAAATTCGAAATGCTACATGTATTTACTAGCAAATAGCAATATAAAGGCTTTTTTTTTAATCTTTTCATTTCCTATGTGAAGAAAATATGATATTTACAAAGAACATTTTTTACTATGGGCATTACTATGGAGGACTGTGTCCAGAACACCCAGCATACAGAAAAAATCTTCACCGGCTCTAATCCTGTGAGTAAAATGTGTTCAGAATGATATAAAGCAGAAATATAGCTTCAAATATGTGTGTAAATAACTCATCAGATGCAGCTATGTGTGCCTGATCCTGTGTCTCTCTTTCTCTGCCTTGCAGTGTAGATTCAACAGTTTACAGCCAGGTATAGCTCATCCTGAATGGGAGGGGGTAAACATGCAAGAACAGGAATAAAGTACAAGTCCTTCTCTTCAGATCCTTTCGCTGTAGCTTACAAATCCCTCAGCTGTTTTCATATGATCTGTAAAAAAAAGCAGTGTGTGTGTAAGCAGGGCAGAAACAAACAGTAAATCATTCCTCTCTTAATAGTTACAGAGAAGTGGAACTACATGGTATAGCTCTTGCCTATATCCTGACACCAACACAAACTGGTACAGACAGCTTATAAACAAAGCATTTTTTTTCACACAGGCTGTGATGAGAGACCTCTGAAGAGCTTTCTATTGTTGCTGGCTAAAAGCTCTATAGGTATTTGGGATTTACAGAAGGACAGTTTCTGTGATAGTTGTTCTCAGAGCCGGGACAAGGTCCACCAGCACCCAAGGCTGAGAGACCAAACTGCGCCCCTCCCTCCCTCCGATCCCAGCCGTCACACACTGATTTCTATTAGACTAAGAGGCGCCCCAGGGCCCTAATCTCTAGTTATTTGGCTTGCAGTCACTGTCATGTATCCACTTCTCTTATTTCTCTCTGCTTCAAACACAATATAGAAATCATAGCTGAGCTGAGTGCACCCCTTCCTACACAGCGCCCTGAGGCTGGAGCCTCTCTCGCCTCTGCCTCGGCCCTGCCCTGGTTGTTCTTTAAGGCTACTTACACACCAAGACATTGCGTTTTAGGGGACGTTATGGTCAAATAACGTGCCCCTAACGCAAGGTATGGTGGTGTTAAGTTGGACGTCAGATTGAGCTGCGTTATGCAGCTCTCAAAGCAGCCGCTCCAGGTTAGTGATAGGAAGTCCGGATCTTTATAAGGATTCGGATCATTTGAATCGGATCATTGAAAAGATCTGGATCTTTGAACCGAATCATTTGAATCATTTTACTAGGGAAGCAGACTGGGTGAAATGAATAGCAGGACAGGACTTTCCCTGCACTGTGAGGTTGTGTGGTGAGGAGCTCCTGGAGGTCTCCTGGTGGATTGCTTGTAACCGACTTTGCTGCTTCCTCTTGGGCTTGTGGTAAACTTGAGGTCCCTGCTTCAGGCCTTGGGCCTAGCAGGGGCCTTGCCTATTCTAACCGGCCGCTCCAGGCATGGAGCGGTCGGCTCATACCCCCCCTATCACTTCACCTTACCTGGGGGGAGGAGAGATGAACGCTGATAAGGTGGTGGCCTGGTTCCAGGAGGTGAAGGAGCTCTCTGAAAGCCTGAGGGAGTTGGAAAAGAACTTTAAAAGCATCAGGTACAGACATGGGCTCAGCTGGAAGCCAGAGCTCCTAAAGACTGATCCAACTTTAATATGTTTGAAAGCTGAAATTAAAGACAAGAAGAAAAGGCTGGCCTACCTGGAAAATATTGGTGGTCCCCTGTCTGAGCAGACAATGCACAAAAAACGGTTTAAAGAAATGTTGAAGCCAAATACCGATATTGCTAGTGATGACGACACCGATGAGTGTGTTATCTTGGAAGAGCACAGCACCCCTCAAGAAAGACTTGAGAAGGACGAGGACACCCAGTCCCCAATACCCCTGGGACAAGGCAAGGCCTTTGGAGGGGCGATGACCGGTGAACGCGGTGATGGTGAACCCAAGGAAGTGACCGGGAGTATGACTAGGTTAGTACCCAGCCCTGTGTTGGGTGCCCGGGATGGTGCTGGGGGTGCCTGTACTGTTGCCTCTACTGCCGGGGGTCCGGGCAGCGTGAGTGCTGCTGGGGCCTCCGGTGGGACTGGGGGTGGCGGTGCGGGTGCTTCTGGCTCCCAGAATGTGGTTGCTGTGCCTCCCCCCTCTATGTCACCTGGAGGTGGTGGACTGGCTGGGGCTGTAATGGCCTCCCCGGACACCCGCATGGATCCCCCCCCCTGTCGGACCCCCGGGGCCTGCGCCGGGGTCACTGTCTGTGGCTCCTGCAGAGTCTGGGGAGAAGATGGGGGAAGAGAAATGCACCCAGGGCTCTGGGGATGGCCTACCTGTTGTCCGTGATGCGATCCAAAATGGCGCTGAAATCCTGGATGGCGTGGTGAAGACGCAAAGCCGACGGAAGTGACGCATGCGGCCGTTTGTCCGGGTGCGCCGCCGTCTAACAGCAAAACCAATGCAGATGACGCGGACGTTGATACGCCCATACGTCTGCCATGCGGAGAAACCAATGTGGAGGACACGGCTGATAGTCCGCATGCGCCGATGCCACGCGGAAGTTTGGATCCAAACAACGCGGTTGGTGGAACGCAAACTCCGCCATCTTGCGGAAGTAAGGCTGAAGAGGACGCAGCTGTAAATACGCATGCGCAGGCTTCCAATACAGTTTCTAATGCAGAGGAAGCGCCTGGTGGAGTGCAGGTGCAGGATAAAGATGAGAGTCCGCCATCCAAGGCGGAATCTGCAAAGGATGACACGGAGGAACATGCAAATGAGGAGGTGGGGCCACAGATGTTCGTAGAAAGCATGGAAACAAGTGGAAATGATGATAAAGGGTTGCTTGAAACCCAGGAAGAGGAGAAACCTATGAGAAGAGTTCAAGGGACTAGTCATGTAAACCTGGAAGTATCCCAGGAAGATTTGTTTAAGGGGAACTCTAGTGACGGTGAAAAACCTGATTCTCTTGGAAGCTGGACTCCCCGTAATGTGGGACTGGAACAACTAGCCCAGGAACTTTTCTCTGGGGACGACAATATGGAGGAACAAGAGTCTCTGGTGGTGGAGGTCGAGAATGCATCGGAGGGTGAGAACGCTTCTTTTTCTCCTAATAAGAAAAAGTCAAAGAAAGGAAGGAATAAGATCAGTAAACATGTAAAACTGCCACTTGGTGAGCAGCATATGGTTGAAGAAACGGATTTAGACAGTGAGGGTACTCAAAAAGGATCATTGGTACAAATGGAGGAGGGAGGTGAGGTACTTCTAGTACAGAAGGGGGTTTAGTTAGGTCATCCCACAACTCCCTACTAGATGTAATGTTCGAGAGAAACCTAATCTCGTGCTCAGAGTCTGATGGCGATTTAAGTGAGGGGGAAAGGGAGAAAAAAAGGAAGAAAAAGGAGAAAAACAAAAAACAAAAGAAAAAACACATAGAGCCACCACCAGTAGTTAAAGAGGAACTAATTACTGAATTCCATACTGCTGATCTCATTGTTCGATTGGGAAAGAAACAACTAGTTGTTATTGATGCTCATACCCAGGAGGCGGTGATCCAGGAGGTGGAACCGGGGGGGGGGGGGGGGACTTTTCAGGCTTACATCTGGTGGGCAAGGGAGACCCCGACTGTGGTCGCCAGTTGGAATTCAGGGCGGGTGGGAGAAAAATGATTGTTGAAAATGAATTATTCAAAGTTTTTGATTTTCAAGGCATGCAGAGTTTCATGGTGACCATATTCGGGTTGGGCCCTAATGCCCCCAGGTGTGAGCCTCCTTCCCCCCCGTTTCCATCCCTGTTTCCGCTGCTGGGGTGGGTGTGGGGGTGACTGGTGGGGTGAATGAGGGAGGTGCAGAGAAAACTGGAGGAAGTGAAGTGGCACTTCCTGAACTTGAAAGTGTCATAAGGGTGGGCTTCCCAGGACTGGGGCCTGCCGCAAGACCGGAGGCCCTTGCCTCCATGGCGGCCCCAGCTGGGGGTGTGTCTGCTACTAGGCCGGTTTCCTATTCAAGAGCAGCCAGGAGTGCTGCTTCTGGGAGGAGGGTCCTGGCTCCCCTGGAGACAGAATTGGAGGTCTATACCCCAGGTCGGCAGAATGTGGTACGCCTGAAGTGGGAACATGCCTCTGCGATTCCCACCAAGAGGGAGTTTGTGCGCTGTCTGTTCGACCTGGGGTTTAGGCCCGCCGATTTATTCGCAATCCTGGGGATCCACCGCCATACTATGATGTATCCTTCCTTTCCCAACAAGGGATGGAGGCGTTTTTGGAAAAGAGGTTAGGAGAATCTGTAAATGGGCTTTGGCATGGTTTTGCTCTAGTACCTCTTTCTAGGCAGTTGTTGGAAATGAAGGCGCACATAGTGGTACAGAACGAGAGCATCCCGGTGCGTGACTTGATGACTTGGGTCCAGCACTACGTGGACCTCATGTCCCCGCCCCACAGAGTCCTGGATGACCTGGGGATCTGGTGGGGGGAGTATGAGGTGGCGATCAAACTCCGCGTTAAGGAGGGGGTCGTCACCCATATTCCCCGTTCCGCCCTCATAGGGCGGGACAAGGTGGTCACTTTTTACCCGGTCAGCCCAGGACCTGTAATAAGTGTGGCAAGCGGGGACATTTGGCGAGCGGATGCCCGGATCCGAGGTGCAGCAGGTGCCAGGAGTTCGGGCACACGGCCTCTACATGCAAACGCATAAAGTGCAACTTTTGTTTCGATTATGGTCACCCATACACGGCATGCCCGGTCTCCTGGAACACTATGCCCTCGGATCTCAAGAGGGCCATGTTGGCTCATATGGAGAAGGGGCAGAATGTCTCTGCGTCTAATCCTAGTGTTTCCCCCCAGTCCATGTCTCTCCTTGATGTGTTAGAGTATGCTGTCGACCCATCCTCTGTTGCTCCCTCCTCTGTTCCTCCTTCAGCCAGCGTGGCCCTTGTAGGACAATCTGGATACGGGTCGTCGACTTACATCCGGGATGCTGCTCGTGTCGGGGACTCTCCTCCCAAGGAGCAGCGACCCAGGCCTACCAGGTCTGGGGGGGATAGAAGAGGTGGGGGAACTAAGGCCCCTCCGCCTACTTCAAAAAATCCCCCAACTAATACTCCTATTCCTCTGCCCAGGAGGCAAAATCCTTCTAGGGCTGCCAAGCTCTCTTCCCTCTCTTCCCCTGCCCCGGTCCTTCCCCCTCCCCCCCCTTCTTCCGTTGATCATCTCCCCTCCCTTCCCGCCCCTCCTGCCCCCTCTGGTGATCCTCCTCCTGACCTTTCCTTTCCCTCCCCTGTCCCTCCCCTCATTTCTCCCATTGATGGGGGAAGTGCTTCCCTTCCTGCTGTTAAACCCTCTGGGGTTGCCTTTGCCTCCCCCCCCCCCCCCCCCGAGCCAACGGGTGCCGCTTCTACCTCACGTGGAAGGGAACACCTGACGGCTGAAAAGAGGGAATATTTAGCTGAAAGATTTAAGACCAAGAAAAAGAAAGCTGGGCCTAAGACTTTGCCTCGTGCCTACACTGAGGTAGAGAGAGGGTCTTTGAGGCAGGAGATTGCCCAGAGGAGACTAGAGAAAAAAGAGGGTTTAAAACTCTCGAATAGATTCGACCTCTTGGCTACCTCCCCTCTTTCCTCGGAAGAGGAGGAGATGATAGTCGAGGCCACAGAGACTGTTTGAGGGGGCATTGTCCCGTGTGTTTATGTGTTTTATTTTCTTGTTGATGTTGTTTATTTGCTTTTGATTTTTGTAACTTGTCAAAAGAAGTATGAAGGGAAACCTTAATTATTCTGATGGCTGTTCCCCCACCACTCATGTTGGCAACGATCAACGTTGCCTGCATTAAAATGATCTGAGCTCGAAAATTGGCTTTCTCGATTTTGGCGGCCCATGAGGCTGATGTGTTTTTCCTGCAGGAGACCAGGCTCACCTCTGTGGCTGACCTTTGGTTGGCCGAGAGGGACTGAGTGTCTGGTCCGAGTTTTTGGTCTCTTGCGGGAGAGCCTGGTAGTGGTGTGGCGGTCCTCTTTAGGGCCGACATGGTAACGTGCTGGCGAGTAATTGAGGTAGAGATGGGTAGGTGTCTGGTCTTAGACGTCTGCATGAGGGGGCAGGATCTCAGGCTAATTAACATCTATGCCAACCCCGGGTCTCGGGGAGAGAGAAAGCGCCTCTTCATGCAGATCAGGCCATTCCTTTTTTCAGCCTATCCTGTGATCCTGGGTGGTGATTTCAACACCGTCACTAGGGCCAAGGACAGGGCAACGGCCCAGGTCCAGATAGGTGTAGATGGTAGGTACTTAGCTAAGTTAGCTAGTGAGGCACATCTGGTGGATGTGCACGTTCGTCACTCCCCAGATCTCACGGGGTTCACCTTTTACAGAGGTAGTGCTAGGTCTAGGATAGATAGATTTTTTGTTTCAGAGGGCCTCATCACTTCAACTCCCAAGTTGTTGGCGGTGGAGTTCTCGGATCACCTTATTCTGTCGGTAGGCTTGAATGCTTCAGATGCTCCTCCCAGAGGCCGGGGTATTTGGAGGATGAATTCGACTTTGCTACTGGAAGAGGAGGTGAGACAATCCTTTGAGGAGTTTTTTCAGGCACAGGTCTCCATCCTGGACTGCTTTGACAATAGGTCTGAGTGGTGGGAGGAGGTCAAAAAACGTGCTGTTGGATTTTTCAAGGGTCTAGCATCCTGTAAGAGTCTTGTTAGAAACTTAGCTTACCAGCGTCTAAGGGAGAGGTTGACTGTCCTCGTCTCTGAGGGCGGGGATCCGGGGGAAATCTCCGAGGTCAAACTTCGCCTTAAAGAGACACTGAAGCGAAAAAAAAATTATGATATTATGATTTGTATGTGTAGTACAGCTAAGAAATAAAACATTAAGATCAGATACATCAGTCTAATTGTTTCCAGTACAGGAAGAGTTAAGAAACTCCAGTTGTTATCTCTATGCAAACAAGCCATTAACTCTCCGACTAAGTCTTAAGGTCCGTACACACGCCGGACTTTAGGCAACGACGGGTCCGTCGTTGCCTCCCGCTGGGTGGGCGTGCCAGCGACAGTCCGGCGTGTGTACGCTCTGTCGTCAGACTGATACGGCTGTTTCTGAGCGATCCGCCCGGTGGATCGCTCAGAAACAGCCGTATCAGTCTGACGACAGAGCGTACACACGCCGGACTGTCGCTGGCACGCCCACCCAGCGGGAGGCAACGACGGACCCGTCGTTGCCTAAAGTCCGGCGTGTGTACGGACCTTTAGTCATGGAGAGGGCTGTTATCTGACTTTTATTATCTCAACTGTAAGTGCACTGTTTACTTTTTCTCTGATAGAGGAGAGGTCATTACTTCACAGATTGCTCTGAAAGACTCATTTTGAATGCTGAGTGTTGTGTAATCTGCACATATTATAGAATGGTGCAATGTTAGAAAAAACACTATATACCTGAAAATAAAAGTATGAGAATATTTTCTTTGCTGCTAATCTTCTAGTAGTTATTCATAGTACACAACCAATTCACTATATCATATTTTTTTTTTCTCTTCAGTGTCTCTTTAAGCAGCAGCAGTACGACCGGCTGGCTTCTTTGGCTCTGGAAAGGGATCATGGTAAATACCGCTCGCCGGATCCCTACCAGAGCTTCAAACAAAGTGCAGCGCTTAAGACGGTCATCGGTCTCAGCGATGCCTCGGGGTCTCTGGCAAAGTCCAGGTTAGAGATCCTAGACATTGCTAGAGGGTTTTACGCTGACCTGCTTGGGGAGAAGACACTTGAAAAGACGAGGATGGAAGACTTCTTGGTCTCCACACCGGGTCTGGAAGATGTTGATATCTCTGCCATAGACTTGACGACAGAGATCACTGCAGATGAAGTAGCGAGAGCCATTGGTGGCCTTGCGCCCAAAAAGACTCTGGGTCCGGATGGACTGACGGCCGAGTTTTACAAGGCCTTTGTGTCCATCTTGGCCCCTCAATTGGCTGGTGCTTTTAATGAATGCCTTGCCGAGGGCCAGTTACCACCCTCCATGAGGCAATCTGCAGTGATCCTGCTGTCAAAAGGTCGTGACCCTGAGATGATTGAGAATTGACGTCCCATCAGCCTTCTCAACGTCAACAGGAAGATCCTGGTGACAACATTTTCTGGCGGCTGTCCCAGGTGACAGATGTACTTTCTCGCCATCAGTACTGCTCTGTTGTGGGTAGGAGTACGCTCTCAGCACTGTTAGCTGTCCGGGAAGTCCTGGAACGGTGCAGGGCTAAAGGTTGGGGAAAGTACCTGCTGACGTTGGACCAGTCTAAGGCCTTTGATCGGGTCAATCATGAGTACCTATGGCGACTACTTACTGTGTATGGTTTGCAGGGGAGGTTTGTTGATTGGCTGCAAACTTTATACAGGGAGGCAGAAAGTTTCATGTTGATCAATGGATGGATCGGCCAGCCTTTTGAGGTGAGCTCGGGGGTTCGCCAGGGGTGTCCGTTGAGTTCCCTGCTGTACATGTTTGCCATCGACCCCTTCGTAAGGAGGCTAGAGGGCAGCGTGCTTAGTGGGGTTCCGGCTGGCATCTCTGGTAGGTCATCTTTGAAGGTGGTGGCCTACGCCGACGATGTTACTGTGGTGGTCTCAGATGCAGAGGAGGCATTGGTGGTTGCTAATGAGATCACTAGGTACTCGTTGGTGTCTGGTTCAAAGATCAATCCAGATAAATGTGAGACGTTTTGGATGGGTAAATTTGGAGAGTCCTTGTAACGATTGCGGAATCGTCTCCGTGGTCAGCGCACCAGACGTGCGCTGACGCGGCGGATTTCCTCCACAAGCGTATAATTGAGGACACCCAGGCTAGGTGCTATGCACTTGCAGAGGGAAATTCCTGTCGGCAGGTGGAGCTGTGGAGTGCAGAGGAACAGCTCCTCTGCCCTACCACACATGCCAGACAGGAATTGTACGAAGGGAAGAAACGCAATCGCAAGAGAAGCGATTGAGAGTGAGCACAGAGACAGATTGTGTGTGTGTGCATAAAATTAGACGCCAACCCGCGACTGTGCACACACCACAGCAGATAAGAAGCAGGAACGCGATCGCGAGAGGTGCGATCGCCAGACGTGACACAAGGTTACAGCAAGGCGGAGCACGAGAGTAGCAAAGGCACAGCAAATAATACAATAAGGAGATACGGAAAATAACAAACGCTAGCTAACCGCGAACACCGCACTCATTCGCAACAGTGCACGCGGTTATGCGCGGTCTCCACGTGATAAGCACAATAGAGACAAGCACGCCTAACTAACCATTAACAGACAAACATGAAACAGAGGACGCAAGCGCTTGCTTAACGGTTACCTCACCAAGCCTCCAGCAAGCGCAGCAGACAAGACAGACACACGAAAACAGGGACAAGCGACAGAAGGATCCCCAGCGCTAGCGAAAAGTGGCTAGCGCGATCCCAGAAGACAGAACAGAAGGATCCCCAGCGCTAGCGAAAAGTAGCTAGCGCGATCCCAGGAGACAGAGTAGCAGAACAGAAGGATCCCCAGCGCTAGCGGAAAGTAGCTAGCGCGATCCCAGGAGACAGAACAGAAGGATCCCCAGCGCTAGCGAAAAGTGGCTAGCACGATCCCAGAAGACAGAACAGAAGGATCCACAGCACTAGCGCAAAGAGACTAGTGCGATCCAGAGAAGATAATAACAGAACAGAAGGGCCTACCAGTAGCAACCGCTGCTCTGGTTAGCACCCCACAGACAGACAGAACAGGCAATACAAATAATACAATCCTAACTAGACTAGGGAATCTGCCTAGCGCAGTCCCACGAATAACTCTAAACTAATCTTCAACGAGAAGTAGCATGGCTGACACTCCAGCAGTGTCCATCAGGAACAGACCATGGAAGGGAAATGTCCAGCAAAGCATTCTGGGAGCAGAATGCTTTTACAGTGCCAGTCATCAAAAGAAGGCAGGTAAGGGATTTGCATGACTAATGTATGCAAATCCCTCAGCAACACAAGCTGCACAACTGACAGAAGGTCTCCTTTCCAGAGTCCTGCAGCAAGCAAACCTAAACAATGGTCAAAAGGCTGCCTGCCTGCGCAGGCAGCTGAGCGGATTCTCACAGTCCTTCCGACTTCCCGGACCTTTTCCCATGCCTCAAGAAGAAATCAAAATTCTCGGCATCAAATTTGGCCCAGGCGATTATGGCCTGCGAAATTGGGAGAGCAAGCTGTCTGATGTCGACAGGAAAGTGGTTCGCTGGAAAGGTTGGAGTTTGACCTTCAGGGAAAGGGTTGACCTGATTAAAACCTATCTGGTGCCAATATTGTTATATGTCAGCTATGTCGCGATTTTGCCAGCATCCCTGTACACCAGGGTCAACAGCCTGTTTTTCCTATTGTTATGGGGAAACAGGCTGAACCATGTGCGTAGGAATATTACCTACAAACCAGGCAGGAGGGTGGCTTAGGTATGGTCAACCCAATTGTGTTTTTCTCTCTAATCTTCATCAAACACAATCTTGGTAGCCTGTTGTTGGAGAGCCCGCCTGGTTGGGTAGGTATCTTCCAGACCTGGTGTGAGCCTTTCCTTAGAGAATGGATGAGCGGTGGCCCAGTGAAAAATCTGAGGGCACGTCACGGCTATCTTCCGGCCTATGTCTTGCCTTGCATGAAGAAACTATGGCAGTGGGGATTGATGGTGGAGGACATCAGGTCGGTCGACAGGAAAGTCCTGTTGACTAGAGTGGTGGACTCCTACTTTCCTGACTCACTGGCCTTGAGGGATTGCCCAGGCACAATTTTGGAGGAGGGCTTGCGTCTGTTGAATTCACCGCTGGTACCGAACAAATTGTAGGACATCGCCTGGCTCACCTTCCAGGGCAAACTCTATGTTGGGGGGAACATGAAGTGTCGGGACGTGGCGGAACGTGGTTGTCCTCGGCAGGGGTGTGCTGTTGACGAGACCATGGACCATTTCCTGATGTCATGCCCCTTCAGCGTGGAGGTGTATAAACAGGTGGGGAGGACCCTCAATATCCCGTTTCTGGCGCATCTCAGTTATGCCTAGTGGGCTTATGGGGCTTTCAATCAGCACCAGGGTTATGATTTATGCACGTTATACGTAGTTAGTCTAGTGGTTAGGAGACACTTGTGGTTGGCACGGTGTGAGTTAGCCATTAGGAAGCAAGACTTGCCCGTCCAGGTGGTGGTGAACAGCATTCTGGGTGAGGTATGGAATATTCGGTTCTTGGAGAGGAAGAAGCTGGGGAGAGTGGCTTGGGTTCTGGCGTGGCAGAACATCAAGCCTCCTTGAACCGGTGGAGGCCTTTCCCGGGTGTGAGCTTGTCTGTCTCTTCTCTTTCTCACAGTAGATTTTTGATTTTTATTAGTATTTTTTTGAAGTCTGGCTGCAGGCACAAGGGGATTGTCCCTTTGTGTTTCTTTCTATTTGTTGGTGTGGTTTTGTCCCGTTCTGTGGGTTTTGTTTTATTTTTAGTCTTGGGTTATGTAGTGTCTTTAGTCCTTATGTGTTTGTTTATTATTTTTCTTGACGGGTGTAAAAGTCCAGAGGTATGCGTGGGGAGTGTATGGTGTAGTGTAGGTGCTGTATTTCACTTTTTAGGTGGTGGTGTATATATATTTATTTATTTTTTTATTTTTATTTTTTTTTGTGTCATGTTGTTTGGATGTTGTGATGTGGGTGTTGACTTATGTCTTTGGGTGGTGGTTGATGTTATGTGGTTTTATTTTTATTTTTTTGTCTGGTTGTCCTTTTGGTTGTATGTGAATGTATGTTGCTCCCTCAACAGCTATTTGGGTATTTTGATTGTTGTTTCATATGGAACAGCCTGTTCCTGAGTTTCTTTGTGCAGTATTATATGGCACACATTGTTTCAGTTTATATTATGTTGATTGTAAGATATTATATGCCAATGGAATTATGTAATTTTTGAGATAGACTACCGTATATACTCGCATATAAGCCGACCCGCATATAAGCCGACCCCCCAACTTTTACCTGAAAAACCAGGGAAAAATGATTGACCCCCATATAAGCCGGGGGTAGGAAATGCTGGCTGCCTTATTCCCCTAGTGTGTCCCAGTATAGCTAGTAAAGTGCCCAGTGTGGGTAGGTAGTGCCCCAGTATAGCTAGTATAGTGCCCAGTATAGCTAGTATAGTGCTCAGTATAGCCAGTATAGTGCTCAGTATAGCCAGTATAGTGCCCAGTATCGCTAGTATAGTGCCCAGTATCGCTAGTATAGTGCTCAGTATAGCTAGTATAGTGCTCAGTATAGCTAGTATAATGCCCCAGTTTAGCTAGTATAGTGCTCAGTATAGCTAGTATAGTGCTCAGTATAGCTAGTATAGTGCTCAGTATAGCTAGTATAGTGCCCCAGTTTAGCTAGTATAGTGCTCAGTATAGCTAGTATAGTGCCCCAGTTTAGCTAGTATAGTGCTCAGTATAGCTAGTATAGTGCTCAGTATAGCTAGTATAGTGCCCCAGTTTAGCTAGTACAGTGCTCAGTATAGCTAGTATAGTGCTCAGTATTGCTAGTAAAGTGCCCCAGTTTAGCTAGTATAGTGCCCCAGTTTAGCTAGTATAGTGCCCCAGTTTAGCTAGTATAGTGCTCAGTATAGCTAGTATAGTGCTCAGTATAGCTAGTAAAGTGCCCCAGTTTAGCTAGTATAGTGCCCCAGTTTAGCTAGTATAGTGCCCCAGTTTAGCTAGTATAGTGCTCAGTATAGCTAGTAAAGTGCCCCAGTTTAGCTAGTATAGTGCCCCAGTTTAGCTAGTATAGTGCCCCAGTTTAGCTAGTATAGTGCTCAGTATAGCTAGTATAGTGCTCAGTATAGCTAGTATAGTGCTCAGTATAGTGCTCAGTATAGCTAGTAAAGTGCCCTAGTTTAGCTAGCATAGTACTCAGTATAGCCAGTATACAGCCCAGTATAGTGATCCCCCCGCCCCCTCGCCCCCTCCGCGGCCGCCGCTGCTATTACCTGTTCAGCCGGCGGCCGCTTCCTCTACTCTCCGGGTGCCTCTCGCTCTGCTCTCCATGTCTCCATCACCGTATTCGTGTATCACAGCAGCGCGCCCGGCGCTGCTGCTGTGACAAGGCAGGAGAGAGCGGTTCCCCTGGTAACGGCGACGCCGTTACCAGGGGAACCGCTCTTTCCTGCCTCGTCACAGCAGCAGCGCCCGGCGCGCTGCTGTGATACACACGGTGATGGAGACATGGAGAGCAGAGCGAGAGGCACCCGGAGAGTAGAGGAAGCGGCCGCCGGCTGAACAGGTAATAGCAGCGGCGGCCGCGGAGGGAGGGAGCGGGCGGGCGGGCGGGCGGGGGGCGCCGCGGATCACCACCACCACCCAAGACCACCCAAGACTCGCATACAAGCCGACCCCCCCAACTTTTGGCTTGTATGCGAGTATATACGGTATTCCCTGTTTTCTTTATGTTATTATTTGTATTGTATACTTTTATTTTATTTATTATTACTGTATGCTATGTGATGTTTGTTTTGACTTATTGGCATACTTTTATCTTATTTATTTCTGTTGTATGCTACCTAAGTTTTGTTTAATAAAAAAAAGTCCCTGCACTGTACATTCTGTATGTTGCTGTTTCTTCCAGATAAACATCCACTGTGAACCGAATCTTATTATTATTATTATTTTTTATTTATATAGCGCCAACATATTCCGCATCGCTTTACAAAGCACAATAAGACGACAAGGGGAACATAGATACAACTAACAAATGTACAGCAGAGTTCCAAGCAGCACAAATATTGTTACAAGAACAGTAAACATTAGAAGGATGACCCTGCCCTTGCGAGCTTACAATCTAATGGATTGTGGGGGACACACTAGGTAAGGGGGTGGAGGATGGATGAGGCAGTGATTCATTGTGATGATCCGGATGATTCGACTCACAAAAATATTTGGATCAAATTAATGATTCGTTCATGATCCGGACAACACTGCAGTCCTACCACGAGTCTCTGCAGTGCAGTGAATATTAATTAGCCATGTGGCTGGCCCAGAAGAAGGAGGGGAGACCTCCTCCTCCAACATTACTGAGCATGTGCAAGCAGTCTAATGCTGCTTAGCCCAGTATAACGTACAGCATGCAGCCTCTGGGGTCCCTGCAGGAGGTTCATTGCAAGGTATTATTGACTCATCCAGAGTACAGGGTGGAAAGTCATTACTTTCCTCAGTATCAGATTCGCAAAACCAAAGCGCTGTCTCACCCGTAGACTCGGCTAACAATGTTGAATCCGAGAAGACAGAACACAAAATTTGCGAATCAAAAATCGCTTTAGGTTGTGAAACTGAGGCTTCCAAATCGCAAGCCTCCGCAATCTGTGGAGCAGACTGCAAAGTGTTCAGGACAGAAACACTGGAACAACTGTCATCTGGCAACATGCCTTTACAGGTGTGAACAGAGCGAGACATAGCTTTATTTGCAAAAGAGGTTGTGACAACAACATGAGAAACTTTATCAGTCATATTAACATTACTCTTGAGGCAGCATAGTTTAGGAATTTTTTCCATAGCAGGATCATAGATGGGAGATCTCACAGAATCACTGGGAGAAAAAGATCTGTTTTTAAAAGACAAGGGATCCCACACATCTTCTACCAAACTGACACAATCATGTTCATCATAATCTGTCGGAACATCTGAGAAACAGGCATCAGACCGCGCAGATTCAAACTCCACACATGCCCCTAACGCAAGGTATGGTGGTGTTGAAGTTGGACGTCAGATTGAGCTGCGTTATGCAGCTCTCAAAGCAGCCGCTCCAGGTTAGTGATAGGAAATTCTGATCTTTTTAAGGATTCGGATCATTTGAATCGGATCATTGAAAAGATCCGGATCTTTGAACCGAATCATTTGAATCATTTTACTAGGGAAGCAGACTGGGTGAAATGACTAGCTTTTCTTCCAGACAGACATCCACTGTGAACCGAATCTTTCATTGTGATGATCCGGATGATTCGACTCACAAAAAAGATCCGGATCAAATGAACGATTCGTTCATGATCCGGACAACACTACAATCCTACCACAAGTCTCTGCAGTGCAGTGAATATTAATTAGCCATGTGGCTGGCCCAGAAGGAGGAGGGGAGACCTCCTCCTCCAACATTGCTGAGCATGTGCAAGCAGTCTAACGCTGCTTAGCCCAGTATAACATACAGCATGCAGCACTTTGTTGAAACGTGCTGCGTTACTATGTAACACAAGGGGCTTGATTTACTATGCGGTGCTAACCTACTTAGCACGTCTAAAGTCTTTAGGCGTGCTAACCAGCGTGCTAAGTAGGTTAGCACCGGTTTTCTCAATCAGATCGCGCGCTAAGTACCGCGCGCAAAGTTTTGCGCGCGCAAAGTCCTATGCGTGCGCTAAGTCCCATAGGCTTTAGTGAATGTACTACACATACAAATCATATCATAAGTCCATTTCCACTGTCGGAACATCTGAGAAACAGGCATCAGACCGCGCAGATTCAAACTCCACACATGCCCCTAACGCAAGGTATGGTGGTGTTGAAGTTGGACGTCAGATTGAGCTGCGTTATTCAGCTCTCAAAGCAGCCGCTCCAGGTTAGTGATAGGAAATCCGGATCTTTTTAAGGATTCGGATCATTTGAATCGGATCATTGAAAAGATCCGGATCTTTGAACCGAATCATTTGAATAATTTTACTAGGGAAGCAGACTGGGTGAAATGACTAGCTTTTCTTCCAGACAGACATCCACTGTGAACCGAATCTTTCATTGTGATGATCCGGATGATTCGACTCACAAAAAAGATCCGGATCAAATGAACGATTCGTTCATGATCCGGACAACACTGCAATCCTACCACAAGTCTCTGCAGTGCAGTGAATATTAATTAGCCATGTGGCTGACCCAGAAGGAGGAGGGGAGACCTCCTCCTCCAACATTACTGAGCATGTGCAAGCAGTCTAACGCTGCTTAGCCCAGTATAACGTACAGCATGCAGCACTTTGTTTAAACGTGCTGCGTTACTATGTAACACAAGGGGCTTGATTTACTATGCGGTGCTAACCTACTTAGCACGTCTAAAGTCTTTAGGCGTGCTAACCAGCGTGCTAAGTAGGTTAGCACCGGTTTTCTCAATCAGATCGCGCGCTAAGTACCGCGCGCAAAGTTTTGCGCGCGCAAAGTCCTATGCGTGCGCTAAGTCCCATAGGCTTTAGTGGGCACTTCGCGCGGAGCGCCCTGTGCTCTGTGCAGTGCGCATGCAAAACTTTGCGCACGGTACTTTGCGCACGATCACTACTTCTCACTTCTCTTAAACTGAGTTTAGACGTGCTAAGGGCCAGTGCTAAAGTTAGCACCGTTTTGTAAATCGAGCCCAATGTGGGCACTGTGAACAGCACAATTGATTTTACAGTGCTGTGAGTTAGGATGCGTTACTGGCTGCTGTAACGTGGGACTTTAACGTCCTACAGTGAAACCAGCCTAAAGGTAAGTATTCATGCCAGAAGCATGGAAGAAATACAATTACTGCAGCAGATTAAACAAGCTGCAAACATGGGTTCATAGTTATGGGTGGTTTCAATTATGCTAATAGTAACTGGGAAACTGAAGCAACTCGCTGTAGTAAAAAGTGACAGATTTTTATCCATATTACAAGACCCATTACTTGATGGTAAGTGCACAGCTGATTCAGCTGCATGGGAACATTCATGAGCACCTTTTTTCAATTTGGGTGACAATTATAAACAAAAATATATTTTGCATCTTATACATTTAAATAAATATATTTTGCATCTTATACATCTCCATCAGGTAGAGGGTTGGGGGGTGCCTACTTCCTATTGGTCAATTTAAGAGCAAGCTCTGTTTTTTAGAGTATTGCATTGTATTGCATGTGTTAAGGGGCTGTTCAACTTGAAGAAAAGCTGACTGTAATGTCGCTGACATGCTGCCCTTTTTATGCTCATTTTATTTTTTTCTAATAAAAAAAGAACTGTTTTATTAAAGAGCTATCTTTATTTGGAGTTGCAAACTGAATATTTAGACCGGTTTTTTTTTGTAATACTGTGGTACTGAAGGGCAGCTTAGGTCGAGGCACTCCACGAGTGCTGGTCTCATTGAGTAATTTAGCCACTAGCCCATGCAGTGTTGGGAAACCCTTATTTTGAGTAACTAGGTGACTGTGTTATTATCATGATGCTTGATATTATTATTATTGCTGATTTATAAAGCACCAACATATTCTGTGGTGCTGTACACAATAAGAAACAAACATGGAGTAAATAATGCAGACAGTAGTATACACAAAATATAGACAGTGGTAAATAATACAGGATTGGTAGACATAGTAACTACAATGACAGATGTAACATAATGAACAAAATGTATAGCAAATTCCAATACACAAAAGGATGAAAGAGCCCGGCCCTTGACATAATACACTATTTTAAGTTCTTAAAGCGGACCTGAACTCAGAACATCCTCTCTGCTCCAAAAGATACACAATGGGCTGTCCTTCTGTCCTGTGCAAGAGTTCAGGTCCACTTTAATCTTCCTTTCTTGCCTTTAGAGTATTCACTTCATGACACCCATATCCAAAATGTGCTGATGGGGGTGGTTGATAATATAGTGCTTAATGCAGATCCAAGATGAAAAAGTATAACAAGTAACTTGTCTATATATCTTATATATAGTTTTCACAGCAAATCTAGCTGCATTCAGCTTCAATAGAATATGATTATTTCTTCCTGTAATACAATGACAGCAGCCAATTTGTTTGTAAACATTACACAGAGGCAGGCTTATCTGCTCTTGAGCACTCAGCCTGTGAAAAAAAACTAACTCCCCCTCCTCCTCCCTCCTCCCCTCTGCCTCTGAAATCTCTGGCTAGTAATATCTCACCCTCCTCCTGCCCAGACTGAGCTCCCATGAGCCCTTGTTACTGTCTGAAAATGCCTTGGCTCTCTGAAAACCTGTGGGCATGGCTTGTTTAGTTTATAGGGAATTAGAGTATTAAAAAAAAAAAAAAGTATTTGGCTTGAGGAATGCACTATAAACAATAGGAAAAGAACACAATTATGCAATGAGTAAAAGTTCATCTTGGATCCACTTTAATCCAACACCTGTCCACTGTAAATATTCATACGCCAACTACCCTATTGGAATCAGTACCAAGATCCCAAACCATCACCACTTAGGCAAAACTGAGTACAAATCCATCTGCTTCAACTTTCCTTTCTAGAATAAATTCAGAGACTTGAATTGTTATGTATACTTTGCGGACAATTAAGCCTATAGTCCAGTCCACTCATAACTAAAAATCACTTTTTGTGTTACCTAAGTTTTAATATCTTATATTTTGTTTTGTAGGAGGACACACTCATGCCTGTTTGCCAATATCTATACTTATTTTTTGCAGAAACTGTTGTTAAATTTACACTGAAGCGGGAAAAAAATATGATATAATGAATTGGTTGTGTAGTAAGGATATTTAATAGAACATTAGTAGCAAAGAAAATAGTCTCATATTTTTTATTTTCAGTTATATAGTTTTGTTTTTTTTAAAACATTGCATCATTCTCTAATATTTGCAGTTTACACACTACACTCAGCATTCTAAATGATTCCACAGAGCAGGCTAATGACCCTTTGAACTTTCCTCTGCAGTAAAAACAATATACAGTGACAGACAGTTGAGATAATAAGCTTCAGAAGACAGAGCTCTCTACAACTTTGAAAGTCGGAGAGTTCAGTGAAGCTTTTTTGCATAGATAACAATTGGAGTTTCCTAACTTTTCCTTGTTTTTTCCAGCAGATCTGGAGGTGTGTTTAGCTTTCAAGGACAACAATGGTTGAATTGCATATTTCAGCAGTGATGCACTGGGAGACATCTCAGAGCTCACTCCAACCTGAATTACAGCAAATACTTTCTGTTTTAAGAAAGCAAACTTTTGTTTTCCATAGCATTTTAGTAAGAGGGCTTTTTGGACCATTGTAGCCCCTTACACACTTCAATGAGTTCTGGTTCACCATGAGCTTGCTGGTTAGTCTGTTAACTCTTCCTGTACTGGAAACAATATTTGACTCATATCTCTGCTGTCAATGTTTTATTTTTAGATGTACTACACATACAAATCATATCATAAGTCCATTTCCACTTCAGATTCCCTTTAAAATTACACATGTTCTGTTTCTGGCTGGTGTGAGTAGAAAGAATTTTTAGTTTTGAATTAATATTTTTGAGTGGACACTAGATGGCAGTCTAAACCTGCAATTAATTTGTATTACAAGGACAAAGCAACAGCAACTACTGGGGTGAGAAACTGAAAGCAAATCTATGACATCATCCTCAGCAGCAATAAATGAACACATGTACAAAAAGACTTAATATGCTGTATCTTCAGTTTATTTATAAACATGGTACAAGATTATTCATTACGATACGTTAGTGTTAACACTGTAGTGGAGTGTTTCTTCAGTGTGCACACTTCTATAAAAGATAATATTTCATATTGCTGAGATATTGTGAATAATATCATCACAAGCATCCCTTGACATATTTCCTTTAGAAGTACTCGCTATTTGTGCTTTTCATACATTTTTTATGCTTTCAATTAACTGAAAATACTTTATAGTAATTTTAAGTCTTAAAAACTCACTGTAATTGATTATGAAAAATTCAAGAACCCCCTGCTGGGTAGGTGTACCACATCTATATGTATTTAACAATTAGAAAGGTGATTATATAATATTTTTGTGGAATCTTAAGTGGAACTTCGGTGGAAACAAATTTTTAGTTTGAATTACTGTGGCAAAGGGTTATTAGTTAGGTTAAGGTTTTATTGCTGTAACAGTACAGTCTTCTAGCCAAGGCACCCTCAAACTGGTCACGCTAATAACAGCGCTGGTTAAATCAGGCGCGGCTATTCTGCCTATTTAATTATCAACTATGCATCCTTGCGCGATGGTGGGATGAGTGGAATGTAAGAAATCAAACCCCTATTTAGAGAACACAAAAAAATTCATGATTAAATCATTGAGAAGGAAGTGGGATATTTCGACATTGGAGTTCTATATCAAGGAACAGGGGGTCCCTTGGGGACTAAGGGAAAGAATTATCCTGGCAGGACACCTACAAAATCCCAGATTTATGACCGTTTGGAAGGAGGAATGCATTAAAAGAGGCATACACATTATGAAAATGATAGTCGACGAGGAGAAGATCCAATTTGAGGGATTGAGGGTAGAATTAGAGGAGACTAAAAAGAGATTGGATGTTTATCAAACACATTCAAAATTTGAAAAATTAAACAAACAGCTGAGATTAGAAATAGAAAAGAAAACAATTAAAGATCAAAAAGGAGGAACAACAAAAGTTCCAGGAGGATGTGAAATCATGGAATAAAGGAGAGTTCTATTAATGTAAGAGAGGAAGACCCAGAAGTGGATCCAGGAATAGGATATTTAATCAGAACCGTACCGCGGAAAGACAGGAGGATGAGGGGGGAGATAAGGGGGTGTCTTTTTTTAGGACAGGAAAACAAAAACAAAGACAAGGATGTAGGAGAAGAAGAAGAGGTAGAAAAAGTAGAGGAGGAAAAGTGGGAAAGGGATATTAAAAACCCAGAAAGACAAGCCCAAACAGAAGGAGAAGGAGAAAGAAAAGCAGACGGAGACAGAAAAGAAGACGAGGGCCCAGCTGGCGAAATTACAGAAGGAGAAATAATGGAGAATAATGTAATCAGTTTGGCTGCAATCTCACTTGACCAGGACACATTATCCTTGTTGGGCAGGGGTCTCTCATTCATTGAATTCACCCTGTACCGTGAACTTTGCTTCTTCCTCAGACGGGTAGCATTGAAACTCATGTTTGGGGAGGGGCGAAAACGGTTAACACGGGAGGAGAGACGGACACCCCGCAAACACAGTTGGATTTGAACAATAGAGCACTTCTGAGAGACCTCGAGTCCCTCAAGGATGAAGCTGAGGGAATGGAGACCCCTACAGGGAATTGGAGGTTCTCAATCCAAACCCTACAGGTTCTAAAAGGAAATCTAAGTACATGCCACCCCTAAACCATAAATTAAAAACATTCAGAGATCTCGTGCAACGGGATCTTCATACAGTTAAGTGGGCCCCGGTCATTGGTCGGGATAATCTCACAAGAGGTGAAAGAGAAGCTTTAGATAAATTGAAACAGAGGAATGATATTATCATAAGAGAGAGTGATAAAGGTGGCAATGTTGTTATCTTGTCGGCAGAATATTATGAGGGGGAATGTTTAAGACTTTTAAGTGATCAAGATACTTATCAAAGATTGCAGGAAAATCCCTTTATGATGATTAAAACAAGATCAATGCCCTCGTCAAGGAAGGTAAATTATTGGGAGTCTTGACAAAGGAGGAAGCCACGTATTGCGAAGTCGACACTTTTCGTGTGCCAATTTCCTATATTATCCCAAAGGTTCATAGAAACCTTGAACGTCCCCATGGCCGGCCAATTGTGTCGGGCATAGGGGGCCCCTGGAGAATCTGGGAAAATTCTTGGACGGAAAATTGAAGGGAATGGTGGAAGAACTTCCATCAAACGTGAAGGATACCGGCGAAGTTTTAACGGCGTTAGGCGTTTTTTTTGATCAGTAAAGATGACCTCATGGTCAGATGTTGAAGGGCTTTACACCTCTATACCCCATGAAGTCGGAATAGCAGCTGTTGCTTTCTATCTGAAGGAGCACTTCTCTGACTCACCCCTCCATAACCAATTTGTCATTGAGGCCTTAGAATTCCTTTTGAGTTACAACTGTTTTGTTTTCAACGGACAGTTCTACTGCCAGGCCAGGGGCACGTCGATGGGGGCATTCTGTGCTCCGGCATATGCTTGTCTCCATTTAGGACTTTGGGAGCGACAGGATGTGTACCCTATGTGCCTCTTCCAGGAGCATGTGCGGCTCTGGCTGAGTTACATAGACGACGTGGTCCTGGTCTGGCGAGGAACAAAAGAAACCCTTGACAAATTTGTGGATCAACAGGGCAGGAATCAGAGAAATTTAAACTTCACCTATGTGTGGAACGAGGAGGAGATTTAATTTCTAGATCTAAAGATCAGAAAGGAGGGAGATCAGTTGATAACGAGTACATATAGAAAGCCCACTGTGGGCAATACCTTGCTTCATTTTACGAGTCACCATCTCCCGTGCCAGAAAAAAACCATACCAGGCGGACAGTTTTATAGATAAAGAAGAAATTGCGCAGTAGATGGTGACTTTGAATTTGAGGCAGAGGATTTACAAAAGAGACTACAGACCAGAGGGTACGCTACTGATTTGTTGGAAAGGGAAAAGGAGAGAATTTGGACAAAACAAAGAACGGAAATCTTGGATTTAATAAAACAGAGTGGGAGAACTAATCAACAGAATAAAAAAGAGCCCCTAAGATTGATCACTTCCTTCGGTTCCCATTGGTCGAGCCTACAGGAACTATTACAGAAACATTGGCATGTGATGATGTTAGATGAGAGAATAAAAACCATTGTGGGGGAAAGACCATTTATGACAGCAAAAAAAGCACCCAACTTGAAGAATAAGTTGGTAAGGTCAGAATACAATAGCCAAAAGAAAGGAACGTGGTTGCAGGATTGTCCAAAAAGTAGAGGCATGTTCAGTTGTGGCAATTGTAGAGTCTGCTGTTAGGCAGAGAGAACAAAAGTGTTCAGAAATGCAAATAACACCAAATTGTATGAAATCAGGGATCTGATAACCTGTGCAACTGAGAGGGTGGTTTTATACATAGGGAAGATGAAGAGAAAGTTGGGAAAATGCATTGGAGAACATATAAAGAACATCGAAGAAGCAGATAAGAACAGTCCCCTGGGTCAGTATTTCAAGGACTTCTATGGTGGAAAACCCAAAGGACTTTGTTTTAAAGGCATCATTAAGCAAAAAGTCTCAAACAGGGGAGGCGATATTGAAATCTTTACAAAATAGAGGCCACCTGAATTTACAGACTGGATACAAAAATCCCACTAGGTCTAAATTTGGATCTAAATTTGGCATAATTTTTGCAGTGCCTTAATAGGAAAAGCTGAATTTGACTTTATTTATACACTATTCTGGTCTGTGTGATCCAGGTATGCACTGGTAATGACAGTCCTGCTCCTTTAAAGGTAACCTTAAGCCCCCCAAAAAATGAGTTTTACTCACCTGGGGCTTTCAATAGCCCCCTGCAACTGTCCGGTGCCCTCACAGCCTCACTCTGATCCTCCTGTCCCCGCCGGCGACCACTTCCGGTTTCGCCGTCAGGAGCCGACAGGCTGGGAACGCAAATGATTCTTCACGTTCCCAGCCACAATAGCTCCCTCTACGCTGCTATAGCAGCTCTCTATGCTGCTATAGCAGCATAGAGGGAGCTATTGGCTGGGAACACGAAGAATTACTCGCGTTCCCAGCCTGTCGGCTCCTGACGGCGAAACCAGAAGTGGTCGCCGGCGGGGGCAGGAGGATCGGAGCGAGGCTGCGAGGGCACCAGACAGCTGCAGGGGGCTATTGGAAGCCCCAGGTGAGTAAAACTCATTTTTTGGGGGGCTTAAGGCTACCTTTAAGGCAGTGAGTCCCAAGAATCCACAGCAATGGGAGAACCATACATTTATGGGAACTTATGTGGTCAATATAATGCTTGTGTATGGCTGTCTATCTATGAAGAGGCAGTTCCCGGCAAGAAGGCCCAGCCCTGTAAAAATCCTTAAATGGACCTGACATGAAGTAAGATCCGACCCTCTATAACTTTGAGAAAGCCCCGTGGGCGGGGCGAAACACATCAGTGAGAGGAGTCAGAACCGGAGTGAGCGCTCACATGACCCCCTGGACGCCGGAGCTGTTTCCGAAGTTGCTGCAGCATGCCGAACACCGCAAGGATTGCAGGGAGGCAAGACGCCGTCAGCTGGGGCTATACAGTACAGAGGCTTGCTCTGACGAGTTAGAGCTCTGTCGCAACAAGCCAGCAAGCAACGCCAGACAGGCTGGGGCGAGGCAGCAAGGATTCACCTCGAGAGGCATGGTTGTCCAGGAGCCGTGAGTGATATCTGCAGCCCTGCGGGGAACTCTGAAGTTGTACTTATGCCTAACACGATGTCAGGCCACTGCTTGGCTTACTACACCACATATTTTTAAACTGTGTTATCACTACATAGACTGCCATTATAAGCTACATTGGAAGGTCATACAGACCTTCATGGAGTGGTCATACGAGACTTAGCCAGAAGTCAACTACAATTCTTAGAACCTTTGTACATGGCCCATAGAGCTACACATGATACTTCTCCCTGTCCAGTCTGTGAATTCAATCTGTAGATCACAGTTGCAGGTTTTGTGGGAGGTGTACAAGGACTTACATGGTGTTGAAAAAAGTGAGAGAGCTAACAACCAATTATACATCATAGGGCTTCAGTACATGGACTTTCGAGGATCTGATACCATTAACCGCAAGTGGCTGCAGCTCAATTTATTGAGGCCTCTTTGGTGTGCGTCGGTGGTGGGTCCACATACAGTCCAACCATATGGGTGGCAGATACAGTTAGCATAGGCTAAGGCTGGGCGACAGTGGTCTGCAATTACCTAATGGGGATTGGTGGTAATATGTGAAGGAGCGCTCCCTCCGGTTCTTATTGTGGTTTTAAGATTTTAGATAAGTGGGTAACCAGCTGCTGTAGGGGCTATTTTTTCTGTATTAATAAAGGCTTTTCTAAACACATGCAGGACTCCCTGGTATTTTACATAGTTGTACGCATCCTTTTCGTGGCGCAGACTGTGTATTGTGGGCACCGGTTACGGCAATGTATCAACTACGCATCCTTTTCATGGCGCAGACTGTGTATTGTGGGCGCCGGTAACGGCATTAGTATTAGCCGCTTTTTTTCCATCGTGCCGACTGGTAGCCGCTGATGACAGTGTTACTCGCTTTGGGCATTTTGAGATTCAAAAGCCTGTGGATCGGTGAAGTTATATGTGTTATTTTCATATCATCGTGGTGTTATTAATATTAACCAAATGTGATGGCAAATTAGTGATTATGTTATTTTGAATATGTAATAGCTCCATAAGAAATGAATATATATAAAATCATCTGCTTGTATTGTGGTTATTTATAGATGTGGAGAGAGATTTGTAATGTATCAATATGTAAATATATAAAATAGCCTCGTTCCATTGTCGTTTTAATAATAAATATATAAAATCCGTTATTTCCATTCTCCTTATTTATGGTAAACATATAATACATTATATGTAGTATTCTACATGTATATCTATTAATCAATGTTATCAATTTTTGTACAAATGTGAATTATTTCTGTTAACACATACCCGTTATCTAACAAATGTTTACCGCTATTACTCCCATTATTCCACACATTAATATATTACCGTTATTTTATGGCAAATACATAGCAGTTGTTCAACCAATTATACTCGTTATTACTCCAATCATTGTAATATATTACCGTTATTCTACGGCAAACACATATCCGTAATCCAACAAATTTTAAACTTGCTTATAATATATAGTTATTAAATAACACACAGTTATTCTGTTAGAAAAGTGGCAGGTGCGCTCCTCTACGGTTGTTGTGGTATATGTGACTGGTTCACACTACCCACAATAATAAAAATAGCACAATGGCTTTGAAACTTGTGTTGTAAGCCTGAAGTGGATCGCTACACTCTGGGGGGTGTTAACACCCTAAAAATTGTCAAATGACTGCAAAATGCAATATGAGTACAGCGCTCACATAAACAGCTTATAGATACAAATTCCTGCAAACAGCTGAAACACATTCAGAATAAAATCACAAAAATAGGAGTCCCAACAGAGTTCACTTGTTATATCTATATGCCTTGATCTCTTTTCTATGTAGTCTATGTGTAGTCTGTGGTAGAAAAATTTACTCTTACCAACACCTGTGGCTGATAGATTATAGATCAGCAATTGGGCTTATGATAACAGATGTCCCTCCAGTCAGTGGGCCTTCTTCCTAGATATGACTCAAAGACATAGGCAAAGACATAGCGTGAACCTGTTTACAAGTGCAGGTTTTTCCACCACCTAAAACCACGTGGAATGTGCCAGTGCCACTCCTAGTAGCATACCTCCCAACATTTTGAGATCAGGAAGAGGGACACCTAAGCCACACCCCTGCCACACCCCTGATCTCGCCTCCATCACACCCCTAGTCACGCATACCATAAAGATTTCCTAAGAAAAATATGTTGTTTTATAATTCAAACCACGCTGGTCCTTTCTATCCTGGTTCGTTTTTCTTCATAGTAACATTTTAAAATTAGTAATATATCAATTTAAAGGATGGGAATAAAGTTTAGAGTCAATTAAACACATTTTTTAGTAGAGAAATATATATATATTTACATAGAAAGAGGGACAAACTCCTGAAAGAGGGACAAATGAGGAGGAAAGAGGGACAGAGGGACAGGGCTCCCAAAGAGGGACTGTCCCTCTGAAAAAGGGACAGTTGGGAGCTATGCCTAGTAGTGCATTCACCACAGTGCAACAATAGTCCAAATACAGGCTCACCAGATGATCTGACTGATCCTGCCATGACCAGCTAACAGCGTTTTTGGGTGTACAAGTAGATCCTCCAAGTTGGATTGCGGAGTTTTGCATTTGGCTGAGAATGTGTCTAGGCATGAGGAACTGATCTCCACGTTTTACCCCCACTGTTTGGAAAGTCGAGCAAGTCTCCAGATTAGACGTATGTAGAGATTAGAGATATGTAAACTGGGTCTCTGTTTTACCTTCTTCTGTCCGTAGACCCGCACCCTAAAGGAAGAGATCAGCCAGATCATCTGGTGAGCCTGTATTTGTACTATTGTTGTACTGTGGTGAATGCACTACTAGGAGTGGCACATTCCACATGGTTTTAGGTGGTGGTTTTAGGTGGTGGAAAAACCTGCACTTGTAAACAGTTTCACGCTATGTCTTTGCCTATGTCTTTGAGTCATATCTAGGAAGAAGGCCCACTGACTGGAGGGACATCTGTTATCATAAGCCCAATTGCTGATCTACAATCAATCAGCCACAGACGTTACATAGTTATTTTGGTTGAAAAAAAGACATACGTCCATCGAGTTCAACCAGTACAAAGTACAACTCCAGCCTGCTCCCTCACATATCACTGTTGATCCAGAGGAAGGCGAAAAAAACCCTACAAGGCATGGTCCAATTAGCCCCAAAAGGGTAAGAGTAAATTTTTCTACTACAGACCACATAGAAAGGAGATCAAGGCGTATAACAATAACAATAACAATAATATTTATATAGCGCTTTTCTCCCTGGGGACTCAAAGCGCTGTGACCCTGCATTATGCAGTCTCAAAGGCTAGGGAAAAGAGGTGAGTTTTTAGCCTTTTTTTAAAGCTGTCCAGAGAAGGAGCCTCTCGTACTGATTGTGGAAGTGAGTTCCATAGAGTAGGGGCTGCATAGGAAAAGGCCCGAGCACCAAATGTTAAGTGTATCCTGGGAATAACCAGCTTCATCTTGTTGGCAGAGCGGAGGGTGCGTGGAGGGGCATAAAGTTCCAATAGATCCGCTATGTATTTGGGTCCCATGTGGTGTAGAGCCTTGAATGTCAGCAGGCAGATCGTAAAATTGATTCTCCATTTTACTGGCAACCAGTGAAGAGTTTGCAGTACTGGGGTGATGTGTGAGCTGCGGGGGGCATTGGCTAGGAGTCTGGCTGCAGCATTCTGTACTAGCTGTAAGGGGCACAGAATCTTATCTGTAGATCCGATTAACAGGGCGTTGCAGTAGTCTAGGCGGGAGGATACAAATGCGTGAACCAGGGCAGGTAGGTCTTCAGCTGGGATAAGGTGTTTTATTTTCGCTATATTTCTTAGATGGAAGAAGGAAGACTTGACGACAGCTGATACCTGCTGTCTGAGTTTTAGATTTCCATGCAGGATCACCCCAAGGTTTCGCACAGAGTCTTTATACTGCACAGTATCTCCCCCAATTGCTAGTTTGAGGTGGTGAGCATTTTGAACTTTATCCATCATGTGTGGACCACCTACCACCAACACCTCTGTTTTGTCAGAGTTCAGCCTCAGCCAGCTGGTGTTCATCCAATTTTGTAAATCCACTAGACACGCATTTATGGATGCTGATGGGTCTTGGGTGCCAGGCTTGAAGGACAGATACAGTTGTGTGTCATCTGCATAACAATGGTATCCTAAACCATAGTTCTGGATTATTTTGCCCAGTGGGAGCATGTAGACTGCAAAGAGTAATGGTGATAGTACAGAACCCTGTGGAACTCCATAGGCAAGTGGCACTGGATTAGAGTAGTGTGTGCCCAGACATACTTGCTGTGTCCTGCCAGATAGGAAGGTCTGAAACCAGCTAAGAACAGTACCCCTTAGGCCACAGTAATTCTTCAGTCGCTGGATTAGTATTTCATGGTCCACAGTATCAAATGCTGCTGACAAGTCAAGAAGAATCAGAATTGAGCAATCACCCTTGTCCCTTGCAGTAAGTAGATCATTCATTACTCGGACTAATGCTGTTTCAGTGCTGTGCCTTTTCCTGAATCCTGACTGAAAAGTATCAAAGATGTTGTTATCTGTAAGCCTGGCTTCTAGCTGGTTGGCGACTGCTTTCTCGATAACTTTTGATAGGAATGGTAAGTTCGCCACAGGTCTGTAGTTGGTTACAGAATCAGGATCTAGTGATGGTTTCTTCAGGAGGGGTTTTATGATTGCTTTCTTTAGTTCTTCTGGGAAAAGTCCACTTTGCAAGGATTGGGAAGCTGATAATCCACACAAACAAACAAAAGCCTTCTCTACTCCTACAAGGACACACAATGGAATAGGATTTCTCCACCTGGATACTCATGAGGTCCACAGCTTCAAACAAACCAACACAATAAAAAGCATGTCCAGGCAACACAGCAAGCAGATCTCCTACCTTCCCAAGTCTTCTTCCCAAGGTAAGGGAATTCATCCTCCTTCCCCAAACAGAAGTAATATCTTTAAGCTGGCAATCCGTTTTTGAAGACTGTACAAATACTTTAAACGCATTCAGAGGCTGAAATTATATTGACTCCATTGCCTTTCTAAGTAAACCTTAGTAGGCCCCATGCTTCTGCATATCAATGGACTTTTCACACCTATTCTAGCAGATTCTGAAGGCCAGCATTTGCTTTTGTCTACCCCCACTGTTAAACAACAACAATCAAAGGAAGAGCTTACTTAACCCATTCCTTCCCAAAGAGCAATGTTAATCTATACAGCCAGCTTCTTACTATCTCTCAGGCCATTGAGAGCTGCATCTCACATTGGAAAAAAAACAAGCTAATTTGCTGGAATCTCTAGGGATTTTAAATAAAACGCACAGAGGTAAAAAAGGCGGCCAGGCCCATAAAAAGTGCCACACTCAGTCTCAGTCCAACTTCAGGGACCCAGGTCCATTCAAAGAAAAGAACTTTCCAGCGATCTCTAGTGATGTGTACTGGAAATCAGAGTCTGAAAGTAGCAGAAGTTACCATGTCCCTAGTCAGAGATGCAGTAACACCCCGGCAGTGAACCCAGTCGCCATTGCTAAGCCCCATGCAGTCACTGCATTGCTCTGCAATGCCCGCTCTATAAACAATAAGACAGCCATTATTGCGGACCTTATTCAGACATGCGATTTTTCATGCATCACTGAAACCTGGATTGATGCCAATGCGGGCCCCACATTGGAAGCAACCATCCCATACAATTACTCAGTCCTTAGTAAGGGAAGACGAAACCGCAGAGGAGGGGGTGTAGCAATTTGTGGCAAAACAACTCTGCAGCTCAGGGCCCTGAATGTTGGCTCAACAAAGTCCTTTGAATGTATAGGTGCCCAGATCTCAGCTGGTAAAGGCTTCAAAATTTTAGTGGTTTATCGTCCCCCCGGAGATGCTGACCCTTTCCTACAGGAATTCCCAGAACTTCTGGCCATGCTGGCTCTGTCTTATCCGAGATGGATCATCCTTGGTGACTTCAACATCCGGGCTGATAACACTCAATCACAAGATGCAAATGAACTAATAAATCTCATGGGTGGACTAGGCTTCACACAAGTTGTAAAATCAGCTACCCACAGAGGAGGGCATACGCTAGACTTACTGTTCCACCTCGGAATGGACATTTGTAACATAACAGTAACCCCAGTGGTGTGGTCAGACCATCACATAATACAGTTTACTATTGAACATCACCCTATCAAGCAGCTCCCTAAAGAAACAATCAAAACCTGTCCCATGAGTAAATTAACACCGGAGAGGATAACTGCCAACCTGGATTTTACAAATCTGCTCCACAGTCAAATGGACCCAAACTCTCTAGTAACCCAGTACAACAACACGATATATGAAACACTTGACAGTATTGCCCCATGGCGCACCAAATCAGCAACCAAAAAGCAGAAAGCTAATTGGTTTGACAAAACCATCATGGATCTAAAAAAGAAAGGGCGCAGACTAGAAAGACAGTGGCGTAAATCAGGGACTGGGGAGCACAAATCTAGCCTAGTTCAACACCTCAGACAATACCAACAAGCAATAACCAAGAAAAAATCAGACTTTATCTCGCACAAAATATCTACAGCCAACAACAGAGCTGCTCAACTCTTCCACACAGTGCAATCACTCTGCAATCCTTCCTGCCTAAAAGCCCCAACCACATACTCCAGGGAAAGGTGTGAAGAATTCTCTGCCTTCTTCACAAACAAGGTGTCTAGCATCCGTGCCAGCATTACACCAACAACATCAATTGACCACTGGACGTTGCATATGCCTACTACCGTACCACCATGGCAAGTCTTTGACACTCTGAGTGTAGAAGATTTTGGAATTCTCATTCAAAGTCTCCGCCCCACTACCTGCGTATAGATATAACAAGTGGACTCTGTTGGGACTCCTATTATTGTGATTTTATTCTGAATGTGTTTCAGCTGTTTGCAGGAATTTGTATCTATAAGCTGTTTATGTGAGCGCTGTACTCCTATTGCATTTTGCAGTCATTTAACACACCGTTATTATATAGTTGTAATCATTCAGCAAATACTTGCAGTTATCGTACACAAACGTTGAGTAATCTCTCTCTCTCTCTCTCTCTCTCTCTCTCTCTCTGTATATATATATATTTATATATATATATATATAAATATATATACAATACAATACAATAATACGATAACATTTGTAAAGCGCTTTTCTCCCATAGGACTCAAAGCGCAATACAAACGTTGAGTATTTATATATATATATATATATATATATATATATATATATATATATATATATATATATATATATATATATACCTATTTTATGTAGATAAGTCAAATTAGGTTTAGACCTCGAAAAGTCTTGTTCAAAGCTTGACTACAGTCTGTGTTCTTACCAATTCACTAACCTTGCTTTTAAAAAAAACAGTGGTTTTATTTCTTAAAAAGACTCTGAATCCAGTATAAATTCTTCTTTTTAACTTGTATTGCTGTCAAGGACCCTTAGCCCTGCTAAACCACCGCTATCCAGCGGCAAAACGAGGGGTCTATACCCCCCAAATCCCCCTGCAAAATCCATGACTTTCTTTGTCGTGGATTTTGCTGCTCATGGAGGCAGAGCTATGAGCTGCAGTTTTGCCTCCATGCGTGTCAATCTACCGGCGGATCTCCGCCTCTCCCCCGCCCCTCTCTGTGAAGGCAGATTGAGAGGGGCAGGGAGAGGTGGCGATCAGCAGGGATTGACGCGCTGAGAGGCGGAGCTACAGCCATTAGCTCTGCCTCATTCAGAAAGCACTCCCTGGACAAAGGAGAGGGGGTTGGGGGGGTATAGGCCCCTGGTTTTGCAGCGGGATAGCGGCGGTTTAGCAGGGCTGAGGGTCCTTGACAGCAACACAAGTTAAAAAGAAGAACTTATACTGAGTCTCTTTATGGCATCATAATAATAGATAAATGAACTTACACCACCTAGTGGTAAAAAATTTAACTCCATGTAATGGTATAGTATTAACCTGTTTACCTGTATTTACCTGTTTACCTATGTCAAAACATATATATATATACACGTTTAAATCGTAGTTCTTAAATACAATGTTATTTGTATATACAATTTGTAAACAAATTATTTGAATTTAGCATATATATTTTTATTTAGCATATATTTTAGATATATTTATATATAATTTAACCACTTCAGCCTACAGGGTTGTTTATTTTTTGCATCTGATCAACTTTCACCTCCCATTCATTTGCCAATAACGTTATCACTACTCATCACAATGAATTGATCTATATCTTGTTTTTTCCACCACCAATTAGGCTTTCTTTGGGTGATTCATTTTGCTAAGAATGAATTTATTCTAAATCCATTTTAACAGGAATATTAAGAAAGAAATTGAAAAAAAATAATTATTTCTCAGTTTTTAGCCATTATAGTTTGAAATTAATACATGCTACCGTAATTAAAACCTATGTATTTTATTTGCCCATTTGTCCCGCTTATTGCACCATTTAAATTATGTCCCTATCACAATATATGGCGCCGATATTTTATTTGGAAATAAAGGTGCATTTTTTTCAATTTGCATCCATCATTATTTACAAGCCCATAATTTTTTTTTTTTTTACTAATATACTTCTTTGACATGTATATTTAAAAAGTTCAGACCCTTAGGTAACTATTTATGTTTTGGATTGTTTTTTTTTAATTGTACATTTTTTTTTAATTTTTTGTATTAAAAATTTTATGTGGGTAATTTTTAGTGTGGGAGGTAAACACATTTTTTTACATTTAAAATTAGCTATATATTTAGGGGGAGTGCGCGCAGCCTATCTGGACGAACATTTTTGTCCAGATAGGCTTAAATGGTTAATATATAAAATATTTACAGTTTATTACTTATCCAAGTTTATGACTATACAGTGGGCTCTTAAGGTCCTGAGCAATCAGATATTAGCGTTTTGTGGAGTTAATGATAGGTAAGAGTATACAGGGGGTTTGATCACCCATCATGGGCTTGATTAGGGTGCTCTTTAGGGCTCTTCAAAGTGTGCTCTTTAGGCCCTGATAAGTGGTAGATTATTATCAGGTGGAGATCAGGAGATAATGGGAGGGTATGTAAGAGTTTTTACAGGGGGGTTAATCACCCATCATAGGGTTAATTACTACCCCATGGAGGAGAGGATCCTTCCTGTGGTTGGATGGCCCTAAGGGCCCTTTTCCACCTGCAATCGCTAGCGTTCACGCTGAACGCTAGCGATTGCTGAATCGCAAAACCGGCGATTCCCCCGACGTTTGCGGCCGCGATTTTGCTATGCTATGCACTGCATAGCAAAATCGCGGCAATTATCGCTCCGCCGCGCGTTCGCGTTCCCCGCAAAAACGAATCGCGGTAGTGGAAATGACCTACCGCGATTCCCATGTTAAAAAGCAAACCGTAGCGATTGTAAAATCGCTAGCGGTTTGCGTTTTTGCGATTCAGCATCGCAAACGCCGCTAGTGGAAAAGGGCCCTAACCCTTATGGAGCAGCTCACTTGGACCACTGGGCATGATGGGAATGCCACCAAAGAAGCCAAATTAGCCTGTCGAATATTGCAGTTTTTCAGGTTGGCAAGGCCCAAATTCGAATAGACATTCGTGCTGAATATAACATTGACACAAATTCAAAACGACTAGATCTACTACTAACATCTCAACCTCTGAATCTGCCTAGTCTTTTCTAGAACCCACCCTGTAATTTTACCCTTTAAAAGTATTCTCTACATTTATACATGCAGGAGAGGAAGTGGGCAGCACCAGCGAGTGAGCCAGTGGACTGAGGGGATCTATTGTGAAACAGGAGGAGGAGGTGAGTCGCAGCTTAGCCCTCTAGACTCTGGAAGGGGGGGGCACCTATAACAAAGGAAGGTGGAATGGGGCATCTGCCCACCTATAGTTAATGGGTGACAACTTTACTTAAGCAGTGGGAGTATCTAGCTACCTATACTTGGAGGAGGGGGAGGGGTGTCTATCAGTTTGCCTATGCGCATTACGCTGTGCGCTGTGCAGTGCGCTACGTAGCTTTGTGCATCTTTTAGTGTGCACAAAGCTACTTAAGGGGCACTAAGTTCAGATAAGGCCCACTAACCTCAGATAAGGCACACTAACCGGCTTAGCGCAGGAAAACTCTTTTTTACTCCGGCGCTAACACTTAGCGCCGGTTAGTGAATCAAGCCCATTGTGATTTCTGCCCTTAAAACGCTGCTTTGCGTCAAATCCAGATTTTTTTCCCGGGACTTTTGGCATGTATCTCACTCCGCCGTGCCCCCCTCCAGGTGTTAGACCCCTTGAAACATCTTTTCCATCAATTTTGTGGCCAGCATGAGTTTTCAAAGTTCGCCTCCCCATTGAAGTCTATTGTGGTTCGCGAAAGTTCGAGCGAACCGAACTTTTGCGGAGGTTTGCAAACCGAAAATTAGAGGTTCGGGCCATCTCTAGAGACAGGAGGGAGGGTCACCAGATAGCACTGGGGCCCTGAGGGAAAACACAATACAGTACTATATGGAGGTGGAGGTGCATGCTGGAATCTGTGGTGCTTCTATAGAAGGGGGGAGCCAGGGGCGTAGCAATAGGGGTTGCAGGGGTAGCGACCGCATCGGGCCCTTGGGCCAGAGGGGGCCCCAAATGGCCCTCCCTCAACTATAGTATTAGCTCTCTATTGGTCCTGTGCTCATAATAATCACTTCTATAGATAATTTGAACAGTGGTAATCATTAACAAACTGTTCCCCATCCCCTTCTTGCACCTCTGACACAGTAGTTGCCATTGGCAGGTTTTGCGCGCGTATCATCAATTGTTATGTATAGAGTGCTTGGGGGGCCCCATTGTAAAACTTGCATCGGGGCCCACATCTCCTTTGCTACGCCACTGGGGGGAGCTGTATAACGATCGAAGATGTTACCTCTGTGGGGGAAAGCAGCGCAGCTGCTTTTACACCTGATGTCACCTCTGCGGCCACGCCATCCCGGGTGTCGCTTCCCGACTCAGGGAGGACAGGAATCTCTCTTGCACAGCAGCTTAAATCCACACACCTGCGCATGGAGCAAAAGGAACTTTATGGGCGGAGGAGACAGATCAGCTGACATTGTGGTCAGCTGACTTCCACCTGTCATTCTACCTTGCAGGCTGGCTCAGCCCCTCGGGCGGGGCTGCTTGAATCTGCTTTCAGTATTTAAACCAGGAATTGTTACTCTGTCCTTGTCTGTTGTCGTGAATGCTTGTGTGTCAGTGCTCAGACCTTTAGATTAGAATATTGCTATTACTCTGTTATACTTTAGACTAGTCCCAGGGGGTTGAGACCAAGGACCTCAACCCCAAGCTTAGGATTGCTGTGTGATTGTTCTGTTATACTTTAGACTAGTCCCAGGGGGTTGAGACCAATGACCTCACCCCCAAGCTCAGGATTGTTGTCTCATTGCTCTGTTATACTTTAGACCAGTTCCAGGGGCCTCACCCCCAAGCTTAGGATATTGCTACTCTGTTATTGCTATTTGTTTAGACTAGTTCCCGGGTGTTGACGCTACGGATTTCACACCCAGACTAGGTTATTGCTTCTGTATTGATCTCCTGTGTATGACTCTTAGCTATTACTCGGACTCTGATCCTGTCTTCTGTTCCTGTACTTTCGCCTATCTGCCTGCCTGTTGCTAAATCTCTGCCTGATTACCGACTATTCTCTTGCTTCACGATTCTGTACTGATACTTACCTCTCTGTTGCCGAACCCTGCCGTCTGACCATTCTACTCGCCAGTGTACCCTCGCCTCTGGTGAGGTATTAACTGCGCCAGCTCCACTGGTTAAGCAGCTCTGCTAGGATATAGTTAGTTCTAGTTACCTACTCATTAGGTGCCTGTTGTTTTAGTATTACTGTATCTCGTAAACTGCAGTTCAGTATGACGCACCCGCACCTCGGGTGTTCATTTGCCTGCAGTATAATCTGAATCACCCGCTCCTCGAGAGATTCAGCCTCTTCAGTATTTTTTCCCCAGCTTGCTGGAGGTTGTACGTTAGTACACGCAGTGTACTGTTCCTACCTCACCAGCCCCTCTGGTGAGGCCTCATTAAAGCATTATAGTTACCGTGACACCAATCACTACACTCTCTGCTCTCAGTCTTGCTATACTGGCATTATTGGTGATTCTGCGGATCACACATAATCGGGTATAGCATCTGCATTGTTGGTGATTCCGCAGATCACCAGCAATCAGATATCTGAGTAGTGGCATTAATCGTCACAGAACAACAGACCAGAAAAGTTATGGCGACACTGGGTGAACGGGTCGATGTATAGACCGCTACGCTTAGTAACTTCATGAAGACGGTTAATACATTGCAGACTCAGATTGGCCAGCTTACTGAGTCAGTTAAACGTATAATAACCTCTTTTGCACCACTGTCACCCCCTTCTGTAATTGAACCTAGAGTACCCTCACCAGGAAAATGTTTAGGGCATCACTCTAGGTTGTCTGAATCAGAGAGGATGCGAAGACGCCAAGAGGGTCTTTGCTTTTATTGCGGACTAAGAGATCATTGGGTACAGAATTGCAGAAAAGGGTTAAGAAAAAATTTTCTGGGGATGGTGAGAACTTCGAATTCTAAGGAGTCTGCTGCACCATCTCCGGGAAAAACGGGATTTAGTACTTGTTCAGATCCTGGATTTCAGAAAGCATGTGTTGGTGTAACTGAACTCATGGTGGGAAGTTTGTCACTTAAATATTTTCCTGATTTAGATACCTCTCATCCATCTGATAGATCTTTTCCATGTTCACAGTGTGGAGAGGATTTCGTATATTATGCAGATCTTCTCAATCATGGAAAATCCCACATACATCCTGCACAACCTATCATTCTAGAGAAATTGTGTACTGGTGAGAACTCGTATAGGGGAAGCATGACCTCACTAGGATCGGAAATTAGTTTTGAAGAACAGATAGAGAGCTACAATGCGGACAATATTTCCGAACTTTATGAGAGTGATGGCTCTATTAATAGTCGTGTATCTGCTGCGCAAGGGTCAAGCTTGCTTATTGCAGCGAATCAAGTTCTGAAGTCTGAAACCGTGCAGTCCGCGGCTTCATTACCTGATCAGATACTGAGTAATGAGAAACCGCATTCATGTTCTGAGTGTGGGAAATGTTTAGAGCATAACTTAGATCTGATCAATCATAGTAGGCCTCATTTCACAGAACAACTTTATTCATGTTCGAAGTGTGGGGATTCTTTTGTACCTGAGGGTCGGCCGGTTGAACTTTGTTCATGTTCTGAGTGTGGGGACTCTTTTTTGTACCTGAGGGTTGGCCGATTGCTCATAAGATATCTCACACCATTAAGAAATTATTCTTGTGTTCTGTATGTGAGGAAGAGTCTTTGTCCCAAGGTTTTGAATCCAAAACAGGGCGGTCCTTGATTCCAGTACCTGAGCAGGTGAAGTGTGGTGAGAAATCACATTTATGTTCTGAGTGTGGGAAATGTTTCGAACATAACATAGATCTTGTCAATCATAGAAACTCGCACTCCAAGGGACAGCTTTATTCATGTCCTGAGTGTGTAAGGTGTTTTGTAAATAACACTGAACTTCTCCGTCATTGGAAGTCTCACACTGATGAGAAAATGTATTCATGTTCTGAGTGTGGGGAATTTTTTGTGCCTGATGCACCGCTTGTCAGCCATGAGATATCTCTCACCGGTGAGAGGTTGTATTTATGTTCTGAATGTGAGAAATGCATTGACTATCACATTTATACCTTGTTCCAAAATCCTGAATCTGAAACAGGACGGTCCTCGACTCTGGTACCTGATCAGGTGAGGAGGGGTGAAGAGTTTTTGTGTGAGATGAGGATGTCGCAATCATTGTCTCCTGGGGGCCTGTCTGGGGAATGTCCGGAGTCCACGTCTCAGGGGAGGGGTAATGTAACGATCGAAGATGTTACCTCTGTGGGGGAAAGCAGCGCAGCTGCTTTCACACCTGATGTCACCTCTGCAGCCACGTCATCCCGGGTGTCGCTTCCTGACTCAGGGGGGACAGGAATCTCTCTTGCACAGCAGCTTAAATCCACACGCCTGCGCATGGAGCAAAAGGACCTTTATGGGTGGAGGAGACAGATCAGCTGACATTGTGGTCAGCTGACTTCCACCTGTCATTCTACCTTGCAGGCTGGCTCAGCCCCTCGGGCGGGGCTGCTTGAATCTGCTTTTAGTATTTAGACCAGGAATTGTTACTCTGTCCTTGTCTGTTGTCGTGAATGCTTGTGTGTCAGCGCTCAGACCTTTAGATTAGGATATTGCTATTACTCTGTTATACTTTAGACTAGTCCCAGGGGGTTGAGACCAAGGACTAGTGTTGGGCGAACACCTAGATGTTCGGGTTCACGAACGTTCGCCGAACATCGCCGCGATGTTCGGGTGTTCGACCCGAACTCCGAACATAATGGAAGTCAATGGGGACCCGAACTTTCGTGCTTTGTAAAGCTCCCTTACATGCTACATACCCCAAATTTGCAGGGTATGTGCACCTTGGGAGTGGGTACAAGAGGAAAAAAAATTTTGCAAAAAGAGCTTATAGTTTTTGAGAAAATCGATTTTAAAGTTTCAAAGGGAAAACTGTCTTTTAAATGCGGGAAATGTCTGTTTTCTTTGCACAGGTAACATGCTTTTTGTCGGCATGCAGTCATAAATATAATACATATAAGAGGTTCCAGGAAAAGGGACCGGTAACGCTAACCCAGCAGCAGCACACGTGATGGAACAGGAGGAGGGTGGCGCAGGAGGAGAAGGCCACGCTTTGAGACACAACAACCCAGGCCTTGCATGAGGACAAGAAGCGTGCGGATAGCAATTTGCGTTTTGTCGCCATGCAGTCATAAATGTAATACAGATGAGAGGTTCAATAAACAGGGACCGGAAACGCTAACCCATCACAGATGTTCATTGTTCATGTTACTTGGTTGGGGTCCGGGAGTGTTGCGTAGTTGTTTCCAATCCAGGATTGATTCATTTTAATTTGAGTCAGACGGTCTGCATTTTCTGTGGAGAGGCGGATACGCCGATCTGTGACGATGCCTCCGGCAGCACTGAAACAGCGTTCGGACATAACGCTGGCTGCCGAGCAAGCCAGCACCTCTATTGCGTACATTGCCAGTTTGTGCCAGGTGTCTAGCTTCGATACCCAATAGTTGAAGGGTGCAGATGGATTGTTCAACACAGCTATGCCATCTGACATGTAGTCCTTGACCATCTTCTCCAGGCGATCAGTGTTGGAGGTGGATCTGCACGCTTGCTGTTCTGTGTGCTGCTGCATGGGTGTCAGAAAATGTTCCCACTCCAAGGACACTGCCGATACCATTCCCTTTTGGGCACTAGCTGCGGCTTGTGTTGTTTGCTGCCCTCCTGGTCGTCCTGGGTTTGCGGAAGTCAGTCTGTCGGCGTACAACTGGCTAGAGGAGGGTGAGGATGTCAATCTCCTCTTTAAAGTCTCCACAAGGGCCTGCTGGTATTCTTCCATTTTGACCTGTCGGACTCTTTCTTCAAGCAGTTTTGGAACATTGTGTTTGTACCGTGGATCCAGAAGGGTATAAACCCAGTAATTGGTGTTGTCATTGCCTCCCTATTTCACTTTCCAAAATCTCACATCTTTTCAAAGGGCAATGGCTCAGCAGTACCAAATTTTCTAGCATTGTAGGGACCCTTAGGGGGATCATGACTGGTGAGTTTTGCCACTGCTGAGCCATTGCCCTTTGAAATGGTGTGAGATTTTGGAACGGTAAATAGTAGGCCCAATGAAAGCCTATGGGGGATTTTACCAATTTTGGAGCCCTGTAACTCTGGTTTGCAGAGATGTAGGGACCCCATCTTTGGAATCCAAGTCTAACAATATGTCTTCTACCTGCATGAGACATTTCGTGAAATTCAGACGTTGCTAACGGCCATGGCTGAGATTTATGTACGTCACCATCACTACCATTGAAATAGCCCAAATAAACAGGTTTTTGTGACCCTAGGCTATGACCTCTTCGGCCTAGGGGCCCGAAACTCACCAGTCATGTTCCACCTAAGGGTCCCTACAATGCTAGAAAATTTGGTACTGCTGAGCCATTGCCCTTTGAAAAGATGTGAGATTTTGGAAAGTGAAATAGGGAGGCAATGAAAGTCTATGGGGGATTTTACCAATTTTGGACCCCTGTAACTCTGGTTTGCAGAGATGTAGGGACCCCATCTTTGGAATCCAAGTCTAACAATATGTCTTCTACCTGCAT
Source organism: Hyperolius riggenbachi (assembly GCF_040937935.1). Taxonomy (NCBI): domain Eukaryota; kingdom Metazoa; phylum Chordata; class Amphibia; order Anura; family Hyperoliidae; genus Hyperolius; species Hyperolius riggenbachi. The sequence goes on from NC_090654.1 coordinate 153,775,740, forward strand.
GAGACATTTCGTGAAATTCAGACGTTGCTAACGGCCATGGCTGAGATTTATGTACGTCACCATCACTACCATTGAAATAGCCCAAATGAACAGGTTTTTGTGACCCTAGGCTATGACCTCTTCGGCCTAGGACTGCATTGAACGCGACCCACGCATTGTGCGCATTCTGGACAACACCAATTACTGGGTTTATACCCTTCTGGATCCACGGTACAAACACAATGTTCCAAAACTGCTTGAAGAAAGAGTCCGACAGGTCAAAATGGAAGAATACCAGCAGGCCCTTGTGGAGACTTTAAAGAGGAGATTGACATCCTCCCCCTCCTCTAGCCAGTTGTACGCCGACAGACTGACTTCCGCAAACCCAGGACGACCAGGAGGGCAGCAAACAACACAAGCCGCAGCTAGTGCCCAAAAGGGAATGGTATCGGCAGTGTCCTTGGAGTGGGAAAATTTTCTGACACCCATGCAGCAGCACACAGAACAGCAAGCGTGCAGATCCACCTCCAACACCGATCGCCTGGAGAAGATGGTCAAGGACTACATGTCAGATGGCATAGCTGTGTTGAACAATCCATCTGCACCCTTCAACTATTGGGTATCGAAGCTAGACACCTGGCACAAACTGGCAATGTACGCAATAGAGGTGCTGGCTTGCCCGGCAGCCAGCGTTATGTCCGAACGCTGTTTCAGTGCTGCTGGAGGCATCGTCACAGTTCGGCGTATCCGCCTCTCCACAGAAAATGCAGACCGTCTGACTCAAATTAAAATGAATCAATCCTGGATTGGAAACGACTACGCAACACTCCCGGACCCCAACCAAGTAACATGAACAATGAACATCTGTGATGGGTTAGCGTTTCCGGTCCCTGTTTATTGAACCTCTCATCTGTATTACATTTATGACTGCATGGCGACAAAACGCAAATTGCTATCCGCACGCTTCTTGTCCTCATGCAAGGCCTGGGTTGTTGTGTCTCAAAGCGTGGCCTTCTCCTCCTGCGCCACCCTCCTCCTGTTCCATCACGTGTGCTGCTGCTGGGTTAGCGTTACCAGTCCCTTTTCCTGCAACCTCTTATATGTATTACATTTATGACTGCATGCCGACAAAAAGCATGTTACCTGTGCAAAGAAAACAGACATTTCCCGCATTTAAAAGACAGTTTTCCCTTTGAAACTTTAAAATCGATTTTCTCAAAAACTATAAGCTCTTTTTGCTAATTTTTTTTTCCTCTTGTACCCACTCCCAAGGTGCACATACCCTGTAAATTTGGGGTATGTAGCATATAAGGAGGCTTTACAAAGCACGAAAGTTCGGGTCCCCATTGACTTCCATTATGTTCGGAGTTCGGCTCGAACACCCGAACATCGCGGCCATGTTCGGCCCGAACCCGAACATCTAGATGTTCGCCCAACACTACACGTGACCCGTTCGGCCAATCACAGCGCTAGCCGAACGTTCGGGTAACGTTCGGCCATGCGCTCTTAGTTCGGCCATATGGCCGAACAGTTTGGCCGAACACCATCAGGTGTTCGGCCGAACTCGAACATCACCCGAACAGGGTGATGTTCTGCAGAACCCGAACAGTGGCGAACACTGTTCGCCCAACACTACCAAGGACCTCAACCCCAAGCTTAGGATTGCTGTGTGATTGTTCTGTTATACTTTAGACTAGTCCCAGGGGGTTGAGACCAAGGACCTCACCCCCAAGCTTAGGATTGCTGTCTCATTGCTCTGTTATACTTTAGACCAGTTCCAGGGGGTTGAGACCAATGACCTCACCCCCAAGCTCAGGATTGTTGTCTCATTGCTCTGTTATACTTTAGACCAGTTCCAGGGGGTTGAGACCAAGGACCTCACTCCCAAGCTTAGGATATTGCTACTCTGTTATTGCTATTTGTTTAGACTAGTTCCCGGGTGTTGATGCTACGGATTTCACACCCAGACTAGGTTATTGCTTCTGTATTGATCTCCTGTGTATGACTCTTAGCTATTACTCGGACCCTGATCCTATCTTCTGTTCCTGTACTTTCGCCTATCTGCCTGCCTGTTGTTGAATCTCTGCCTGATTACCGACTATTCTCTTGCTTCACGATTCTGTACTGATACTTACCTCTCTGTTACCGAACCCTGCCATCTGACCAATCTACTCGCCAGTGGGCCCTCGCCACTGGTGAGGTATTAACTGCGCCAGCTCCGCTGGTTAAGCAGCTCTGCTAGGATATAGTTAGTTCTAGTTACCTACTCATTAGGCGCCTGTTGTTTTAGTATTACTGTATCTCGTAAACTGCAGTTCAGTATGACGCACCCGCACCTCGGGTGTTTATTTGCCTGCTTTATAGTCTGAATCACCCGCTCCTCGAGAGATTCAGCCTCTTCAGTATTGTTTCCCCAGCTTGCTGGAGGTTGTATGTTAGTACACACGCAGTGTACTGTTCCTACCTCACCAGCCCCTCTGGTGAGGCCTCATTAAAGCATTATAGTTACCGTGACACCAATCACTACACTCTCTGCTCTCAGTCTTGCTATACTGGCATTATTGGTGATTCTGCGGATCACACATAATCGGGTATAGCGTCTGCATTGTTGGTGATTCCGCAGATCACCAGCAATCAGATATCTGAGTAGTGGCATTAATCGTCACACCCTGCTTATGGCTAACTGCATCCATGTGTATCAGTTTGCAATCAATTTATTTAGATTAGGCTTAAGTGCATAGTTTTGCATCTGATTTGTATTCAAGTTGTGTAATTTAAGTCCCTGTGGTGTGATCCATGCCCATTTCAGTTGCAGCCTGATTGAGTGTTGCCAAACTTTTCCCTGTTTGTAAAGTTACTTTGCATAACTGAGCACTGAAAGATCTATTGTACGTATCCCTATTTATTGTCCAGCACTGTGTAATAGGTTGGCACTTTATAAATACAATCAATAATAATAGTAATAATTAATTTTAGGCTGGGGCTGAGCATCATTTCTCCTTGTAAGCAAGAAATATAGGGTCTGATTCAAAAATCTAAGCCGGCATGGGTGCATAACATGAGTTATTTGTGTAATGTGTTTTTGCACACTTTGCGTGATACCTACTAAACTTTAAAAATGCTTTCATCACATAGTAAAGATGAATGAATTGGATAAACAGTACACATTTTTGGAGTCTCCAGTTGTGTGTCACAGCTTTCAAATGAGTATCCCACAGTGTGACCCAGATTTCCAGTGTCCCCCAAAATTTGTTACAGCTTTCCAGTTACCCATTGTTCTGTTTCAGCTTTCTAGTTATATTAAAACGTGACTGTAAGACCTAAGTATTCATCCACAGTTCAGCTCCAATGCTTCAATCTAACTCCACAGTCTTCATCCTATGTGGCGTGTCCCAGCTTGACTACGGTTACACCCAGGCCTTTGATGTGCAAGGTATTGATGCTGAAAGTAGAGTGAGCAAATAAACTACCAGAACCAAACCGGCAGACACAGACAAGAGTTCAGTAATCCAGTAACAATCCGAGGTCATACACTAATAGCAGAGAAACACAGTAACGGGGGATTAGGCAAATACCAAGTCAAAGTTCAGTCTAAAGGTCAGTCCAGGCAGCAAACCGGTTAATCGGTAAACAGGCAGAAGGTCGGTCCAGGCAGCAAACAAGGGTAGTCCAGTAATCAAGCAAAGTTCAGTATCCAAATAGCAATCCACAAGTTTCAGGAGCACACCCAGCAATGAGCCAAAGCTAATGCTATCAAAGGCAATGACTGACTGCACTCACAAGCTGTAAATATAAGAAGCAACCAATCAGTGGCCGGCCACTCTCACTCTGTACCAATCACACCACAGCAAGGGATCCTGCCTAAGTGTCAGCTGACTAGCGATGTCAGCTGACACTAAGTCTTCCGCTTTCTCAGCGAATAGAACGGACGCCTGTGTCTGAGCGTTCGTCCCCTTTCAGCCCTGGCGTGTGTATGTTCGTGCAACCCCGTCAGGAAGGACGCCTGGGTTGCTATGCGCAGGAGTAACGAGCACAGCCGCGAAAGTGGACAGAGCAGCCTGACTCATGGCGGGAGAAATCATATCTCGGGATCCATTAGGTAAGTCCCTGATAGTGACCCAGTTTTTCAGTTCTCTTCATAACTTATTGGACACATTCTGTGACCTCTAGTAAGTGCTTGCTCACCAGTGACAAAGGTTTTAATTGCACTGATATAGGTTATGTTACTGACAGAGACTGACACTCAAATCAAATCAAATCAAAGATAGCTTTATTGGCATGACCAAGATTCATACAGGTATTGCCAAAGCAAGGGGAAAAAGGGGGACATGGGAGGGGGTGGGGTAGGGGGACAATGGCTAAGCAGTCTGTGGACATTTTTAGGTTTACAGTTCCGTTATGCTCCTCTCAGTCTGTGGCATGCTGTGACATAGCGTGCAGCGATTGTCACTGTGGATTCCTCTTCTCCCAGTAGGATATATGTTTTTCTCTCATCTTCTAGTGTGAGAAAGTCTGGGAATAGTTCCGACAATTTCTTAAAGTAAGTGTCCCTGGTTGCAGTATATTTGGGGCAGTGCAGCAGGAAGTGGCTTTCATCCTCAAGGGTCTTCTGCTCACAGTGTTGGCATAGTCTCTCCTCCCTGGGTTTGTACGTCTGTCTGTGTCTCCCAGACTCTATTTCGAGGTTGTGAGCACTCAATCTGTACACTCAGGATTTTTCTCTCTTGAGAGTTTTGCAGCTTTTCCAGGTATGGGGCCATTTTATATTCTCTTTGTAGAGACTGGTATATGGCTAGCTTTTGTGACTGTTTTATTTCACTCCTCCATTTTTCCACATAGTCTTCTTTGCTCTTAGCTGTGGTGTGTTTTATCTGGACTTTTGTTATGACCTGTGGGCCGGGGGTTGGAGGGAGTATAGAGCTGACCATGACTTTCAGTGCACACGGCTTTTCTTGGTCTTCATTGTGCAGCACTCTAGTTTGACCACTGACAGAAACTGGAACTAAGTCAGACTGGGAACAAATTTTGTCCACTAACCGCCACCGACTAGGACTACTATGACAAAGACTGGGGCAACACTGTGAGTGCACCATGAGTAGGGATGATTGGAAAGTGCCATTTCCGATTCCGCGGAATTGCGGAATTCCGTCCGTGTTGAATTCCGTAACCGTTACATTCCGTCGGAATTTTGCGTAAATCCACGGAATTCCGCGTTCCGACGAAAAAAATTTCAGTAATCTCAAAATTTAAACCTCGTTTTTGATAAATCGTAGGCCATCTCGTTTTTGATAAATCGTAGGCCATAGGACCTAGTGGCTGTTCCACCTGTCACGTACCTGGAGATATGGAGACTGATGTGCTGAGGGCAGCAGCCCCTGCGGCTTATCAACCAAAGGCCCTGGGCTGGAAACAGGGAGCTCTGGTTGACACGGGGCAGGAGTGCTCGCAGATCCAGTCGTGGTTGCAAGCAGGAACTGGAGACTCCCGCAGGACGGGTCTGGTACTGCAATGACCCGTACACCAGAGATGATGTCGCCATGCAGGTCCTGTAGGTGAATAACAGAGAAGCAGATCCTTGAACGGTCCGGGGTCGGCAACAGAGCGGGTAGTCAGACAGGCAAGGTTCGGCAGCAGAGCGGGTAGTCGTACAGAGCAGGGTTCGGCAACGGAGCGGGTTATCAGACAGGCAAGGTTCGGCAGCAGAGCGGGTAGTCGTACAGAGCAGGTTTCGGCAACGGAGCGGGTTATCAGACAGGCAAGGTTCGGCAGCAGAGCGGGTAGTCGTACAAAGCAGGGGTCAAAACCAGAGCGGGCAGTCAGACAGGCCAAGGTCAGCATGGAGCAAGATCAGGAATCAGGCAGACAAAGTGTCACGTCACGGGAGCAAACTTGCTGCAATACCACAGCACAGAGACTTGGGCTCTCCAGGCTAAAATAGGCCGTTTGACGCGCACTAGGCAACGCGCGCACACGCAAACACGAACGCGCGCATGCGCAAACACATGCGCGCGCAAAACAAGAAAAGATGCATATAACAGCCGTCTTTGCGCGCACGCGTGCACAGCAATCACGCCAACGCCTTGCAGCGCCAACGCTTTCGCCGCGCAGCGCAGAGCACCGACAAACCACCCTGCAAGGAGGCCCGCCGAGACCCCCCAGAACGACTGCCAGCAGCATCCGAGTGTGCCAGCCGCCTCACCTGGACAGGTAACTGACCGTGACACCACCGTTGGAGCAGCAGGAGTTGTCGCGTAGGCTAAGGGACCTAGAGGTTGTTTCGCGGCGGTCATTATAAGTTTGGTTTGAAGCAGCAGGAGTTGTCGCGTAAGCCATGGGACCTAGAGGTGGTTCCGCGGCGGTCATTATAAGTTTGGTTTGGAGCAGCAGGAGTTGTCGTGTAAGCCATGGGACCTAGAGGTGGTTCCACGACAGTCCTTAAAAAATGATTTAGGAGCAGCAGGAGTTGTCGTGGGCCATGGGACCTAGAGGTGGTTCCACGGCAGTCATAAAAAAATGTTGTTTGGTGCAGCAGGAGTTGTCGTAGGCCAATTATTGTAGTCAGTATCTTATTATTGTATTGTAGTAGTCATTATCTTATGAATCAGTGAGAGGGGCCTTGTAATTGTCACTGATCCATGACTCGTTTATTTTTATGAATGTTAGTATGTTTGTCGTGACCACCCCACCTGCAGCGCTAAATACTCGCTCAGAAAGAACACTGGCAGCGGGGCATGCAAGAACCTACAGTGCATACTGAACGAGTTCAGACCAGGTATCCAGTTGTTTTGTCCAATATTCCATGGGGTCATCATTACTCTCCATATTGTCTGGAGCACTGGCCGACCCCAAGTAATCATTCACCATACGGGCCAGCCGCTGACGGTGACCACTTTGTCCGTTGGTGGTGCTGCTGCTAGAAGGAGTATCTGGCATTGGCTGGTAAAATTCCTTCAGCATACTCAGCAAGTTCACAGATTGGCTATTGGTGCTGCTGCAGGGAGTGGGACCACCAGACTTTTTCTGAGTGTGATGAGGTACCTTGGGCCCGGGATACAGGTGCAGGAAACTCTTCTACCCAACGATGAAGAGCGTCCCGGATCTGGGTCATCCTGGCGTCTGCTTGGAAGGGGGGTATGAACTGACGCATTTTCCCCTTGTGCCGGGGATCTAGGATGGTGGCCACCCACATGTCGAGCCTTGATTTTAGAGTTTTAATCAGGGGGTCCTTATGGATGCACTGGAGCATATGTGCAGCCATAGGGAAGAGATGTCTGCCATTTATCACCTCTTCCTGGCTGTCAGACTCAGAACTGTCATCATGCTCCAGCTCCACATCATCTGAATCTTCTTCCCACCCCCGGACAATGGGCTCTTCCACCTCCACAAGCTCTCCCTCTTCATCCAGGACTGGAGCATGCCCACTCACTCCCCCACTTGCCTGACCACTGTTCAGTAGGACTTCCTTCCCCTGTTCGAGCAGTTTGTCAAGAGCTTTGTCCAGTATGAAGACAAGAGGGAGCACCTCTGATATGCTGCAGTGCTCCTCACTGACCACTTTTGTTGCCTGCTCAAACGGCTGCAAGACTTTGCACACCTGTCCAATCAGCTGCCACTGGTCCCCCGTAATGTAGTCCAGTGGTTCTGTTCTGGTGGAAGATGTCTCAGACAGGTATAGCCTGACCGCCATGCGCTGCTCCCACAACCTCTCCAGCATGTGGAGGGTGGAGTTCCACCGCGTCGGACAATCAGAAATAAGCCTGTGCTGCGTCAGGCTATGGCGGCGCTGCAGCAGTTTCATGGCCGCGGTGGCAGTTGCGGAGTGACGGATGTGGGCTGACACTTTTCGTGCTGAGGCCACAGCGTCCTTCAACCCATCAAAAGTCCGTAAAAACTTCTGGACTACAAGGTTGAAGACGTGGGCCAAGCAAGGTTAGTGGGTATAGTCACCTTCCGAAATGGCGGCCAGCATGTTGGCACCATTATCAGACACCACTACACCTGTGTCCAGTTTTCGGGGGGTCAGCCACTGCCGAATCTGATCGTGTAAGGCTGCAAGGATTACAGATCCAGTTTGTGGTTTATTTGAGCATGGACACATACATGTTACGGGTCACCTGACCCTTCCTCAAGAAGAGAAGGCATCTACAGCATAGTATCAGGGTACAGAAAAGTAGTGAAATAGATAGAAGGAGATATGCGAGAGGTGTGAATGAAGTCAGAAACAGACATATATAAAAGTCAAAAGTGACAGTAAGGGCATTCCGCCCTCCCCGTTTTGCAGCCTCCGTAGATGCGCAGACGTGCGCGAAACGGCCGTCAGGCTTAACCACCCAGCACCCACCGCACCACCAGGTACCCCACTTCTATCAATACCTATTTATAATGCAAGCTAGCCACGCTCCTTTGTATGTATTTTATGTACGAAGTCAAGAATAAATACATCTTATGTGCAGTGCCGGTTTTCTTCATCTATTCATCTTCCTGCCACTCTGCAAACCCTTATACCAGAGCATGCCTATCTGTAAGAGGATACCTGAAAGACTACCTCAGCACACTTGCCATAACCATAGTGCCAACCTGCTTTCTTCTCCATACTTTGTTGCAATACTGTCTTGTTTGGGTTAGAGCACATGGACATGTCGACCGCGTCCGGTCACAACTATGATGCACTTATAGAGTCGGATGATGACAGTTCATTGAGTGAAGACGAGCAAGAAGGTACTGCAGTAGCCAATGGACGATGCGATGTAACCAGTTTTTTCAAAAATACGGCAACATCTACAGCATAGAACAAAACAGTGGGTGCACGGGTGGCAGAAATCAACCTGGAGAGGCTTAGTGAAAAGGAGGTTAAATTGTTTTGGACATCCACTACCTTACAGCAATATAAGGAAGATAAAATAGTGGCACGGGGCTTTAGACGATACGTAGAGCCATCCGAATATCAAGATGACAAAGCTTTCGTCAAAAAATGGAAAAACGCATACTTAATCCATGCTGCTAATTTGCAAGATATAGTTCTGGAACGAACAAAGGAGGAGCATGTCAAAACTCTCAAAGAAATAGAGACTGTTAAGAGTCAATATCAGAGTATGGTAGAAAAGAAACAATACTCCAAAACTCTGAAAAGGATTGATCACAAGCTTACAGCAGTACAAGATACTATTAAAGAAAGAAAGCTGAAGAAATTCCAGAGAGACAAGGAAGATCATCTCCTCAAAAGATACTTTTCCTGGCAAAGAGGGGGGAAAGCCGAACCCCTAAGAAAAGGGAAAGGTTACTGGACCACAGACACTGAATCCAGTGAGGATGAAGTCAAAGTGGATGTGAAAAATCCAGCAGCATGAGGACAGCAGAGTGGCAGTGATCCTAAAACCCCTGCACGCCCCTTAGGAGGAGCACACGGAGGAGGAGAGGAAAAAGCAAAGCCAAGAAAGAAGAACAAACGACTATCATGGGAGGACAAGAAAGATCGCAAGCGGAGGAGGAATTAACGCTTAAGGGGGAAACACCTCAACCTTTAGAGATTTTAAATTTCTCCGGCTATAACCTTCCAGAAGGAACTGAGTCTTTACTTCAAAGGGGCTTAAATTTTTCTCTAGCTGTGGACTTCGACTTCGCGAAGTTTAAAATAGAGATGTACAACAATATTAGACGTCTGAACATTAAATGGCATTTTGCCAAAAAAGACGAAGCCCTAGATAAAATCAATACAACATGGGGCAATGCAAAAGTGAGCCCCTTAGGTTTTAGCCCCATTATTAAATGGAATGACCAGGACTTAGCCAATCTAGAGATCTTGAAGGAGCTAGACACCATAACAGATAATAGCCAAATAATGTTAGAAGGTGAAACACCGACCAATTGTGGCGAAGTCTTTACCTTTAGACCGTGTAAATCTATCTCTCCGTTTCCTGTTCAACCAGGAACATGCCTGGATGTTTTCCAAAAGATGGTTGAGAGGGACTTAAAGGCAGAAATTTATCCAAAAGCCACCAAAAACCGTTCCGAAAGAGAAGAACGGTGTGAGGAAATGCGGAAAAGCCGCCGCAAGGGCTCAGAGTGAGGCGGCTGTTTCCGCGTCTAACATGGCGGCACAACGCGAAGAAACCGCCGCATGCCGCATGGACAGAGCGGTGGAGTCCGCGTTGGATGCAGCGGATTGCACGCAGGGCAATGCTGCTGACATTGTGGTTGGACGCGGGGAGACCGCCGCCTGCTTGGAAAGCGGGGCGGCGGCCCCCGCGCCTGAATCAGCGGATACATTGCAAGACATATCAGGTGTGGCTGGGACTGCTAGTCCACACAGGTGCAGAAGGACGCGCGCGCGCGCGCTCTGAGAGGCAGAGCTTATATTACAGCCAGAGAAGAGTCAGCTGACCAAGCGGGTCAGCTGACATTTTCACCACCTTCCATTGGTCCAGCACTTAGGGGTGGCGCTGGTGAGCTCTGTAGTATATATACTGGATGCTGGTCATTTCTCTGGTGTCTGCCGTTGCGATCACTATGTGGTAGCACTCAGACCTTGTCTGTATCTGTGTTCTAGCATAGTTTCCAAAGGTGTTGATGATCAAGGAACTCACACCTTAGCATTAGGAATATTGAACTGTAATATTTGTTATGACCTTCTGCCTGCCTGACTATTCCTCTGAACTCTGATTCTGTACCTTGCTATTTCTGATATCCTGTTGCCAAACTCTGCTCGTTCCTGGACTCTGTATTTGCCTCCTGATTCTGTACTTTGCTATTCTGATACTCCGTTGCCAAACCCTGTCTGTTTATTGGATTCCGTATCTGTCTCCTGAATCTGTACCTTATCTGTCTGTGTGTTTACGACCTGGCTTACCGACCTCGAGAACTGGCCTTACTGTTAGAGGCAGTTCCCAGATCTGTTAGTGACACCCTCTCTCTCTGGTGTCACTCATGCTCTGTCCTTCCTACACTTAGCCTAGCTCCTCCCCCGGGAGAGTCTAGGCCATCGGAAGGAACATACTTCTGGAGAAGTACTCAAAGTATACTGTTGCATCTTAACACTCACTTGTTCTCTCTGGTGTCCAGAGGTTAGTAGATATATCTGATTATCGGTGATACTGCAGATCACCAATAATCGGGTATATTCTGTATTCCCGGTGATACTGCAGTTTACCGGTAATCAGACCCTCTCTGTGTTACACCGATCGTTACAGAACGGCAGACCAAAAATGCAAATGGACGCACACACTGACCGTCTGGGCGCACTTGCCACTTCGGTGGAAAACATCAACCAAGTGCTGGGTAGTCACAAGACTATGATTGAAGCCTTGTCTGGTTCTTTACAAACCCTCCAGACAGCAGTGGATGAGGTGCGATCCCCTCCTAGCTCTGACATACGTTTGCCTGTACCTGAGAAATTTTCTGGTCACAGATCTGACTTCCGAAATTTTAGAAGTAGAGTGTTATCTTACTTTGAGTTGAGACCCCGATCTTCTGGAACTATGGCTCAAAGGGTCACATTTATTAAGACTTTGTTATCAGGCGATTCTCAGACGTGGGCGTACAGTTTGCCCACCGGAGATGTGGCCCTCTCCTCAGTAGATGATTTTTTTTTAAAGCTATGGCGGTAATTTACGACGACCCAGACCTTGCTGCGACCTCTGAGTGGAAGCTCAAGCTTTTGCGTCAAGGCAAGGGTCCGGTTGAAGATTACGCAGCCGAATTTAGGAGGTGGTCAGTTTCATCCAGGTGGGACACTTATGCCCTCTTAGATTGTTTCTTATCGGGACTGTCAGATGAGGTCTCAAATCTTATGTTGAGTCTGCCTGAACCTAAAACAGTCGATGAGGCCATGTCATCGGCCATTCGAGTTGACCGCAGACTGCGCTATCAGAAACAGACCCGGGGTAGTAGTCATGTAAGAATGGTGTCCTACGCTGCGCCTCCAGTAACTCCACCTCCTCCTGTCTCGCCTCCACCCGAACCAATGCAAATTGGTCGGTCAAAACTATCCCAAGTGGAGCGAAAACGTAGGATGTCTGAGCGGCTGTGTCTTTACTGCGCAGAGGGGGGTCATAGAGTACGTAATTGTCCTAACAAGCCGGGAAACGCTATCGCCTAGGAGTTGTAGGGGGTAACACCCTAGGCATGCGACTTTTACCCCTAGAAGAGAAGCGATTACTTCTTCCTTGTACTGTCACATGGGAAGATAAAACTGAGGTTTCTGAGGCTTTTCTTGATTCAGGCCCGGCAGCTAATTTTATGGATTTCGAATTTGCAAAGAAATTGGGTATTCCGATCACCCCGGTAGAACCACCCATTCAGGTTACAGCAGTAGATAATTCCCCCCTGCAAAGTAATCATCCGCTGTCTCAGACACCAGAGGTGGAAGTCACTATAGGGGTGCTACATAAAGAAAAACTGCAGTTTTTTGTGTTACGCATGACCACCTCCACAGTCATCCTTGGCATGCCGTGGCTGCACTTACACTCTCCACAGATTAATTGGGCTACCGGTCAGTTAACTAGCTGGTCAACTCACTGTTTTCAGCAGTGTTTAGGGAGGGTGACACTGGGCCAGACCAGGATTCATTTGGAGGGGGTACCAGTACAATATTCCGAGTATTCTGATGTGTTCTGTCCCAAGGCTGCTGATAAATTACCTCCACATCGCCCGTTTGATTGCCCCATCGATCTCCGATCTGGTTGTATGCCTCCTAGGGGTCATCTTTACAATTTGTCTGGACCAGAGAAAGTGGCCATGCAGGAGTACATTCGTGAAAATTTAGCCAAGGGGTTCATTCGCCCTTCCCGGTCACCCGCTGGCGCAGGGTTTTTTTTTGTTAAGAAAAAAAGATGGAGGCCTGCGGCCATGTATTGATTACCGGGGCCTGAATAAAATCACAGTGAAGAATCGCTACCCTTTGCCCCTGATAGATGACTTGTTTACACAGATTACCGACGCTAAGATCTTTTCAAAGTTGGATTTACGGGGTGCATACAACCTGGTGCGGATCAGAAAGGGCGATGAATGGAAGACGGCCTTTAACACGCCCGACGGGCATTACGAGTACCTAGTGATGCCCTTCGGGCTGTGTAACGCCCCGGCCGTCTTCCAGGAACTGATTAATGAGGTATTCAGGGAGGTATTGGGCAAATTCGTGTTAGTATACCTAGATGATATACTTATCTTTTCTAACAACCTCCCTGAGCACAGGACACACGTCAAGTTTGTATTGGACAAACTAAGGCAAAACATGCTTTACGCTAAGTTGGAGAAATGCATCTTCGAGGTAACATCTGTCACCTTTTTAGGGTACATAATTTCCACCTCGGGCCTGTCTATGGATCCCGCCAAGGTCTCTGCTGTGTTGGAATGGCCTCAACCAATGGGGTTAAAATCTCTACAGAGATTTTTGGGCTTCGCCAATTACTATAGAAGGTTCATAAACCTGTACTCCACTGTCATTGCGCCCCTCACCTGTCTCACTAAGAAAGGGGCAGATACTACCCACTGGTTTCCAGAGGCTCTGCATGCATTCTCCACTTTGAAAGATTTGTTTTGCTCTGCACCCATCCTGAGACACGTTGACACCTCCTATCCCTTTATTGTTGAGGTGGACGCCTTGGAGGTCGGGCTGTCCCAGCGGTCAGGGTTGCAGGGTAGATTGCACCCATGTGCCTATTTTTCTCATAGGTTCTCTCCGGCAGAGAGAAACTATGATATAGGCAACAGAGAGCTCCTGGCCATCAAATTGGCCTTTGAAGAATGGCGTCATTGGTTGGAAGGAGCAGAACATACGATTACAGTTTACACTGATCACAAAAATTTAGAATACATCGAGGGAGCTAAGAGATTAAGCCCCCGTCAGGCTCGATGGTCATTGTTCTTCTCGAGATTCAGATTTATAATTACGTACATTCCAGGGAGCAAAAACATTAAGGCAGATGCCCTGTCTAGATGCTTTGAGCCGGAGACAGCACAGCCCTCCGCCCCAGAGACCATTGTCCCACAGAAACTGGTACTAGCAACAACTGAGACTTAGGAAGATTGGACAGAGACTTTAGGCCCCTTTCAGCAGGACGTCCCGGAGGGGAAGCCCAAAGGGGTTATGTTTATTCCACTGCCATTTAGTCTTCAAATTTTACAGATGTTCCACTCACACAAAAATGCGGGACACCCTGGGGCCTCCAGAACACAAGACCTTGTGGCCAGATGCGCTTGGTGGCCTTCTCTGGCAACTGATTGCAAGGAGTTTGTTAGAGAGTGTGCGGTGTGTGCGAAGAGTAAGCCCTCCCGGCTGGCACCTGTGGGAACGTTGCAGCCTTTGCAACACCCCGAGTGAGCCATGGACCCACGTGTCCATGGATTTTGTGGGTGTGCTCCCCAGGTCTGAGGGCATGCCGGTCATTTGGGTGGTAGTCGACCGCTTTAGTAAAATGGCCCATTTTGTGCCCTTGAAAGGACTACCCTCGGCCCAGGTATTGGCCGATTTGTTCATCATCCACGTTTTCCGATTGCATGGCATTCCGGAAAACATAGTGTCAGATAGGGGAGTCCAATTTGTTTCTAGATTCTGGAGTGCATTTTGTCACCAAATGGGCATGGAACTGTCATTCTCGTCGGGCTACCACCCACAGACCAATGGCCAGACTGAGAGAGTCAATCAGTCATTGGAACAGTTTTTGAGGTGTTACGTTGCAGAGGCGCAAAATGATTGGGTCAAGTTTTTGCCCTTCGCAGAATTTGCGCACAATAATTTGAAAAGTTCTTACTCGGGATTTTGTCCATTTCAGATAGTGACCGGGAAGTTGCCTAAATTCTCCCCATTGCCAGTTGCCTCCACTCCGTTTCCAGCTCTGGAGGCCTGGCAAAGGTCATTTAAAGACATGTGGTGGATCGTGAAAAATAATTTGGAGAAGGCGTTTCAAAGTCAAAAAGGTCAAGCTGACAAAAGACGTTCCTTAGAGTGGAGATTTCAACCAGGAGACTTAGTCTTGGTGTCCACACGTCACTTGACCTTGAAACAGCCCTCAGCCAAGTTGGAGCCCAGGTATGTGGGTCCATTTCCAGTGACTAGAAAGATCAACGATGTCACTTATGCCATTGATCTTCCTGCCAGTATGCGTGGCGTGAGATCCTTTCATGTGTCCCTGCTTAAGCCAGCAGTCCATGTGGGTCCCACTCCTCCTCCTCCTGTGATGATAGATGACCAACCTGAGTACGAAGTAGAGAAGATTTTAGACTCTCGCATAGTTCAGAACTCAGTACAATATCTGGTTCATTGGAAAGGGTATGGTATTGAGGAGAGATCATGGGTACCTGAATGTCGCATGCATGCTGACAAATTAAGAAGGGAGTTCCACGCGTTGCATCCTGAGAAGCCTGGTAGGAGCTGTCCGGATTCCACTCCTCGGGGGGGGGGGGGGGGTACTGTGAGGAAACACGGAAAAGCCGCCGCAAGGGCTAAGAGTGAGGCGGTGGTTTCCTCGTCTAACATGACGGCACAACGAGAAGAAACCGCCGCATGCCGCATGGACAGAGCGGTGGAGTCCGTGTTGGATGCAGTGGATTGCACGCAGGGCAATGCTGCTGACATTGTGGTTGGACGCGGGGAGACCGCCCCCTGCTTGGAAAGCGGGGCTTTGGCCCCCGCGCCTGAATCAGCGGATACATTGCAAGATATATCAGGTGTGGCTGGGACTGCTAGTCCACACAGGTTCAGAAGGACGCGCGCGCGCGCTGAGAGGCAGAGCTTATGTGACAGCCAGAGAAGAGTCAGCTGACCAAGCGGGTCAGCTGACATTTTCACCACCTTCCATTGGTCCAGCACTTAGGGGTGGCGCTGGTGAGCGCTGTAGTATATATACTGGATGCTGGTCATTTCTCTGGTGTCTGCCGTTGCGATCACTACGTGGTAGCTCTCAGACCTTGTCTGTATCTGTGTTCTAGCATAGTTTCCAAAGGTGTTGATGATCAAGGAACTCACACCTTAGCATTAGGAATATTGAACTGTATTATTTGTTATGACCTTCTGCCTGCCTGACTATTCCTCTGAACTCTCATTCTGTACCTTGCTATTTCTGATATCCTGTTGCCAAACTCTGCTCGTTCCTGGACTCTGTATTTGCCTCCTGATTCTGTACTTTGCTATTCTGATACTCCGTTGCCAAACCCTGTCTGTTTCTTGGATTCCGTATCTGTCTCCTGAATCTGTACCTTATCTGTCTGTGTGTTTACGACCTGGCTTACCGACCTCGAGAACTGACCTTACTGTTAGAGGCAGTTCCCAGATCTGTTAGTGACACCCTCTCTATCTGGTGTCACTCACGCTCTGTCCTTCCTACACTTAGCCTAGCACCTCCCCCGGGAGAGTCTAGGCCATCGGAAGGAACATACTTCTGGAGAAGTACTCAAAGTATACTGTTGCATCTTAACACTCACTTGTTCTCTCTGGTGTCCAGAGGTTAGTAGATGTATCTGATTATCGGTGATACTGCAGATCACCAATAATCGGGTATATTCTGTATTCCCGGTGATACTGCAGTTCACCGGTAATCAGACCCTCTCTGTGTTACACCGATCGTTACAAACGGGCATTAAAATGGTTACGTAAAAGACCTGACCTGTTAATTAAAAGAGCGGATAAGGGAGGAACGATTGTAGTCATGTCCACGGAACAATACAGAAATGAAGCCCTCAGGCAATTGCAGGACAAGAATACCTACCAACCCCTAATGGGAGATCCCACCATTCGTTATCAGAATTCTTTAAGGTCGCTTCTGAAGAAAGGAGTGGAAATGGGAGTATTGACCTCTACGTTGGCTAGTGGACTGTTGCCCACTATCCCACTTGCCCAACTAAACCAATTTGGTATCACATCCCAAAGATTCACAAGTCCCGGACTAGTTCTCCGGGTCGGCCCATTGTCTCTGGCATTGGGTCGACGACGGAGCGATTGTCCAGATACTTGGACCACATCCTTAGACCCCTTTTGGAAGGAATACCTTCACACCTTTCCGATACAGTGGATGTTCTAAGGGGTCTTGAGGACCTCAAATGGTGAGAAGGTAATCTCCTGGCGACGATTGACGTTGAAAGCTTATACAGCCGCATACCCCATGATTTGGGGGTGCAAGCTGTAAAACACTTTTTGGATAGGACAGACAAGAGTGAGGCATATAAGACCTACGTTTGTGAGTGCCTCATGTTTGTGCTAACACATAATGCCTTCATCTTTGATAAAAAATGGTATTGGCAGGTATCTGGAACTGCCATGGGGACGGCAGTATCCTGTACCTACGCCAATTTATTTTTGGCGTGGTGGGAGGAACTGCATGTCCACTCTACCTGTAATCCCTTTAGGCAACAACTTGGGATGTGGTCCAGGTATGTGGACGACATCCTTGTGTTCTGGTCCGGGACTTGTGAGTCTTTCTCTATGTTTCTGGAGTATATCAATCAAAATAGCTGCAATATGGCCTTCACAGCCAGCATCAGCCATGAAAAGGTTGCTTTCTTAGACTTGGAATTGGAAGTAGAGAATGGAATTCTGATACCAAGGGGTTATAGGAAACCCACAGCATCCAATTATTTGCTTCATAGATCAAGTTTCCACCCCGAGCATGTGACCAAGGCGCTACCCTATAGCCAGTTCCTCAGACTTCGCAGAAATAACGGGAGCGATACGGAATTCTGTCGCCAGTCTGAGGAGCTGGGATCTAGGCTAGTTGCCAGAGGTTACGAAGAGCAACTAATCCAAGAAGCTTTTAAGAGAGCTTACTCCCAAAACAGACGAACTCTCCTCAAAAGGAAGACAACCAGGAGAACCAGTGACAGAAAAATTCCTTTCTCCTTTGAATTTAACACAATGTCAGATGTGATCAAGAAGTCAGTAATCAGACACTGGGACATTCTGATGAAAGATGCAAGCTTGAAACCCATGGTAGAAGAGGGACCCTTATTTTCATTCAAAAGGTCTCCAACCATTGGGTCCTTCATCAGCAGAAGTGAATTTCATTCCCCTGATGGAAGTAGCTGGCTGCGCAGGGGTCAACCACAGGGCAACCACAGATGCGGTAGGTACAAATCATGTAAACAAATGGTCACAGGCTCGAATATGCTTATCGGGCGCACTCGACGGAACGTGCGTGCATTTATTACCTGCAAGACCAAATTTGTGGTATATGCCCTGTGGTGCCCCTGCGGTAGGTTCTACATTGGTGAGACCACTAGAACATTGGGGGAAAGGTTCAGAGAACATTATAATTCCATAGGCTCTGGAAAAGGTTCCCCCAGAGTAGTGGAACATATGAGGAGTAATCATGGAGGAGACCCTAATAAAATTACCTTTGCGGGCATACTTCAGGTTTCCCCTCCCACTAGAGGAGGAGACCGTGAAAAGAAATTAAAACGTGAAGAGGTCCTATTGATTTTAAGGACCAATGCCATGGGCCCTTTGGGCCTCAATGACTATACTGATCTCTCTTGCTTTCTGGACCCTTAATCTAAAAGCTGTCCCTCTTTTGTAATAGATGTCCATATGAATTCTTGCATTATACAGCAGAAATTAGCCTAATCAATTCCTCCCTTCAACTAAGGCCAATCCAGATGGATTGACCAATCTGCCAGCTAACCCCATTATTGGGGGTATACCCCATGGGGATTTTTTTGGCAGAGTGGTCAATTCCATAATGATTTTAATATGTTTCACCTTCCCACAGCTAGCCACTTAATTTTATTAATCAGCTTATTCACTTTATTAACAATTAGTGTACACTTTGCTGTTGAGACAGCATCTTACAGTGTTGCAAATCAGGTACTATTTTTTCTTACTGTCACTTTTGACTTTTATATATGTCTGTTTCTGACTTCATTCACACCTCTCGCATATCTCCTTCTATCTATTTCACTACTTTTCTGTACCCTGATACTATGCTGTGATGCCTTCTCTTCTTGTGACACAGGATGGCGCTAAACCAGCCCTACTTGTCTCACTGGCGTGCATTGTGGAGTAGGATACGTCACGCTGATCAATAGATTCAGCGTCCATTGCTGCCACCACGCTAGACGTAGCTGACACGCTATGCGTTTCAGCCGTCTTTCTCAGTATGAAGGTTAATGTAGGGGTCAAGCGGAAAGGCGGCGTACTTCCGCCATGCACATTAGGCTACAAATGCCGACATTCCGCCCTCCCCGTTTTGCAGCCTCCGTAGATGCGCAGACGTGCGCGAAACGGCTATCAGGCTTAACCACCCAGCACCCACCGCACCACCAGGTACCCCACTTCTATCAATACCTATTTATTATGCAAGCTAGCCACGCTCTTTTGTATGTATTTTATGTACGAAGTCAAGAATAAATACATCTTATGTGCAGTGCCGGTTTTCTTCATCTATTCATCTTTCTGCCACACTTCACAATGTGCTGGTGAAGGGCAGGGATAGCATTCCTGGCAAAATAATAGCGGCTGGGGATCCTCCTTTGTGGAGCAACACTGTTCATCAGTCTGCGGAAGGAAGCACAGTCCACAAACTGGTAGGGCAACAGCTGTTGGCCCAAGAGCCTTGCCAGGAGCGCATTATTTTTCACCACAAACGGATCACTTGCAGGGAACATCCGCTTCCTCTGCAACATTTCTGGCACAGAGGCCTGACGCTGGAACACTGGTGATTCAGAGGAAACCAACAAGGGTGATGATGAGGTGCTTGCTGAGGTCTGGAGTCCTCTACCAGCCTGTCATGCAGAGGGATTTGAAGTACAATGGGACTGAGCAGGTTGGATAGGGACAGGACGAGTAGAAAAAAAAGAGGTGGAGCCTGTTGCTGCTTCTTTTCCTCCACCCATCTGATTGTAATTTTTTACATATTCAAACTCCCGTCTGTGGTGGTTGCGCAGATGACTTATCAGTCCTGAAGTGCCGAACCCCGTGCCCAATTTGCCTCTGCTCACCAATTTACGGCACACAGAACAGACCTGGATTCATCCTCTTCCAGAACAGTAAAATAATTCCATGCAGGGGACGTGCGTGCACGTTCAGCAGTGGTGCGACCTGTTCTAGCACCTCGATGCTCGGCATAGGACTGGTGGCGGGTACTGACAGATGGGAAAGCACTTGCAGGCTGCTGGCCAACCATCTGCTCTGTTTCTACAAGCTGCTCACGCCTGCTAGTGCCTAAATCAACAGGTGGCAACCACTTTCGATCAGCCACCTCATCATCCAAAATATCATCCAGTTCAATAAGCGACTCTTCTGGACCCTCCACCTGGCCACCAAACACCTCTGTAGTTGAGTGGTGGTGATGATGATGTTGACTGGTGACACTGGATGAAGAAAACACAGGGGCAATTTCTGTCACCACAGAACCCACCACTTCTTGGGAGCTTGGTCCCATGGTCTCCTCCAATGCCTCCTCCCAAACCTTCTCCAATCTCCACATCTCTCTAAGCGATGTAGGTGTGCTTTACTTCTGGAGCCGAGTACTGGGAGGAAACAACCTCGTCAAGAGAAGCAGCTGCGGTCGGGTTCTGGTCATGAGGAACCTGGCGGCCGCTGCTGCTGCAACTAGCTTCAAGTTCCTCAGACTGGGTAGAGGGTTCCTGATCTAAATAATCCACAACTCTCTTCGCCTCCTGCTCTGTCAAAATTTTTCTGCGTGCTGCGAACACAGGGAAGACATCTCTGACCAGGGGGGAACGCTTCCTGCTGCTGCCACCCTCAACCTGATCACGTACTTGAAGTGATCCACCAACACCACCATCACTCCATTTCCTTTTAGGAGTGGCAGGGAATTGCTGCTGCTCTTGCTCCATTATTTTGGGGCCACAAACTTTATTGGGGAAGGGGTATGAGCGACAGAACAGATCAGAAAATAAGGGAGTGAAATAAAGAAAATAAATTAAAAATATAAATAAATAAAGAAAACAAATTTTTTTTTAGAAAACAAAAAAAAAAATACACTCACTCAACTAATCAATCACTAATCAATCACCTAACTCACTCTCACTCTGTCAAACACTAAAGGCTCATACACACATCAGACCATAGTCTTTTGAAAATGAAAGATCACAGACCAATTTTACCCCCTTCCATGTAGTATGAGAGCCATACCTTCACAGTCTTTTCTATGGAGCTGAACTCCCCATCAGATAAAACTCTTTGCAAGATGCTGCACACACAGATGCTGTACACATTCAAAAGATCAGTATCTGCAAAAGATCAGTTCCTGCAAAAGATCCGTTCCTGTAAAATGCATTCATAGTCTATGAGATCTGCAGATCATCATACACACCTTGTTTAACTGACATTCATCTGCAGATCAGATCCAACAGGATGGATTTTCAGATCTGCAGATGATTGTCTGATCTGCAGATGAATGTCAGTAAAACAAGGTGTGTATGATGATCTGCAGATCTCATAGACTATGAATGCAATTTGCAGGAACGGATCTTTTGCAGATACTGATCTTTTGTGTCTGTACAGCATCTGTGTGTGCAGCATCTTGCAAAGATTTCTATCTGATGGGGAGTTCAGCTCCATAGAAAAGACTGTGAAGGTATGGCTCTCATACTACATGGAAGGGGGTAAAATTGGTCTGTGATCTTTCATTTTCCAAAGACTATGGTCTGATGTGTGTATGCACCTTAAGCCTGCGGCCTGGCTGGCTCTGCAGCAACTACTAAAGTCTTTCCTCGAATTTGAGATTCCCCCTAAAGTAAGACACCCCATATATTTCGAGAGTGCTCGAAATATAAGACACCCCCCTAATATAAGCCCTAGTGGCAGACCGACTCCTGTCTGTCATTATTAACACTGTCTGCCCGCCCGCTTGCTTGCCCACCTGCTCCCTTTACCTCCCCTGCTCTCGCCGCTGTCCCCTCGTGAAGTCCGGAATCCTGTGTTCATTATGTCTGTCATTAATCACACCGCAGAGTAGCTGTGACTCGCGTGAAAGCAGCTACAGGAATGTATCAGGTAACAGCGCCGCCCTACAGGAAGTGATCTCTGTTTACTTCCTGTCGGCGCTGTTACCTGATCAGGGCCGGATTTGCACTTTTTACCGCCCTAGGCCCACTATCACCAGCCGCCCCCTGACCAACAGAATCCTAACAATTTTTTATTCTTTGTAATTTTAAGGGGAACTTTTGCTATGCCCCAGCACAGGATCTGTATTAAATTTGGACGAATAGCGATTAGGTGGGGGTATTCAGAGTGAGGTAGCTGAGGTGCAAAAAACGTTACCCTTCACACTTGAAATGCAGCATACATTATCTCCCACACATGAAAAAGGCAATACCCCCCACACATGAAATGCAGCAAACATGTGAAATGCAGCAAACATTAACACATGTGAAATACACATACATTACCCCACATAAATGAAATGTAGATAGGAAATGTTGCCTGGGACAAGTTTAAACCTGGAAGATGGGACCCTAGATCTGAGATGTGTCTCAGGTAAAGTTGGACATCTGGTCACCATACTCATTTATTTATACTTTATCAACTGTACAGTTATCTGTTATAAATTAATAGCATATTTAGAAAACAGATAAATACACAGGTAGATTTGGTTTAGAATGACAGCCAACAGCTGTGACTACGTAAACAGCTGGTAGGTAAGAAAGACTCACGTTTCCTCGGTTGTTGCACATCTATCATAAACTATCACCAAACTCTAATAAAGTCTCTGGTACTGTGCCTGTTGTGTATCCCTCTCCTGAGTGCCCTCAGCTCCCCTATACTGCGCATCCTCTGGAACCTACTGGGATTTGAAATCAAATCTTCCGCCATCGTACCTGCCTAGCAGTGGGTGGCTAATTCTATTTGTGACGTCACACAGCCATGTGACCACCCACAGGAAGGAAGTTGTGGTGCCAAAGAACTGTAGGACAGAGTTCAGGCGTGCAGGTCATATGACTGATTCATACAGTAAGGTTATGTGACTTTTTCACCTGTCAAGTCGCTTTTCCCTCCCTGACGCTACCAAGAGGGGGGGAAGTTGTTTGGCCAGACAATCCTGTATGTGCTAGTTTTGGCATCCTGTCACCGACCAACACACCTTGGGGGACAGTAGGAGCCGCCATTCATGTTCTGGATCTCGAGAGTGGGTAAACGTCTAGAGTCCTGCTGCCAGGATGTCCGGCAGCCAACCCATTGCTAGGACAAATTTCAGCCTGAAGAATGGGATCCTAAATCAAGGAAGTGTCCCAGAAAAAGCAGGCATACCTAAGATAGACTGGTGCCTGCAATTATCACAGGTACAGGCTAAGCTAGCACTTGTAGTACCTCACACAGAGGCTATAGTGGCACTTGTAATAGTACATCACACACAGGCATACAGCCAAAAGAGGCGCAGGGAAAAAATGGCGCATGGTAATGTAATAAAACGCTATTTACCGTTGTTATAAAAACGGTAAATAACGTTTTAAGATTACTGCCCTGAATAAACTCCTGTTTGTTTATTGGCTTCTTACTTGCTTTGCTCTCCACGATGTGAAGCCATAGGTGCTGGGTGGCTGCACTGGTCAGCTTAAGGAAAATGACCACGCTGTTCATCCATCCGCGGTCAGGAGCTCCTCTAGTCTCTGCTGCTACCGGCATTGCTTACAGGGCACACTTGAAGCTGCACTGTGGTGCTTGCCGTAAAACATTAAAACGATAGATGGTGCTATTTCACATAGGGTTGCAAAACTATATCTAAATATTGTTAGTGCAGGCTTGACTAAAAGGTGTGTAGCACAGTGGTAAAGCATTGCTCTACCAAGTGAATCTTGCAAGTTTGAATCTGCTCAATCTTGTTTTTTTTTTTTTTATTTACTTTAGTAGATAGAGATACTGCTGCTATCTCTAAATTAATAAAAGATTAGTTTAAAAATACTTTTTTTATGAAGTAAAAGTTTTGTGCTTTTAATATCCCAGCTGCATAACATAAGCAAGGTTAAGAAGGAAGTGGAAACTGATGAAAAATAGCTGTAGTGATTCTCTTTGACTAATCAGTAAAGCTATTTTTCGTCAGTTTACAGCCAGTAATTCCTTGTCTCTCATTTTATTCTGTGTCCCCACTTCCTTTTGAACCTTGTATATGTTGTGCAGCTGGGATATTAAAAGCACAAAAAACTTTTACTTAAAAAAAAAAGTATTTTTAAACTAATCTTTTATTAATTTACCGATAGCAGCACATCTATCAATTAATAAAAATAATAATGGAGCATTGACTGGATTCGAACCAGCACCTGCACAAAAATATCACCAATGTCCTGTGCTTTACCACTGTACTATACAAATAGTCAACTGAGTTGTACATTTCTCTGAACCATAATTTTCTCTTCCATGTGCAATAATGTAATTATAGAACGCTAAATAGCGTTTTATACTAAATTGAATGGCAGCTCCATAATGTTCCTACAGAGCTGTGCGCCATTTTTCCCTGCCCCCGTTCTAACACATAGTGCATCGCATACAAGCTATGCTGGCACTTGTAGTTCATCACACACAAGCTTTACTGGCACTTGTACTGCATCACATACAGACTATACTTGCACTTGAAATGCAGAGTGCCCTACATGTACAAGTATAGCCTGTATGTGATGCACTACAAGTCCTAGAATAACCTGCATGTGGTGAACTACAAGTACAAGTCTGTATGGACCTGTGTATAAGGCACTACAAGTACTGACATAGCATGTGTACAATTCACTAGAAGTGTCAGCATAGCCTGTACCTGATTTAGGTGCTCTATCGAGGCATGTTAAGCCATGCATGCCGCCCATTGCCCACTCCCCCAGCTGTCACTCACACAGCTCGTTTCTCCGCAGGGAACTGGTAGGATCCTCTGAGTGCCTCTCCTGGTCTGACGAGCTTCTTCATGGTGCAGTTGGCTCTCGTCCTCCCGATTCCTGTCCTCTCCGGTCCCTGTCCTCCTCCTCCTCCCGGAAGTCCTTTGAGCCGGTTTGAGCCATGAGCCTCTGCCTCCCTCCAACAGACAGCAGCCCTGCACGCCGGGACACCCAAGCGTCACGTGAGCGGCAGCTCCAGCCAATCACGCTGCACGCTGTCACTGACTTCCGGAATCTGCGCTACTCATAGGCCGGCAGGCAGGAACTGGAGCGGAGAAGGGCGCAGATGTCCGTTTCTACCCGCTGTGTTGTCGAAAGCCAATTGATGGCACAATTGATGGCATTCATGGATCTGGAGTCGGGACGCAGACAGTTTTCAATGCGCCCTTTGAACTCTGGCGCCCAAGGAACGTGCCTTGGGGGCCTTTCCACAAATCCGGCCCTGTACCTGATACATTCCTGTAGCTGCTTTCACGCGAGTCACCGCTACTCTGCGGTGTGATTAATGACAGGCATAATGAACAGAGGATTCCGGACTTCACGAGGGGACAGCGGCGAGAGCAGGGGAGGTAAAGGGAGCGGGTGGGCAAGCAAGCGGGCGGGCAGACAGTGTTAATAATGACAGAATAATCAATCAGGAGAGGGTTCCGGACTGAGGACAGCGGCAAGAGCAGGGGAGGTAAAGGTAGTGGGCGGGTAGGGGGAATCTATCTGGTTACCATCATTGAATTTAAGACCCCCCCCCCCCCCCCGAAAATAAGACCTAGCACAAATTTTTAAAGACAAATTAATATAAGACAGTGTCTTATTTTCGGGGAAACACGGTAGCACACTACACTACAATCTGTCACTCTCTCACAAATACACCTAGCTTACTACTACTAATATAGCTCACACTTTAACTCTCTCTCACAGAGTCTTTAAAAAGACTTTTGGTTTATATACAGTCTTTAAAAAGACTTTTGTTTTCTGTTAAAACAACTACTATGGGTCTGTCTCTCCTCTCTCTCCAACACCAGACTGAAATCCACAAGCTTTGTGACTGCACAGCTCTCTTATATACAAAATGGGTGGGTTAGCTGCTGATAGGTAGCTGGTTGCTAATGTGGGATTGGTTGGTTATTCTTAAGACTCTAATTGGTGCAGAAAGTCCGATTTTCATGCAGAAATCACTTATAAGCTTCAGTCTAGGGTCTTCCTTCTGATTGGCGTAAATTTTTTTTCATTCTGACGGAATTCTGCATCACAATTCCGGAATTTCCGTTTAGCGCTATAGCAATTCCGTTCCGAAGCGACGAAACGGAATCACCAATTTCCGACCAGAATCGTGGATAACGGAATTCCACGGAATGTGGTGAGCACCCCTCACCGTGAGAC
Source organism: Hyperolius riggenbachi (assembly GCF_040937935.1). Taxonomy (NCBI): domain Eukaryota; kingdom Metazoa; phylum Chordata; class Amphibia; order Anura; family Hyperoliidae; genus Hyperolius; species Hyperolius riggenbachi. The sequence goes on from NC_090654.1 coordinate 153,801,906, forward strand.
TTTGACCACATTGCTTTGAGAAAAGACTTGCCTGATCCCTACCAAACTATTCCTGCCAACTACACAATGGACCTGGCTTATAAAGGATTTAGAGGGTAAGTGAATAGTGGAAAACTTAAGTGATCCAGGCTAGGATATGACTAGGACTGATTAAAAAAAAATGGTCTGAAATTGGGTGGCAAAGGTTGGCAAACATCACTTGGACTAGATCCAATTATAGTGGGGAATGCGTGGATCTGAGATAAACTTTTAATCATTGCATAATTCCTTTCATATAGTTTATAGGGCATTCCTCAAGCCAAATACTTTTTTTGTTTTGTTTTAATACTCTAAATCCCTATAAACTAAACAAGCCTCGCCCACAAATCCTCCAGCGCCTAGGCACTCTGAGAACCATATAGCAAGGGCTTATGGGAGCTCAGTCTGGGCAGGAGGAGGAGGTATTATTAGCAGAGATTTCAGAGGCAGACGGGAGGAGGGAGGGAGGAGGAGAGAGGACTGTGATACTGTGATACTGTTAACAGTGATACTGTTAAAGCTGTTAGCAGCTAGAATTGCTGTGTAAACTAAATCTAAACTTTAGATAAGATAAATAGTTACTTGTTATAGTTAGTTTTATGGTTTAAAAGCTTTGTCACCTCATGACTAGAGATGGCCCAAACGGTTCCCGGCAAACTTCCGTGGTTCGCGATCGCGGAGAACTGCAAACCTTTCCGGAAGTTCGGTTTGCCCCCACAGTGCATCATGAGGGTCAACTTTGACCCTCTACATCACAGTCAGCAGGCACATTGTAGCCACTTAGGCTACACTCCCTCCTGGAGCCCCAACCCCCCTTATAAAAGGCAGGCAGCGTCAGGCATTGGACTCACTCGTGTGCCTGCATTAATTAGAGATAGCTGCTGCAGACTCTCATAGGGAAAGCTTAGTTAGGCTCTTGTAGGCTTGTTAGCTTTCTCCTGGCTGATTGTTATTGCTAAAAAAGCATCCCTCAACAGCTCTTTTGAGAGCTAATCTTGTTCTTGTGATCTTTTTTTTTTTTTTGTGGCCCACTTGCATTATATACAGCCCAGTCAGTCAGTTGCAGCTGGCCTTTGGCCCCTTGGTGGTATAATTACTACTGTGCCAGGTGCACATTGTAATACCCATCACTGCATATACCTACTACCTGTTGTTCACTTCAGTGCACCCACCTACCTATCTGAGCGCACGCAGTGTCACTGTGCCTGTCCGGTACCTGTCTGTGTGTGACAGGTGCACATTGTAATACCCATCACTGCATATACCTACTACCTGTTGTTCACTTCAGTGCACCCACCTACCCACGTGAGCGCACGCAGTGTCACTCTGCCTGTCCGGTACCTGTCTGTGTGTGACAGGTGCACATCGTAATACCCATCACTGCATATATCTACTACCTGTTGTTCACTTCAGTGCACCCACCTACCTACGTAAGTGAACGCAGTGTCACTGTGCCTGTCCGGTACCTGTCTGTGTGTGACAGGTGCACATTGTAATACCCATCACTGCATATACCTACCTGTTGTTCACAGTGCACCCACCTACCTACATGAGCGCACGCAGTGTGATATTTAATACCACCAGTTACTGTACCTGTTCATGGTACGTGTGTGTGACAGGTGCACATTTGTAATACCCATCACTGCATATACCTACCTGTTGTGTTCAGTGCACCCACCTACCTACGTGAGTGCACATTGTATTAGTCAAGTTAGTGCATACCTTTCACTTCATCCCCCCTGATATGGACAAAATGGACAAAACAGGTAGAGGCAGAGGTAGAGGCAGACCCAGAGGAAGGCCACCCGGAAGGTGTGTGCGAGGTCGTGCTGATGTGATTTTGTGCGGCCCTCGACCAAAGTACAGTGCTCAGAAGATGGCACGTTCCATCAACTCCCAAGAGTTATTTAGTGGGGAAATCACTGATGCACAGCCATTATTGTTACAACCAGATGAAGGCACTAAGCAAGTTACACTACCTCATATGTCTGAGTTAGGCGACACTATGGACGTAATGTGTGAGGAGGAGGATGATGAAGTACCTGCTGTTGGTGCAGTTTTGGAGGTGTCTGAGGCAAGCGAAGCTGGGCAGCATGATTATGATGATGACGATGATACAGATGCCACGTATGTTCCCAATGGAGGAGATGAACAGGGGGACAGTTCAGAGGGGGAGTCAGAGAGGAGTTCCTGAAAGAAGCAGGGGGAGCTCGTCGTCAGAAACAGCTGGTGGCAGTGTCCGGCGGCATGTATCGCCACCTATGTACAGCCAGCCAACATGCCCTTCAACGTCAGCTGCTGAGGCCACCATAGTGCCCACACCCCAGGGGGCTCAGCGGTGTGTACATTTTTAGTGTGTCTGCCGTAGATCAGAGCAATGCCATCTATTCTCTCTGCCTCCAAAAATTGAGCCGTGGAAAGGTCAACACCCAGGTAGGGACAACTGCCTTACAAAGGCACATGCAGAAAAGGCACAAACTGCAATGGCAAGAGCACCAGAGGAAAAGCAGCACACAAAAGAAAAGCCACCCTCCTACTCCTCTTCCTCCTTCAGGTGCAGCATCTTCAGCCGCTTTCTCCCTTGCACCTTCACAGCCACCCTTCTCCACTCCGCCTCTGACCTTGAGCGGTTCCTGCTCCTCTGCCCACAGCAGCCAGGTGCCTGTGAAGGAAATCTTTGAGCGAAAGTGGCCAATTTCTGCCAGTCACCTCCTTACCTGGCATTTGACAGCTGACTTGGCGGAACTGTTAGCTCGCCAGCTGTTACCATACCAGCTGGTGGACTCTTAGGCCTTTCCGTAAATTTGTGGCCATTGGGACAACGCAGTTATTTCTCTAAAAAGGTGATACCCAAACTGTACCGTGAAGTTGAGTGGCAAGTGGTTTCATCTCTGGCACACAGCGTTGGGTCAAGGGTCCACCTGACCACAGATGCCTGGTCTGCCAAGCACGGTCAGGGCAGGTACATAACTTACACAGCCCATTGGGTCAACCTGGTGGCCGGTGGCAAGCAGGGAGTACGTGGCTGTGCAGCGGACCAACTTGTGACACCTCCATGGCTTGCAGGCAGGCCTCCTGCCACCTCCTCTCCTCTTGCTACATCCTCTTCGCTGTCGTCATCCTCCTCCTCCTCCTTGGCTGAGTGGCAGTTCAACTCTGCTGGTGCTGTGATCTCCTCTCCAGCTACACAGCCCGAGCTCCCCAGAGCCTATGCTGCATGCCAGGTACAACGGTGTCACACCATCTTAGACATGTCTTGCCTCAAAGCGGAGAGTCACACTGGAGCAGCTCTCCTGGCTAGAGATGGCCCGAACAGTTCGCCGTCGAACAGTTCCAGGCGAACTTTAGGTGGTTCGCAATCGCATGCGAACGCGAACTTTCCCGGAAGTTCGGTTCGCCCCCATAGTGCACCCTTAGGGTCAACTTTGACCCTCTACATCACAGTCAGCAGGCCCATTGTAGCCAATCAGGCTACACTAGCTCCTGGAGCCACCCCACCCCTTATATAAGGCAGGCAGCGCTGGCCGTTACAGTCGTTCATGTCCCTGCATTACTTAGTGGAAGGAAAGCTGCTGGCAGACTCTCATAGGGAAAGATTAGTTAGGCTCTTGTAAGCTTGTTAGCTTGCTCCTGGCTGATTCTTATTCCTAAAATAGCACCCCACAACAGCTCTTTTGAGAGCTAATCTTGTTCTTGTGCTTTTTTTTTCACCTCCTCCTCCTCCTCCTCCTCCTCCTCCTCCTCCTCCTCCTCCTCCTCCTCCTCCTCCTCCTGGGATTTGTAGGATGTCAAAAGCCAGCTCACATACATTGGCCAGGATTCAAACCCAGCATAGATTCAAACCCAGCATAGCATGGAAGGCAGCTATGCTCACCACTATACCACCAATGCTACATGCTGAAACTTCTTGGAGCAGACTTACTTCCTCCCTCCAAAATACACACATATAGCCCCATAAAATAATCCAACAGCAAAAGCATGCACAGTCTCTGTGGCACAATCGGTTAACGCATTCAGCTGTTAACCGAAAGATTGGTGGTTCAAGCCCACCCAGGGAAGGCCTTGCCTTTTGCCTTCAACAGTTGTCCAAGGAGAACCCCAGATAGCCATGTAGAATCATCTCTTTCTCTCTCTGGGCTTGAACCACCAACCTTTCGGTTAACAGCCAAACACGCTAACTGATTGCACCACAGAGACTGTGCACACAGTTGTTGCTAAACGATTTTATGTGGATGCATGTGTATCTTGTGGAGGGAGGAAAAAAGTCTGCTCCAAGAAGTTTAACGCCACTTTAACCTCCTTGCCGGTCTAAAAAATCTGGCAAGGAGGCAGCGCCGCACTTTTTTCGTATTTTTTTTTTTTAAATCATGTAGCGAGCCCAGGGCTCGCTACATGATAGCCGCTAAGCGGCGGCATCCCCCCACCCACTCCGATCGCCTTCGGCGATCAGAGTATGCAGGGAATCCCGTTGGCGACCGGGCGGGATGACGTCACCAACGTCATAGACGTCGTGACGTCAGAGGGAACCCCGATCCGCCCCTTAGCGCTGCCTGGCACTGATTGGCCAGGCTGCGCAGGGGTCTGGGGCGGGGGGGGGCGGCTCGGCGCGGCGGGTAGCGGCGAATCGGCGGCGAGCGGCGGCGATCGCGTACTACACGCAGCTAGCAAAGTGCTAACTGCGTGTAGGGAAAAAAAAATTATGCAAATCGGCCCAGCGGGGCCTGAGAAATTCTCCTGCGCAGGTTACCCCGAGCTGAGCTCGGGATAACCGGCAAGGAGGTTAAACAAAACCTGTATATATCAAATTTCTACATATATTTCTATGATCCTTTTATGATGACAAAGGCTAGAAAGAAGTAGGCAAAGGAGTGCCTATTTTTCTGTACGGTTAAGCGGTCTCACTCACTTTTTCCTACAACAAAGCATCTGCTGTACAGCAGCAGAGTGGCGCAGCGGAAGTGTGCTGAGCCCATAACCCAGAGGTCGATGGATCTAAACCATCCTCTGCTAGGTGTACTTTGGCTTTTACACCTTGCTTTACCACATGGGCCAATCGGTGGCCATAGCCCCGTAAGAGAAAGTGTCATTAGGGCCTTGCTGTAAAATAGATAGTAGTGTAACTATTTCAACTAATGTACTCTTCATAAACTTGGAGGTTATATACAAACGTAAGCAGAGTGGTGCAGCGGAAGCGTGCTGGGCCCATAACCCAGAGGTTGATGGATCGAAACCATCCTCTGCTAGGCATGATTTCATTTTTGCAGCTCGCTTTATCGCATGGGCAAAACTGTTTCCATAGCCCTGTAAGAGAAAGTGTAATAAGGGCCCTGCCGTAACATAGATATTAGGGTAGCTAAGACTACTCCTGGGCCTTTCTTGTAGTTGAAGAGATGAGTGAACTGTGACACCACACTTAAAAACAACCCAAAAAACAAAACAAAACAGCAAACAGAGAAACGTCCCCATATTGGAGCATTGGATTTTGTGAAGTCTTAAGCCAATGTGTTGTAAGACACAAGTAAGCTTTAGGTTAACAGGAATGGTTGCATGGCCACCTAGCTTTTCATCCTTCCCACCTTTGCCCTGGAATCTTCCAGACTTCAAATTGCTGTCCTTTGCTGTGTGTGTTACACCAGCATCATCCAGGGGGGCACATGATCTTTCTGAAGTCTTGAATTGAAGCCTGTAAGCAATATCACCATGTGTTCCACTGCTTTCATCTAGCAAATTAGGCAAATAAGCAAGCTCATTTTTCTCTTGGGTATATCACAATGGTACATGCTAGGCTGGCTTCAGCATGTAGTGTTGGTGGTATAGTGGTGAGCATAGCTGCCTTCCAATCAGTTGACCTGGGTTTGATCCCTGGCCAATGTATGTAAGCTGGCTTTTGACATCCTACAAATCCCTGGAAGACAAGACAAGACAAGACAAGACGAGGGAGAAGGGAGGAGGAAGAAGGGAGGAAGAGGGATTACACTCCCTGATTGATGTATACACATGCAAGATGTTATAAAGCAGTTTAGGCCTGCAATTTAGCATTCAATGTGATTTCTGCCCTTAAAACACTGCTTTGCGTCAAATCCAGATTTTTTTCCGGGACTTTTGATGTCTATCCCACTCAACCATGTCTCCCTCCAGGTATTAGACCCCTTGAAACAATGTGTGCAAACTACAGATGAGCAGAGGTTGTGACCCCTACAAGTATGGCACCTCCAGCTTCATCACCCATCTGGCCAAAAAACATGTTGTTGAGCATGAGGTGTTCAAGAGGCAAGCTGGCGCTGGCTCCCACCGCCACGGTGCCACAGGCCACTGCTGCTGATACCACCACCTATATTCAACCCAAAACACAATTGTGGACTTGCGGTGTCATTTTTGGAGGTGTCTGGGCTGAAAACTGTCACGTCCCAGTTGTGCTTTAAAAAACATGATGCTACATGCATCATTTACCCTAAAAAACCTTTTTAAAGCTATTTAAAGGGCACATGCAAGATGTTTTAAAGCACTTTAGGCCTGCAATTTAGCATTCAATGTGATTTCTGCCCTTAAAACGCTGCTTTGCGTCAAATCCAGATTTTTCCCCCGGGACTTTTGGAGTCTATCCAACTCATCCATGCCCCCCTCCAGGTGTTAGACCCCTTGAAACATCTTTTCCATCCCTTTTGTAGCCAGCATAAGTGTTTATAGTTTTCAAAGTTCGCCTCCCCATTGAAGTCTATTGCGGTTCGTGAAAGTTTGCGCGAACCGAACTTTTTGAAAATTGGAGGTTCAGGCCATCTCTACAGATAAGTTAATTGGCTTCCCCCCTAAAATTGGCCCTAGACTACAATACATACACTACACAATATATACATACACATATGACTATGGTAGGGATTAGATTGTGAGCCCCTCTGAGGGACAGTTAAGTGACAAGACAATATACTCTCTGTACAGCGCTGCGTAAGATGTTGGCGCCATATAAATCCTAAATAATAATAATAAGTCAACTGATCTGCAAGAAAAGTCTCAGCTCTGGGAAAAAGTAATTCACATGATTGATCTTTATCTGGACCCTTTTGACCCTACATAGAAAGAAGAAATGCATGCACTCATTCATAATAGTCTTGATGTCTTCTTGAAGAATGAAATGGATCTGGGCTGCTCTTGCAGTGAAAATGTTTTCCTCTACTTAATAAAGTAATTTTGTTAATTGCAGCTTATGGCTTGATTAACAGATAGCATTACTGACTCTGGCTGCACAGCACCAGCTATCACGCTTTGGCTATAATGGTGCTTACGTTTTCAGCAATGAAAATAGAGGTGCCTCTTCCTGTTGCAAGCTGAAAGCACTTTACGGATTTCAAGGAGGTCTTACTTGGCACGAGTTACAGTATATTGAATTTTACAATCATTAAGAGTTCACTTCATTTATCCGTTGCCAGATTACTTGGCCAAAGATCTTAAGTTTCTCCAAAACCCTTTATTTACTTACTTATGTTAACCTCCATCAACAATCCCCCATCTCCTTCTGGGATTAGAAATGTAATGTCTTCTAGTCAAATAGAATTACCATTACAATGGGTCAAAGTGATTGTATATGCCTACATCAGAGAGTACAGTAAATCTGCTGTGGCTGGGTGAATCATGCATTGTGACTGTCTGGATTCCACTCAGCATCACATGCTATAGATACTGTGATTAGTCTATGATTCTCTCATTGCATAATGACTAATGCATACATAAAAAAAACATGCAAAATTCCATTGTGCTGTCACATTCTTAGAACTAGATAGATGTGCTCTGAATTAAGCATACATGTATAATTAAAAGTGTGCACCTGTTCCACACTTTACAGGGAACAGCTGGTTCCTTAGCATGAAGTTCACACGTGACGTGAGATGCCTGTACTTACAACAGCACAATTGAAGCACAATAATCAAAAAGAAGAAAAGAGGTCCTGGACAAACATGCAGCACCACCATTAGCAAATATAACAATCTTTATTAAACACTTTGTAAATCCATAAAACCATCTAAAAACAATGTGGCTGCAAGCAGCAACTCACCACAATACATGTAATGTGGGACACTAGTATCAACTGTGCCTCACCACCTCAATGTGAAAATAAGCCCTGTAACCTGCATGGATGGTCAAATTTGGGTTCAAATCATGATCCCAAAATGAGACAATATCAGACCCGGGTCTAGTACTAGAAGTAAGGTGCAAATATGAGTGGTAGCCCCATAGTAGTCAAAGTGCAAACAGTGCCAATGTGAAAGATATGCTCAAAAGACATGAATAATCAAATAATGATGATCAAAAATTGCATATAGGGATCAAGGTTGCGAGATGAAAAAAATGGGTGTGTGTGTATACATACATGTACCGGTACTGCGGGTCCCAGCAGTGTTGAGGTAAGGGCGGTGGGAGGCACACAAAACGCTCCACGCGTGGCGTGGTTTCAAGGCACCACTTCCTCAAGAGCGATGCATTGTGGGAAACGAGTTGCTTAAGAGCTGGAGCCCTCCAGCGAAGTAGTGCACTGATTGGATGGAATGAGGGGCGTCTAACACTGAAGCGGAAGTCATCTGCATTCAGATTGAGTTTGCCATTGTAATGGAGCACAATAAGACACACCTGTCACAGGAGCCCTAGTGGTCACACCAGAGAATTGCCTTCCAATCAGTTTCAGCACACAGACCATGCAAGCTTCGGTCGCGATCTTTGCGCAGAAACCGACAGAAATTTGGGCAGCAGCCTGACCAGAAGGGAGCCTGTGAGGTTACGGTAATTACAACTTACACACTATCTCAGGGTATCTGCCACCACCACTGGTATGGGCCAGTGGACCCGACTGACTGACTGGTCCTGCGAATACAAACGGTTAAACACACTCTCTTCTGTCTGGCTAGTAACAACAGTAGCGTCTCTTCAGAAGTCTGGTTCAGTTTGTGCGGCTGAGAAGCAGGGTAGCGGAACAGTGAATGACTTTGTCCTTTGACTATGTCCTTTTGTGGGAAGAATCATAAAGTCCTTGGTAAAGTCCTTTTGTTTCAGTCAAAGTTCAGAGTTCAGACCAGGTGGATGCCAGCATATCCTCAAGCTGGCACAGATGTGATCAAGATGGTGTTTCAGGGTGGAGGACACTGAGTTTGGCTCCTCTGCCATTCTTATGCCCCTGATCCAGTAGGAGGGAGTGAGGGCGGGAGCCACACACCCCCTTAGAATATGAGATGAGTCCTCCCCTTGTCCTGGGGACTAGAAATCATATCTAACCATATATGGGCTCTATCTCACAGAACCGTACAGGTCAGGACAGATTTACTAACATTTTAAGGTCTGTCTCGATTTACCCAGCAGTCTGATACCAAACATGAGGGGTGGGACCCCTGTGGTATCATCAGGGCACTTTCGAATGGCCTAACTGGCAGTCTTTACCTCAGAATGTTCTGAAACGTTCTCAGAACCAGCACCAGACGGGGCCCTACATGCTCTGTTAGTTTGGAGGGTCTGCCAGCCTGGCAACACAGAAAATATGACACACATAGCAGTTTATGGAATATGATATACATCTAGGATTTACAGCAGGTCATTCCTAGGTGACTGCTCTTTTGAAGCTTGCAGCAGCAAGCTACGTGTCAGCTCCCCTGCTGGAAGGGGAGCCAGAATGTCTGACTTCTTCTCAACTAAATTGGTTCTGCCATCCTACTTATCATCTATATCTGATGGATGGGCCATCAGCACAGCTTGAAACCAGGGACACTCTGTAGCAGGCTCTTGCCATTTGGTGGAAGGAGGGAAAGAAAAACACCCCCCAGGAATGTCAGTTCTGATTTCTGTAATGGCTGCACAAATTTAGCCAGAAAGCGATCAGAAATTGGACTGTGCGGATCCTTCCAATTCGCCCGCGTTTCTCACGGCTGTTCCGTGACAGCACCCCCTGGTGAGAAGGCAAATAGACATGCATCAGCAAGATGTGTGTCGTTGCCGCTAACCTGCGATATCTGGTCTAGTTCCCCGTTGCAATGGGATAGCCCGTCGGCGTTCTGGTGTCGGCTGCCTGCCTTGTGTCGGCCAACCTGACGGGTCTCGAGCTGCCGGCACGGCGGGAAAACCCATTGGAGCCTGCGACTCGGTTCACCTGGACAGGTCGCGGTCCACTACCCTCAGGGTTGACCCGACATGGGCCGTTCTGGACAGGGAGTTTGCGCCACTGCGGTCGGATGTGGTGTCTGCCAGGACTGCTGACAACGGGCAGTAAGTTGGGTAGGTCAACAGCCAGCCCACACAGGGGTTCCCTGCTAAGTGGCTGTGGCCCTAAGGGAACCCCGCGGGAATCCCTGGACCTTCCATGCTCCTGACAGATGGCACATGCTTTGCAGTATTTGGCTACATCCCTGTTTATCCTGGGCTAATAAAACTGTTTCTGAATACAGGCAAGTGTCTTGCGGACACCTGAGTGCCCTGTCAGAGGATTACCATGTGCCGATTTCAGCACATGTCCCCTGAACGCACTCGGGACCACAAGCCATTTGGTATTTGCATGTGATTTAGCTGTAGGGGGCTGTACAAACTGGCTGTACAGTCTCCCGCCTCCCCAGTACACCTTGAAAGCGGCCCCGTCTGCGAGGGGCTCAGAGGCTTGCTGCCTGAGCACCTCCAGGCATGGGTCCCTTTGTAGTGCTGCTGTGAATACGCTGTCAGTTTCAGCCAACTGGCTCATGTCACACGAGGCCAGTGGCTGAAAGGTCTCATCCCTGCGGTCAGAGGAGGAGGAGGAGGCCGGAACTCCCTCCACCTGTTCTGAGCTCGGGTTCTGAGCAGTACAGCTGCGTGGTACTGCTAGCACAGGTATACCTTCAGAATGGCACAGCCTGGCATTACTCAAATCATCGTTGCATGCATTAATGACAGTGACAGGCATAGACACATTTTCATTACAGACCGTTTGTACATTAAACACAGGTACAGTTACATCTTCATCACAACAGACAGTTTGTACATCAAACTCAGGTGCCTTTGAAGCAGGCACTATTGAACCGGGTACGCTTGAACTGGGCACATTCAACCCACCTCCCCCTGGTGCTCCCCCAAGTTTATAAAGTACCTGGTGGTGGGTGGAGAGTCCGTCTCCTTCCGTGAGCGACAAGGCGGTCGTGGCAGGTTCGTAGTAGGACACAAGCTTGCCCAAATCAGTCCCCAGCAACACAGGAACTGGGAGATCCTTCACAACCCCAACAACCCTTTCTTGGACCCCTACTCCCCAGTCGAGCTCACTCTCACGTGGGCTACGTGTAAAAGGGTGCCCTCTACTCCAGTAAGGGCAAGGGATCGGCTGGAGCTGATGCTCTCCTTTGGCACAAGGTGTGAGTGAACTAACGTGATGTCAGCTCCGGTGTCTCGGAATCCAGTGACAACTTTGTCGTTCACTCTAACAGGCTGCTGCTGGTCGGTTCGGTTGCGGATTTCCTTTCCGCGGGCAAACAGAATAAAATCTGATGATCCAGGCTGTGGTTCGCTGGCGGGTTGCCTCTGCTGTGGGTGAGGTACAGGGGATACAGGTGCTGCAGGTGCTGGTGGTGTCTGTCTCCGCTCCAGACAGTCGAATTTCATATGTCCGGGCTGGCGGCAGTAGTGACAGGTGACCTCTCCAGGGGCTGCAGGCCGGGGTGCCGCAGCTTCGCTGGCTGACGGCTCACAGGGGCAGGAGAGTCTGCCGGGGTATTGGGCTGACCTCCTCTACAGCTGGATGGGACAGTTCTGCGTGCATCAGACATCTGGGTAGTTGCAAAGGTTTCAGCGAGGTCTGCAGCGACAGTTGCTGACGCAGGCTGGCGCTCCAGCACAAACTGTCGTACATCAGCAGGGCAAATGTTCAGAAATTGTTCTAGGACTATCAAGTCCTCCATGACATCATAAGACCCTTTGGTGAGGCCTAGAGTCCACTGGCAGAGTGTGGTGCGCAAGCTGCTGACCACATCTCGATAAGAATCAGAAGACTTTTTCTGCCAGGCCCTGAACTTTTTGCGATAGGCTTCTGGCGTCAGCTGGTATTTGGTAATGATAGCGTTTTTTATAGCAGTATAATCATTATCTTTTTCCGCAGGTAACTCTGCGAAAGCATCAAGCGCTTTGTAGCGCTGCAAAGGTGTCAGATGTCTGGCCCACTGGTCTTGGACTTTTTCGAAAGACCGCAGAAACAAGTCAATGTCAGTGTCTTTTTCAATATTAGCAAATTTAAATTTTGCACTTACGGGTGGTGCAGCTCCTTCAACAGCAGGCGGAGAACTCCGGCTGGCCTGGTGAACTTTTGCCATGTTTAGCTCATGCTGTCGTTGGAGCTCCCGTTCTGTAGCAGCCGCTCGCCGCTCCTCACGCGCTTGCATGTACTGCATGTACTTTTCCAGGTCAGTCTCCATCAGCTGTCGTAATGCCTGCTGCATTAGCGGATCAGTACAAACGGACAGTCCAGTACTGGCCGGTTCCGGGCGACTACTTTCAGAAACTCTGGGATTGGGGACCACACTGACAGCCTCTTGCGTAACTGTTGCAGCATTGCCCGCAGGTTGCTCAACCTCTGTACGCCTAGGATCTTCAGCCTCTGGCTCCCCTTGCCTTGAGTCAGATGGGTTGGCGTCTACCTCAGCAGACACATCCAGCTCCCGCGGTTGCTGGGTATCCCATTGAAACAAGTCCGTTACCAGGTCCTGGTGTTTCTTGTGGCCGACTTCAATGCCTCTCGTTTGGCAAAGAGTTTGCAGGTCCTGTGCCTGGCGCACATGTTCTTGTAGTTCCCAGACATTTCCACGCCAAATAAAATAAAACTTTTGGGGAGGGGTACTGGCTACACAGTCTCTCTGTATATATAAAAAATATATTTCATTCCAGCTACACCAACGAATTAGTTTGTTTCTTGATAGCGCTAGCACTATCTTAGATACTTTCAGCACAACACAGATCCCAACCACTGCCAAACACTGTCACAGGAGCCCTAGTGGTCAGACCGCGAATTGCCTTCCAATCAGTTTCAGAACACAGACCATGCAAGCTTCGGTCGTGATCTTTGCGCAGAAACTGACAGAAATTTCAGCAGCAGCCTGACCAGAAGGGAGCCTGTGAGGTTACGGTAATTACAACTTACACACTATCTCAGGGTATCTGACACCACCACTGGTATGGGCCAGTGGACCCGACTGACTGACTGGTCCTGCGAATAAAAACGGTTAAACACACTCTCTTCTGTCTGGCTAGTAACAACAGTAGCGTCTCTTCAGAAGTCTGGTTCAGTTTGTGCGGCTGAGAAGCAGGGTAGCGGAACAGTGAATGACTTTGATAAAGTCTTTATTCACGGGCAATATAAATAATTAATATATACAGACAATTATTAAAATCAACAATTATTGAAACATTAATAGCCAGCATGAAAAATAAAAGAAAGGGAGAAAAAATACTTAGTTTCATGGAAAGATGTCCTTTTGTGGGAAGAATCATAAAGTCCTTGGTAAAGTCCTTTTGTTTCTGTCAAAGTTCAGAGTTCAGACCAGGTGGATGCCAGCATATCCTCAAGCTGGCACAGATGTGATCAAGATGGTGTTTCAGGGTGGAGGACACTGAGTTTGGCTCCTCTGCCATTCTTATGCCCCTGATCCAGTAGGAGGGAGTGAGGGCGGGAGCCACACACCCCCTTAGAATATGAGATGAGTCCTCCCCTTGTCCTGGGGACCAGAAATCATATCTAACCATATATGGGCTCTATCTCACAGAACCGTACAGGTCAGGGCAGATTTACTAACATTTTCAGGTCTGTCTCGATTTACCCAGCAGTCTGATACCAAATAGTGTTGGGCGAACAGTGTTCGCCACTGTTCGGGTTCTGCAGAACATCACCCTGTTCGGGTGATGTTCGAGTTCGGCCGAACACCATCAGGTGGCCGAACTAAGAGCGCATGGCCGAACGTTCCCCGAAACGTTCGGCTAGCGCTGTGATTGGCCGAACGGGTCACGTGGTTCGGACCCGAACGCGCTCTGATTGGCCGAACTGTCACGTGGTTCGGGTGAATAAATACCCGAACCACGTCATATCTCCGCCATTTGTCTGTGAGTTTAGCTTTGGGTAGGCAGGCAGGGTAGTTCGCGCTCCAGCCACTCTAGCCAGGGTCCCCCCAGTCATTGTGTGTCGCTGCTGGGAACAGTAGTACACCGCTCGCTCAGCCACACTATATAGCATTCTGTTTACTGCCACTCTGTGTACCTCGCTCAGCCACACTATATAGCATTCTGTTTACTGCCACTCTGTGTCTGCTGGGAATAGTAGTACACCGCTCGCTCAGCCACACTATATAGCATTCTGTTTACTGCCACTCTGTGTACCTCGCTCAGCCACACTATATAGCATTCTGTTTACTGCCACTCTGTGTCTGCTGGGAATAGTAGTACACCGCTCGCTCAGCCACACTATATAGCATTCTGTTTACTGACACTCTGTGTACCTCGCTCAGCCACACTATATAGCATTCTGTTTACTGCCACTCTGTGTCTGCTGGGAATAGTAGTACACCGCTCACCCGCCACTGTATAGCATTGTGCTCTGTGTCGCTGCTGGGAATAGTGGTACACCGCTCACCCGCCACTGTATAGCATTGTGCTCTGTGTCGCTGCTGGGAATAGTGGTACACCGCTCAGCCACACTATATAGCATTCTGTTTACTGTTCTGTGTCTGCTGGGAATAGTAGTACACCGCTCGCTCAGCCACACTATATAGCATTCTGTTTACTGCCACTCTGTGTACCTCGCTCAGCCACACTATATAGCATTCTGTTTACTGCCACTCTGTGTCTGCTGGGAATAGTAGTACACCGCTCACCCGCCACTGTATAGCATTGTGCTCTGTGTCGCTGCTGGGAATAGTGGTACACCGCTCACCCGCCACTGTATAGCATTGTGCTCTGTGTCGCTGCTGGGAATAGTGGTACACCGCTCAGCCACACTATATAGCATTCTGTTTACTGTTCTGTGTCTGCTGGGAATAGTAGTACACCGCTCGCTCAGCCACACTATATAGCATTCTGTTTACTGCCACTCTGTGTACCTCGCTCAGCCACACTATATAGCATTCTGTTTACTGCCACTCTGTGTCTGCTGGGAATAGTAGTAAACCGCTCGCTCAGCCACACTATATAGCATTGTGTTTACTGCCACTCTGTGTACCTCGCTCAGCCACACTATATAGCATTCTGTTTACTGCCACTCTGTGTCTGCTGGGAATAGTAGTACACCGCTCGCTCAGCCACACTATATAGCATTGTGTTTACTGCCACTCTGTGTACCTTGCTCAGCCACACTATATAGCATTGTGTTTACTGCCACTCTGTGTCTGCTGGGAACAGTAGTACACCGCTCACCCGCCACTGTATAGCATTGTGCTCTGTGTCGCTGCTGGGAATAGTGGTACACCGCTCACCCACCACTGTATAGCATTTCTGTACTGCCACTGTACTGCTGCCAGTCAGCGTGTACTTTAAGGATAAGTGAAATGAGGAAGAAATCCGGTGAAAGAGGGAGGGGCAAGGGAAGAGGTGTTTCCCCTGACGGTTCATGTACAGGCCACAGGGGAGCACCCAAGAAAACCCACTCAATACCGCCCATGTTGTCCAGGACAACAACCCTCACAAATCCAAAAGAACAGGACCAGATAATTACTTGGATGACCTCTCAAGCATCCAGCAGTGGGTTAAGCAGCACCAGCACATCACGCACGAGGTCCGAGTCCTCAGCCAGTTACAAGGAGCCAGTGGGCACAAAGCTGACACAACCGGCAGCGACACCACGCACACAACTGCCAGATAACCAGTCCGATGAATTACCTCAGGACACAATGGGGTATTCGCAGGAGCTATTCCCAGCCCAACAAACTTCCACCTTTCAAAGGTCAATGGAGGAACAGCCAGAAATGTTGTGCCCGGATTCACAACCATTAACTGTGGGAAATGCACCGCGCACTGAAATACAAGGCGAGTCCGAGGAGGACTCGGAAACCCAAATCCCAGAGCAAGTTGGGCAGGAGAGGTTGCAATTGCAGGAGGTTGGCCGACAAGATCTGGAAGACGACGTTGGAGTGAGCTGCGCAGAGGTTGTTCTGGGGAGCTCTACTCCACGGCGGCGGCCCCCCACAATGACATATGACGAGTTTCAGGAGATGGAAGAGGAGGGTATGGACAATGTGGACAGAGACCCAGATTTTGTTTGTGAACGAGAACATCGCCGTCGTAGCAGCAGCACAGATGAGTCTGTTGAAGAACCCACTGCTGCACGAGTTCGCCTTGTGCCACAAGGTAGGCGGCGCGCAATTTCAGGCACCACAAGCGTGGAAGTTCAAGTGAGAGGCAAAAGAGGCGCAAACAGAAATCGCCAGCAAGGCAGGTGCTCCAAAGTCTGGGCTTTCTTTGAAGACTGCACTGAGGATGGTACTATGGCGATTTGCAAGGTGTGCAAGACCCGCCTGAGCAGGGGGAAAAGTATTAACAACCTCTCCACCACCAGCATGAGCTGCCACATGCTATCCAAACATCCCACTCTGTGGGCAAACGCGGCAGGACAGGGTACCAGCAACACTGCCTCCCTTGGGGTCACCAGACTCACCACCAGACCCGCCTCAGCAACAGCAGTAGCCCAGCCATTGCATGGTTCACAACATTCACAAACATCAGACGCTGACACTGTCACTTTCCAGAGTAGTGCTCTTGAGGTCTCCCAGTGTTCATCAAACACAACAACCAACAGCCCTTCAGTGTGCAGCCCTACGATTCAGTTGTCTGTCTCGGAGATGTTTGATCGCAAGAGGAAATTGCCAGCAAATGACCCCCGGGCCGTGGCAGTAACAGCCAGCATAGCCAAGCTTCTGGCCTGCGAAATGCTGCCATATCGAGTGGTGGAAACAAACAGCTTCAAGGGCATGATGTCAGTGGCCATCCCACGTTACGTGGTTCCCAGCCGCTACCACTTTGCGCGCTCTGCAGTGCCTGAGTTTCATGAGCACGTGGTCAGCAAAATAACCCGAAGCTTGAAGAATGCCGTTGCCTGCAAGGTTCACCTCACCACTGACACCTGGACGAGTGCGTTCGGCCAGGGTCGATACATCTCCCTTACCGCGCACTGGGTGAACCTTGTGGAGCCTGGCAGCGATTCCTCACCTGCTACGGCGCGGGTGTTGCCCACGCCGCAAACAGCTGCACCGCCGTCCCTCCAACTGGATAACAACAGCAGCACCTACCTCTCTGACTCCATCTCCTCCAACGCATCTCAAAGCTGTACCTCATCCAGAAACGCTAACCCAGCAGCAGTAGGATCGTGGAAGCAGTGCAGCACAGCTGTTGACATGCGTCAGCAAGCGTTGCTGAAGCTGATCTGCCTTGGGGATAAGCAGCACACAGGGGAGGAAATTTGGAGGGGAATAAAGGAACAGACGGAATTGTGGCTGGCACCGCTGGACCTGAAACCGGGCATGGTTGTGTGTGATAATGGGAGTAATCTCATTTGCGCTTTAAGGTTGGCTAAGCTGACACACATCCCTTGCCTGCCGCACGTGATGAACCTAGTAGTTCAGCGGTTCCTGAGGACATACCCAGGCGTGGCCGATCTTCTGTTGAAGGTGCGACGAGTGGCCAAACATTGTAGAAATTCCAGTACTGCTTCGGGGGCACTCGCCAAGATGCAGGAGCGCTTCAATCTCCCCACCATCGCTTGCTGTGTGATGTCCCTACGCGCTGGAATTCTACGCTGCACATGCTAGCCCGCTTTTGCGAGCAGAAGAGTTTCAGTGGTCCAGTACATGACGGCGCAGTACCGAGGCGCATCCGGACAGCTGCCAAGCTTCTGTGGATCCAATTGGGCCAACATGTTGGACCTCTGCCAAGTCCTTCAAAATTTTGAGCAGTCCACGTTGCTTGTGAGCAGTGACAACTCTTCAGTCAGCATTACCATACCACTGCTGTGTTTACTGAAGAGGTCAATGTTGAAAATCAAGGAAACAGCTGTCATGATGCAACTGTGGGAATCTGAAGGAGAAAACGATCAGCGTGATGGTACCAACATCAGGTCATCCGCCTCAGGAAATGCTGGCCCCAGCAGCTATGACGAAGAAGAGGAGGAGGAACAGCTGGAGTTGGAGCAGGAATTTCATGCCACCACTGACGAGGGCCAGAGCGGTGCACGTTGGACTTCCACAATTCAGCGCGAATGGTCAGCAGAAGCAGACCAGGAAGAAGGTGACGACTATGATGCATCACAACAACTATCACAACGCTCACAAGAGGATGATGAGGATTCTGGCAGGATTCTGGCACACATGGCTCAATTCATGCTAGACTGCATTGAACGCGACCCACGCATTGTGCGCATTCTGGACAACACCAATTACTGGGTTTATACACTTCTGGATCCACGGTACAAACACAATGTTCCAAAACTGCTTGAAGAAAGAGTCAGACAGGTCAAAATGGAAGAATACCAGCAGGCCCTTGTGGAGACTTTAGAGAGGAGATTGACATCCTCCCCCTCCTCTAGCCAGTTGTACGCCGACAGACTGACTTCCGCAAACCCAGGACGACCAGGAGGGCAGCAAACAACACAACCCGCAGCTAGTGCCCAAAAGGGAATGGTATCGGCAGTGTCCTTGGAGTGGGAAAATTTTCTGACACCCATGCAGCAGCAGCCCACAGAACAGCAAGCGTGCAGATCCACCTCCAACACCGATCGCCTGGAGAAGATGGTCAAGGACTACATGTCAGATGGCGTAGCTGTGTCGAACAATCCATCTGCACCCTTCAACTATTGGGTATCGAAGCTAGACACCTGGCACGAACTGGCAATGTACGCAATAGAGGTGCTGGCTTGCCCGGCAGCCAGCGTTATGTCGGAACGCTGTTTCAGTGCTGCCGGAGGCATTGTCACAGATCGGCGTATCCGCCTCTCCACAGAAAATGCAGACCGTCTGACTCAAATTAAAATGAATCAATCCTGGATTGGAAACGACTATGCAACACTCCCGGACCCCAACCAAGTAACATGAACAGTGACCATCTGTGATGGGTTAGCGTTGCCGGTCCCTGTTTATGGAACCTCTCATCTTTATTACATTTATGACTGCATGGCGGTAAAAAGCATGCTATCCGCACGCTTCTTGTCCTCATGCAAGGCCTGGGTTGTTGTGTCTCAAAGCGTGGCCTTCTCCTCCTGCGCCTCCTCCTGTTCCATCACGTCTGCTGCTGCTGGGTTAGCGTTGCCGGTCCCTGTTTATGGAACCTCTCATCTTTATTACATTTATGACTGCATGGCGGTAAAAAGCATGCTATCCGCACGCTTCTTGTCCTCATGCAAGGCCTGGGTTGTTGTGTCTCAAAGCGTGGCCTTCTCCTCCTGCGCCTCCTCCTGTTCCATCACGTGTGCTGCTGCTGCTGCTGGGTTAGCGTTGCCGGTCCCTGTTTATGGAACCTCTCATCTTTATTACATTTATGACTGCATGGCGGAAAAAAGCATGCTATCCGCACGCTTCTTGTCCTCCTGCAAGGCCTGGGTTGTTGTGTCTCAAAGCGTGGCCTTCTCCTCCTGCGCCTCCTCCTGTTACATCACGTGTGCTGCTGCTGGGTTAGCGTTTCCGGTCCCTGTTTATGGAACCTCTTATCTTTATTACATTTATGACTGCATGGCGGTAGAAAGCATGCTATCCGCACGCTTCTTGTCCTCATGCAAGGCCTGGGTTGTTGTGTCTCAAAAAGCGTGGCCTTCTCCTCCTGCGCCTCCTCCTGTTCCATCACGTGTGCTGATGCTGGTGCTGGGTTAGCGTTACCGGTCCCTTTTCCTGGAACCTCTTCTCTGTATTACATGTATAACTGCATGGCGACAAAAAGCATGTTACCTGTGCAAAGAAACATGACATTTTCCACATTTAAAAGACAGTTTTTCCTTTGAAACTTTACAATCAATTTTCTCAAAAACTATAAGCTCTTTTTCAAATATTGTTTTTACTCTTGTACCCACTCCCAAGGTGCACATACCCTGCAAATTTGGGGTATGTAGCATGTAAGGAAGCTTTAAAAAGCACGAAAGTTCGGGTCTCCATTGACTTCCATTATGTTCGGAGTTCGGCGCGAACACCCGAACATCGTGGCGATGTTCGGCGAACGTTCGCGAACCCGAACATCTAGGTGTTCGCCCAACACTAATACCAAACATGAGGGGTGGGACCCCTGTGGTATCATCAGGGCACTTTCGAATGGCCTAACTGGCAGTCTTTACCTCAGAATGTTCTGAAACGTTCTCAGAACCAGCCCCAGACAGGGCCCTACATGCTCTGTTAGTTTGGAGGATCTGCCAGCCTGGCAACACAGAAAATATGACACACATAGCAGTTTATGGAATATGATATACATCTGGGATTTACAGCAGGTCATTCCTAGGTGACTGCTCTTTTGAAGCTTGCAGCAGCAAGCTAAGTGTCAGCTCCCCTGCTGGGAGGGGAGCCAGAATGTCTACTTCTTCTCAACTAAATTGGTTCTGCCATCCTGCTTATCAACTATATCTGATGGATGGGCCATCAGCACAGCTTGAAGCCAGGGACACTCTGCAGCAGGCTCTTGCCGTTTGGTGGAAGGAGGGAAAGAAAAAAAAACCCCAGGAATGTCAGTTCTGATTCCTGTAATGGCTGCACAAATTTAGCCAGAAAGCGATCAGAAATTGGACTGTGCGGATCCTTCCAATTCGCCCGCGTTTCTCACGGCTGTTCCGTGACAATGCCCGCATACGTAATAGCGCTGTACGGAAGTCCGTGTTTTCCTTAGTGGGCGTGCATAAACGAATGAGCCGATGAGCGAAGTCGCTTCACCGCCGGGGGATGTTGTGCCAAGTTGGAGCGCAAACAGTCTCCATGTCAAAGCTACGGTGTCCCATAAAAATAAACACATACAAAGTGTTTATATGGTCTATGCAGTAAATAACATAATTGTATCAATATATACAGGGAAAAAGAAACAATACATAAACAGAACATTAGTGGAATCAACAAGGAACCCAGAGCATGAGCATCCATGGTGAGGGGCACACTGCCCTATCAACTACTACTACTAATCAGCTGAGGAAAAGAGTTCAGCAACATTTGTCTAATATCTCATTAGCAAATAGGGATCATTTAAATCACAAACAATTGACAAGTGTGGCCTCCCATTTTCTATGTTCTCATCAGGGGAGAACAGCAGGTTTAAACGTAGTTGTTTTGGAATGTGTAACAACAGGCCCTAGAGGTGGGGACCTAAGTAAACGCCTACTACAAAAAGAACTAAGATGGATATATCAGATGGGGTCTGAACGAGGAGTTCTCCTTCAAATCATTTTTGGGGTAAGTTCCTGAGGAGCCCTTTATTGGACTCTATGTATATATATGTATGTATGTATGAATATATGTATATATGTATATATATGTTTTTTTATAGCATCCAAATGTTCATGGTTTGTGTGATGCATGTGACCAGGAGATGGGTCATGTAATATTATCTTCACCAGACCAGATGGAGTTCTGTGTAGGTGAGCGCAGACTACCATTTGGTGCCACATATGTTCACTTTTTTCACTTTCTTCACCTGTTCTGATATGGGGAGTACAACCTTGGTAGGTGGAATGTACTCACCCAGTTTGCTTTATCACGCCATTCACATGTTTTTTTATGTTTTACAGATGTGGTCACTGTTGCATACACGGTTGCGCGGTGCTTGGTAAGTGGTCCGTGCAGCTTGGTAGGATATTTTTATGCCTGTGGGAATCATTATATTATGCACTTAAGTGCACATATATGCACATTTTCACTTTTATTCACATTCAAGCATCACTTCCACTATTTGTGACAATTGATTCTGGATACTTACGGTATTGTTTTTCTTCCCCATATACTAGTGCTTATGAACTCGAGATTGAGCATATTGTTGGAACCATGTGATAAATATCTATATAGATCCATCTCAACCTACAGAAGTGATTTGTGGAGCATCTCCCTATGCGTGGCTACAACTCTGATGTCCGGACTCCCTCTGCTGGTGTCCTCTGGAATTAATCTGGAAAATGAGCTCTTTTTTACTCATGGACATACTTCTATATGTTTTTGTTTAACCCCCTCCTGGGAAATTGGCCACTCCAAGATTATTATTATTTTTTATTTATATAGCGCCAGCATCTTCCATAGCGCTGTACATAATACAAATAAATAATGGGGAACAAATATACATAAGAAATACAAGACACGGTACAGTCATGACATTGAATAGAATAAATATAGATACATACATAGTTGATATGTAGTTGGTACATGTACATATGTTAAAATAACAGCAGTATGAGAAACACTAGGAGGAGGTCCCTGCCCTTGCAGGCTTACAATCTAGAGGGTAGTGGGGAGGAAACAAAAGGGAAGGAAACACAAGGATTAGTGGGTGAGCCAGTGTGCCTTCAGTGCTGCTTATAGCTAATTATAGGCTTGTCTGAACAGGTGTGTTTTCAGAGTACGTTTGAAGGTTTCCAGACTCGTGGCATGACGAACCGGCTGAGGGAGGGAGTTCCAAAGGAGAGGGACAGCCCGTGAGAAGTCTTGGATGCGAGAGTGAGAGGAGGTGACTAGGCTGGAGGAAAAAGGGTCTCCTGTGAGGAACGGAGGGTCCGGGCGGGGAGGTATCTGGAGATTAAAGAGGAAATGTATGGAGGCGATAGCTTGTGTAGAGCTTTGTATGCAAGTGTGAGAAGTTTAAACTGGATCCTTTGGGCAACTGGTAGCCAATGGAGGGATTGGCAGAGAGGGGCTGCCTCAGAGGATCTAGAAGAGAAGTGGGTGAGACGGGCCGCAGAGTTTAGTAGGGATTGGAGAGGTGCCAGTCTGCTTTTTGGTAGACCACAGAGTAGGGTGTTGCAGTAGTCAAGACGGGAGATGATTAGGGCATGCAAAAGCATTTTAGTTGCTTCTTGTGAAAGGAAGGGACGGATTCTGGAAATGTTTTTGAGATGGAAGTAGCAGGAGGTAGTTAAAGTGTTAATATGTGGTTTAAAGGAGAGCTCAGAGTCCAGAGTTACCCATAGGCAACACGCTTTGGGGGTTGATGCTATTGGGGTGTTATCTACATTGATTGTGACAATGGGAGGTGGAACAGAGAGTGAAGGTGGAAATATCACAATCTCCGTTTTGCTCATATTGAGTTTAAGGAAGCAGGATGACATAAATGTAGATACAGCAGATAGACATTCGGGGATTTTTGATAGTAGTGTGGAGAGGTCTGGGGCAGAACAAGAAATTTGGGTGTCATCAGCATAGAGGTGATATTGAATCCCAAAAGAGCTTATTATCTGTCCCAGGCTAATTTAGCGCATACCAAGTATGACAAAATAAATTAAGCAGTACATGGACACCATATGTTGTGCCTACTGCACAGAACAGAATGGCTGTTATTGGGACATGGACACTTTGATAGGGCAGTGTGCCCCTCACCATGGGTGCTCATGCTCTGGGTTCCTTGTTGATTTCACTAACATTCTGTTTATTTATTGTTTCTTTTTCCCCGTATATATTGATACAATTATGTTATTTACTGCATAGACCATATAAACACTTTGTATGTGTTTATTTGTATGGGACATTTTGCCATGGAGACTGCTTGCGCTCCAACTTGGCACAACATCCCCCCACGGTGAAGCTCCTTTGCTCATCGGCTCATTAGTTTATGCACGCCCACTAAGGAAAACGCGGACTTCCATACAGCGCTATTACGTATGCGCTGCAACCTTGGGCTTACCGCGCTCCATTACAATGGTAAACGCAATCTGAATGGGCAAGACTTCCGCTTCAGTGTTAGACGCCCCTCATTCCATCCAATCAGAGCGCCACTTCGCTGGAGGGCTCCAGCTCTTAAACAACTCATTTCCCACAATGCATTGCTCCTGAAGAAGTGCCTTGAAACCACGCCACGCGTGAAGCGTTTTGTGTGCGTGGAGCGTTTTGATCCCTATATGCAATTTTTGATCATCATTATTTGATTATTTATGTCTTTTGAGCATATCTTTCACTGGCACTGTTTGCACTTTGACTACTATGGGACTACCACTCATATTTGCACCTTACTTCTAGTACTAGACCCGGATCTGATATTGTCTCATTTTGGGATCATGATCTGAACCCAAATTTGACCATCCATGCAGGTTACAGGGCTTATTTTCACATTGAGGTGGTGAGGCACAGTTGATACTATTATCCCACATTACATGTATTGTGGTGAGTTGCTGCTTGCAGCTACATTGTTTTTAGATGTTTTTATGGATTTACAAAGTGTTTAATAAAGATTGTTATATTTGCTAAGGGATGATCGGAAGGTCCTAATTCCGCTCTGCCGGAATTGGGGGATTCCGCCAGCGCTAAATTCCATCTCCATTACATTTTCGCAGAATTTTGCGAAATTCTGCGGAATTCTGCATTCCGGCAGAAAAATTAAAGTAGTCGCAATTGAAACCTCGTTTGTGCTAAATGGTAGCCCATGGGACCTAGCGTCTGTTCCACCGTTCATTGTTTTTTAATTATTTTTATTTTATTTTTATTTTTTATTTTTTTGTTGTTGTTTTTTTTTTGCAGCAGGAGTTGTTGTGTAAGCCATGGTGTTCCACGGTGGTCATTATAATTGTGGTTTGGAGCCGCAGGAGTTGTCGCGTAAACCATGATGTTCCACGGCAGTCATTTACAAGTGTGGTTTGGAGCAGCAGGAGTTGTCGTAGGCCATGGGAGCTACTGGTTCCACGGTAGTCCTAAAAATTGTTTGGAGCAGCAGAAGAAGTTGTAGGCCATGGGACCTAGAGGTGGTTCCACAGCAGTCATTATAATTTTTTGGGAGCAGCAGGAGAAGTTGTAGGCCATGGGACCTAAAGGTGGTTTCACATCAGTCTGTATAATTTTTTGGGAGCAGCAGGAGAAGTTGTAGGCCATGGGACCTAGAGGTGGTTTCACATCAGTCTGTATAATTTTTTGGGAGCAGCAGGAGAAGTTGTAGGCCATGAGACCTAGAGGTGGTTCCACAGCAGTCATTATAATTTTTTGGGAGCAGCAGGAGAAGTTGTAGGCCATGGGACCTAGAGGTGGTTTCCCAGCAGTTATTATAATTTTTTGGGAGCAGCAGGAGAAGTTGTAGGCCATGGGACCTAGAGGTGGTTTCACAGCAGTCTGTATAATATTTTGGGAGCAGCAGGATAAGTTGTAGGCCATGGGACCTAGAGGTGGTTTCACAGCAGTCATTATAATTTTTTGGGAGCAGCAGGAGAAGTTGTAGGCCATGGGACCTAGAAGTGGTTCCACAGCAGTTATTATAATTTTTTGGGAGCAGTAGGAGAAGTTGTAGGCCATGGGACCTAGAGGTGGTTCCACGGCAGTCCTACAAAATAGTTTGGAGCAGCAGGACTTGTCGTAGGCCATGGGACCTAGAGGTGGTTCCACGGCAGTCCTAAAAAATTGTTTGGAGCAGCAGGACTTGTTGTAGGCCATGGGACCTAGAGGTGGTTCCACGGCAGTCCTAAAAAAATTGTTTGGAGCAGCAGGACTTGTCGTAGGCCATGGGACCTAGAGGTGGTTCCACGGCAGTCCTAAAAAATTGTTTGGAGCAGCAGGACTTGTCGTAGGCCATGGGACCTAGAGGTGGTTCCACGGCAGTCCTAAAAAATTGTTTGGAGCAGCAGGACTTGTCGTAGGCCATGGGACCTAGAGGTGGTTCCACGGCAGTCCTAAAAAATTGTTTGGAGCAGCAGGACTTGTCGTAGGCCATGGGACCTAGAGGTGGTTCCACGGCAGTCCTAAAATTTTTTTAGTGATTATGTATTGGACTCATTCTCTTGAATCAGTGAGAGGGGCCTTGTAATTGTCACTGATCCATGACTCGTTCATTTTAATGAATGTTAGCATGTCCACATTGTTTTTGGACAGGCGGGTCCGTTGGTCGGTGACCACTCCACCTGCAGCGCTAAATACTCGCTCAGAAAGAACACTGGCGGTGGGGCATGCAAGAACCTCCAGTGCATACTGAGCGAGTTCAAGCCAGGTATCCAATTGTTTGGTCCAATATTGCATGGGGTCATCATTACTCTCCATATTGTCTGGAGCACTGGCTGACCCCAAGTAATCGTCCACCATACGAGCCAGCCGCTGGCGGTGGTGACCACTTTGTCCGCTGGTGGTGCTGCTGCTAGATGGAGTATCTGGCACTGGCTGGTAAAATGCCTTCAGCATACTCAGCAGGTTCACAGATTGGCTACTGGTGCTGCTGCTGGGAGTGGGACCACCAGACCTTTGCTGAGTGTGATGACTACTAGGCTTGGTAGCTTGGGGCCGGGGTACAGGTGCAGGAAACGCATCTTCTACACTTTGCACACCTGTGCAATCAGCTGTCACTGGTCCCCAGTAATGTAGTCCAGTGGCCCTGTTCTGGTGGAAGATGCCTCAGACAGGTATAGCCTGACCGCCATGCGCTGCTCCCGCAACCTCTCCAGCATGAGGAGTGTGGAGTTCCACCACGTCGGACAATCAGAAATAAGCCTGTGCCGCGGCAGGCTATGGCGGCGCTGCAGCAGTTTCATGGCCGCGGTGGCAGTTGCGGAGCGACGGATGTGGGCTGATACCTTTCGTGCTGAGGCCACAGCATCCTTCAACCCGTAAAAAGTGTTTAAAAATTTCTGGACTACAAGGTTGAAGATGTGGGCCAAGCAAGGTAAGTGGGTATAGCCACCTTGCGAAATGGCGGCCAGCATGTTGGCACCGTTATCAGACACCACTACACCTGTGTCAAGTCTTCGTGGGGTCATCCACTGCTGAATCTGACCCTGTAAGGCTGCAAGGATTACAGATCTGGTTTGCCTGTTCTCCTACATGGATTCCATTTTCAGCACTGCTTGGCATCGATGGTGCTGCAGACCAGTGTAGGAGCGGGACCACTTGCTGGGAGGCTCAGCAATGGCAGACTGGCCTTGGACAGAACAGGTAGCAGAGGGAAGTGGAACAGGCCTTCCCTTCAACCCACGTGGCGGCACCACCAGTTGAGATGCTCCAGATCTTGCACCCTCCTCAGCAGCACCATGGAGGGTGAACCAATACGTGGTAAAAGTCAGATACTTTCCCTGCCCATGCCTGCTGCTCCAGCCATCCATCGTGAAGTGCACCTTTCCACCGACAGCGTGATCCATAGACCGGCCGACACACTCCACAATGTGCTGGTGCAGGGCAGGGATAGCATTCCTGGCAAAATAATGGCGGCTGGGGATCCGCCATTGTGGAGCAACACTGTTCATCAGTCTGCGGAAGGGGGCACACTCCACAAACTGGTAGGGCAGCAGCTGTTGGCCAAACAGCTTTGCCAGGAGCACATTATTTTTCACCATAAACGGATCACTTGCAGGGAGCATCTGCTTCCTCTGCAACATTTCTGGCACAGAGGCCTGATGCTGGAACACTGGTGATTCAACCAACAAGGGTGATGACGAAGTGATTGCCGACGAGGTCTGCAGTCCTCTACCAGCCTGGCATGCAGAGGACTTTGAAGTAGAATGGGACTGAGGAGCAGGTTGGATAGGGACAGGACTTGGACGAGTAGAAAAAAAGAGGAGGGGCCTGTTGCTGCTGCTTTTACTCCACACATCTTATTGTAATTTTTCACATATAAACTCCCGTTTGTGGTGGTTGTGCAGACGGCTTTGAAGTGTTGTGCAGACGGCCCTGAAGTGCCGTACCCGGTGCCCGTTTTGCCTCTTCTCACGGATTTACGACACACACAACAGACTGCCCTGGATTCATCCTCTTCCACATCAATAAAATAATTCCATGCAGGGGACGTGCGTAGACGTCCAGCAGTGGTGTGACCTGTTCTAGCATCTTGATGCTCGGCATTGGACTGGTGGCGGGTACTGACAGACGTGAAAGCACTTGCAGGCTGCTGGCCAACCGTCTGCTTTGTTTGTACAGGCTGCTCACGCCTGCTACTGCCTAAATGAACAGGTGGCAAATACTTTTGATCACCCACCTTATCATCATCCAAAATATCATCCAGTTCAATAAGTGACTGTTCTGGACCCTCCACCTGGCCACCAAACACCTCTGTAGACACCTCTGTAGTTGAGTGGTGTTGGTGATGATGATGCTGACTGGTGACACTGGATGAAGAAAACACAGTGGCCATTTCTGTCACCACAGAACCCACCACTTCTTGGGAGTTTGGTCCCATGGTCTCCTCCAATCCCTCATCCCAAACATTCTGCACATCTCTCTCAGTCTCAGCGATGGTGTGCTGTACTTCTGAAGCGGAGTACTGGGAGGAAACAAGCTCGTCATCGTCATCAATAGAAGCAGCTACGGTCGGGTTCTGGTTATGAGGAACCTGGCGGCCACTGCTGGTGCTGCTGCAACTAGCTTCAAGTTCCTCAAACTGGGTAGAAGACATTTCTGACCAGGGGAGAACGCTTCCTGCTGCTTCTGCCACCCTCACCCTGATCACATATTTGACGTGAAGATATACCACATCCATGACTCCATTTCCTTGTAGGAGTGGCAGGAATTTTATGCTGCCCGCGCTCCATTTTTTGGGGACCACAAACTTTATTGGGGAAGGGGTACGTATGAACAGAACAGATCACAAAATAAGGGAGTGAAATAAAGAAAATAAATCCAAAACACAAAATAAAGAAAACAAAAAAAAAATTAATAAAAACAAAAAAAAAATTCACTACACTCACTTAACTAATCAATCACGAATCAAACAAATCACTAATCAAACAGCTAACTCACTCTCACTCTGTCAAACACTAAGCCCAGGGCCGGCCCGCTCATGAGGTGGGGTGAAACTTTTGCCTCAGGCGGCACTTCTAAGGGGGCTGGACCCGCCCATCCGTGGGTGCAGGGGGGGCCGGCCACCAAGCTGGAGGGGTAGCGGGCAGGAAGGGGGTATTGGGCCTAGCGGTGGGGAGGGGGGGTCGGACCCCCCCTCCCTCGCCTGGGTCCCCCAATCTGAGCTCCCTTTCCAGCTTTAAATAGTTAAGTAGCAGCAGCAAGCAACTACTAACACACTACACTACAATCTCTCTCTACTAATATAGCTCACACTCTAACTCTCTCTCTCACAGTCACAGAGTCTTTAAAAAGACTTTTAATTTATATACACTCTTGAAAAAGACTTTTGTTTTATGTTAAAACAACTATGGGTCTGCGTCTGTCTCTCCTCTCTCTGTCTCTCTCCACACCAGGCTGAAACCCACAAGCTTCCTGACTGCACACGTCTCTCTTATATACAAAATAGGTGGGATAGCTGCTGATAGGTAGCTAGGGAGCTGGTTGCTAAGGTAGGATTGGATGGTTATCATTAAGACTCTTATTGGTGCAGAAATTCAGTTTTTCATGCAGAAATCCACTTAGAAGCTTCTACCTTGTGATTGGTGTACGAAAATTTGCATTCCGGCCGAATTTCGCTTAAAAATTCCGCCTTAGCGCTATAGCAATTCCGTTCCGTCGCATCGGAACCGGAATCACCAAATTCTGCGAAATCCAGCGACCATTCCTATTTGCTAATGGTGGTGCGGCATGTTTGTCCAGGACCTCTTTTCTTCTTTTTGATTACTATGTCATTTTATCAGTCCTGGGGGCCTGCACGCCAGTAATATGTAGGAGTGCGGATTGAATCGCTTATATGCTAGCACAATTGAAGCACATCATTTAAAAAGACATATGGACTTCTTAAAACATCCGGTCCCTACACATCTAAGCTTGTGGTGCCTGCAGCTACAGTAAGAAAAAAGCAGTTATTGAAGGACCTTTGTGGGATGTCATTGGATACAGACATTAGCTAAAACAGATAATTAACTAGATTAGATGACAGAGTACCTCAGCATATGCAGAAGGCATCAAAATCCTCAAGAGTGTTAATAAGATAAATGATATAAATAGAATCAGTGGCGTAGCTACAAACCTCTGGGCCCCGATGCGGAATCTGGATGTGGGCCCCCCATCCCCCGGCAACAACAGCCCCCCCCCGCAACCCCCGAAGCACACACATATCCGAATCCCTATAGCTGTTCATGGCATGGCTATATCAATTCAGCTTTGCATCAGCATGGGTGCCACGTTCAATTTGCAAACATACGCAGCAACCAGAGGAAATAGGGCAATTAGTAGCAAGATGCCAGTCTTAAGGAAAATAATCGCTATGTGGGTAGCATTCACCAGAAAATAATCGCTATGTGCGCAGCATTCACCAGAAAATAATCGTTATGTGTGCAGCATTCACCAGAAAATATTCGTTATGTGGGAGCATTCACCAGATAATAATCGCTATGTGGGAGCATTCACCAGAAAATAATCGCAATGTGGGAGCTTTCACCTGATAACAATCGCAATGTGGGAGCATCATTCATCAGATAATAATCGCAATGTGGGAGCATTCACCAGATAATAATCGCAATGTGATAGCATTCACCAGATAATAATCGCAATGTGGGAGCATTCAGCAGAAAATAATCGTTATGTGGGAGCATTCACCAGATAATAATCGTTATGTGCGAGCATTCACCAGATAATAATCGCTATGTGGGAGCATTCACCAGATAATAATCGCTATGTGGGAGCATTCACCAGATAATAATCGCAATGTGGGAGCATTCACCAGAAAATAATCGTTATGTGGGAGCATTCACCAGATAATAATCACTATGTGGGGAGCATTCACCAGATAATAATCGTTATGTGGGAGCATTCACCAGATAATAATCGCTATGTGGGAGCATTCACCAGATAATAATCGCTATGTAGGAGCATTCACCAGATAATAATCGCTATGTGGGAGCATTCACCAGATAGTAATCGCAATGTGGGAGCATTCACCATAAAATAATCGTTATGTGGGAGCATTCTCCAGACAATAATCGCTATGTGGGAGCATTCACCAGATAATAATCGCTATGTGGGAGCATTCACCAGATAATAATCGCAATGTGGGAGCATTCACCAGAAAATAATCGCAATGTGGGAGCTTTCACCTGATAATAATCGCAATGTGGGAGCATCATTCATCAGATAATAATCGCAATGTGGGAGCATTCACCAGATAATAATCGCAATGTGAGAGCATTCACCAGATAATAATCGCAATGTGGGAGCATTCACCAGAAAATAATCGTTATGTGGGAGCATTCACCAGATAATAATCGTTATGTGGGAGCATTCACCAGATAATAATCGCTATGTGGGAGCATTCACCAGATAATAATCGCTATGTGGGAGCATTCACCAGATAATAATCGCAATGTGGGAGCATTCACCAGAAAATAATCGTTATGTGGGAGCATTCACCACATAATAATCACTATGTGGGGAGAATTCACCAGATAATAATCGTTATGTGGGAGCATTCACCAGATAATAATCGCTATGTGGGAGCATTCACCAGATAATAATCGCTATGTGGGAGCATTCACCAGATAATAATCGCTATGTGGGAGCATTCACCAGATAATAATCGCAATGTGGGAGCATTCACCAGAAAATAATCGTTATGTGGGAGCATTCACCAGATAATAATCGCTATGTGGGAGCATTCACCAGATAATAATCGCTATGTGGGAGCATTCACCAGATAATAATCGCAATGTGGGAGCATTCACCAGAAAATAATCGTTATGTGGGAGCATTCACCAGATAATAATCGCTATGTGGGAGCTTTTACCAGATAATAATCGCTATGTGGGAGCATTCACCAGATAATAATCGCTATGTGGGAGCATTCACCAGAAAATAATCGCTATGTGGGGAGCATTCACCAGATAATAATCGCAATGTGGGAGCATTCACCAGATAATAATCGAAATGTGAGAGCATTCACCAGATAATAATCGTTATGTGGGAGCATTCACCAGATAATAATCGCAATGTGGGAGCATTCACCAGAAAATAATCGTTATGTGGGAGCATTCACCAGAAAATAATCGCTATGTGGGAGCATTAACCAGATAATAATCGCTATGTGGGAGTATTCACCTGATAATAATTGTTATGTGGGAGCATTCACCAGATAATTATCGCAAAGTGGGAGCGTTCACCAGAAAATAATCGCTATGTGGGAGCATTCACCTGATAATAATCGCAATGTGGGAGCATTCACCAGATAATAATCGTTATGTGGGAGCTTTCACCAGTGCTGGGCGTAATGAAAAAAGCTACGCTTACGGATCATTACGCGTAATTTTACGCTATTACGCATTACGGAATTACGCTTACGGCGTAGACATTCAATTTCGGTACATGTCTGTAATTACGCATAGCTCTTACGCAATTACGCGTAAGAATACCGTAACTGAGGTTGTTACGTTATAGACTTACGCGTAAAATCCTACTAGCAATTAATGCGTAAGGTCATGCTGCCAAGCGGAAAAGTTGACGCATGGATCAATGTTAGGTAGCCGCCGACTTTAAGGGTTAATAGCAAAGCCCCCTTAAGTGCTAAGAGCCTCAAATTTGGAGAATATATTAAGGAGATCAGAAGGAATAAGAGGAACATTTTTTTTTCAAAAAGACCTTATAGTTTTTGAGAAAATCGATGTTAAAGTTTCAAAGGAAAAATATATACATTTAAAAACCCGCCGACTTTAACGGTTAATAGCAAAGCCTGCTTAAAATTTAGGAACACCAAATTCACAGGGTATATTAAAGGGATCAGTGGGAATAAGAGGAAAACGGGACAGGTAAGTATTAATGGTGAATTAAGAATATTAAAGGACTTTTTTTCGTGGTTATGTTTTTTGTTCAATTAAAATACTTTTTCATAGTTACATAGTTACATAGTTATTTTGGTTGAAAAAAGACATACGTCCATCAAGTTCAACCAGTACAAAGTACAACTCCAGCCCGTCCCCCACATACCCCTGTTGATCCAGAGGAAGGCGAAAAAACCCCCACCAGGCATGGTCCAATTAGCCCCAAATGGGAAAAATTCCTTCCTGACTCCAGATGGCAATCAGATAAAATCCCTGGATCAACATCATTAGGCATAACCTAGTAATTGTAGCCATGGATGTCTTTCAACGCAAGGAAAGCATCTAAGCCCCCTTTAAATGCAGGTATAGAGTTTGCCATAACGACTTCCTGTGGCAATGCATTCCACATCTTAACCACTCTTACTGTAAAGAACCCTTTCCTAAATAAATGACTAAAACGTTTTTCCTCCATGCGCAGCTCATGTCCTCTAGTCCTTTGGGAAGGCCTAGGGACAAAAAGCTCATCCGCCAAGCTATTATATTGCCCTCTAATGTATTTATACATGTTAATTAGATCTCCTCTAAGGCGTCTTTTCTCTAGACTAAATAAACCCAGTTTATCTAACCTTTCTTGGTAAGCGAGACCTTCCATCCCACGTATCAATTTTGTAGCTCGTCTCTGCACCTGCTCTAAAACTGCAATATCTTTTTTGTAATGTGGTGCCCAGAACTGAATTCCATATTCCAGATGTGGCCTTACTAGAGAGTTAAACAGGGGCAATATTATGCTAGCATCTCGAGTTTTTATTTCCCTTTTAATGCATCCCAAAATTTTGTTCGCTTTAGCTGCAGCGGCTTGGCATTGAGTACGATTATTTAACTTGTTGTCGATGAGTACTCCTAAGTCCTTCTCCAAGTTTGATGTTCCCAACTGTATCCCATTTATTTTGTATGGTGCTAGACCATTGGTACGACCAAAATGCATGACTTTACATTTGTCAACATTGAATTTCATCTGCCATGTATGTGCCCATATAGCCATCCTATCCAGATCCTGTTGCAATATGACACTATCTTCCTGAGAGTTGATGATTCTGCACAATTTTGTATCATCTGCAAAAATAGCAACATTGCTCACTACTGCATCTACTAGGTCATTAATAAATAAATTGAAGAGCACTGGACCCAGTACAGACCCCTGTGGGACCCCACTGCTAACAGTCTCCCATTTTGAGTACGATCCATTGACCACAACTCTTTGTTTTCTGTCCATTAGCCAGTTCCCTATCCATGCACACAAACTCTTCCCCAGTCCTTGCATCCTCAACTTTTGCACCAGACTTCTGTGGGGAACAGTGTCGAAGGCCTTTGCAAAGTCCAAGTATATCACATCTACAGCATTCCCAATATCCATATTAGCATTCACTACCTCATAAAAGCTGAGCATGTTAGTCAAACAGGACCTGTCTTTAGTAAACCCATGTTGATGCTGAGAAATAAGATTATTTTCTACTATGAAGTCATGTATAGTATCTCTTAGTAACCCCTCAAATAGTTTGCATACAACTGATGTTAAGCTTACAGGTCTATAATTTCCTGGATCAGATTTTTTGCCCTTCTTAAATAATGGGAAAACGTGGGCTGTACGCCAATCCACTGGGACTCTGCTAGTTGCAAGAGAGTCACAAAAGATAAGATAAAGGGGCTTAGCTATAACTGAACTTAATTCTCTTAGGACCCGAGGATGCATGCCATCCGGGCCAGGTGCCTTGTCTATTTTTAATTTATTTAGTCTTGCCTTTACTTCTTCCTGCGTTAAGTATTTAATATTACAGTTAGAAGATTGAGACTCTTCTGCCTCTGTAATTTGCAACAGTGCTGTTTCCTTTGTGAAGACAGAAGCAAAGAAAGCATTTAATAACTCTGCCTTACCTTGGTCATCCACCATTGAGTTCCCACCCTCATCCTTTAGGATTCCTATACAGTCAACCTTTCTTTTTTTAGAGTTGATGTACTTGTAAAACTTTTTTGGGTTAGATTTGATATCCCTAGCGATTTGATTTTCAGCTTCGATCTTTGCCAGCCTAATTTCTTTTTTACAATTTTTATTGCACTCCTTATAATTGCTTAGTGCAGCCTCAGTCCCCTCCTGTTTTAGGACCTTATAGGCATTCTTTTTCCTCTTCATTTTATCCCTAACCTTTCTATTCATCCATAGAGGCCTTTTTTTATTCCTAGACATTTTGTTTCCATATGGGATATACATACTACAATATTGATTGAGAATACGTTTAAAAGCTTGCCATTTCCCTTCAGTGTCGTCCCCTTGTAGTACATTATCCCAGTTCACCAAACTTAGTGCCTGCCTAATTTGATTGAACTTTGCTTTTCTAAAATTCATAGTTTTAGTGGTCCCGCTGCCCCGTGGCCTATCAGTCACCAGATCAAACGTTATCATGTTGTGATCACTATTTCCCAAATGTTCTTGAACCTGCACATTTGATACATTATCTGGTCTATTAGAAATGATCAGATCCAGTAACGCATTCCCCCTAGTTGGTTCCGTTACCATTTGAGTCAAGTAATTGTCCTGTAGTGCTGCCAGAAATCTGCTGCTTTTACCAGAATGGGTAGCCTCAATACCCCAGTCAATGTCTGGAAAGTTGAAGTCGCCCATAATTATGACCTCGTTTTTACTTGCAGCTTTTTCAATCTGCTGTAGTAATCGCAGTTCTGCAGCTTCATTAATAAGAGGTGGTCTGTAGCATACCCCAATAAGCAATTGGCAACTTTTATTTCCACCATGAATATTTACCCAAACGGACTCCACATCTTCGCAATCTTCCTCCATCTCATCGTTGAGGACAGCTGTAAAAGAATTCTTAACAAAGAGACAAACCCCTCCACCTTTTTTCCCTGTTTTATCCCTCCTAAACACATTGTATCCTTTTAAATTAGCTATCCAGTCATGGCTTTCATCCATCCATGTCTCGGTTATTCCCACAATGTCATAGCCTTTGTCATTCAGAATGAGCTCTAGTTCGTCTATTTTATTTGCAAGGCTCCGAGCATTGGTTACCATGCACTTTATATTTTTACCAACACATTTACCAATTTTGTTTACACGAAATGGGCTACTTGAAGTTTTACCAACCTCCTTAATCTTTACACTGTCCCCACCCCCCTCTCCACCCCCCATAATGTTAGGCTCCCACTGTCTTTTTACCTTATCTTGTCTACATATTGAGACTTTATCCTCCCGCCTCCCCCCAGATCCTAGTTTAAAATTTTCTATGTGTTTGTGTATTTATTTACTTTTAACTCTTAAAGGAAATGGGTAAGGGGTACAAGTACCTCTATACTCATTTCTCCTGGGAGGGGGGGTGGGCATCTGGGGGACCCCTTTTTAAAGGGGACTCCCAGATGCCACCATGAACCCCCTTCCCCCAGGAAATTGCGGCCTCCACCTCCACCGCCCATCGGAGGTGGAGAAGAGCCCCTTGTCCTTGGATTGGACAAGGGCTCGGAGGGGGAGGGGAAAGCTTGGCTGCCCCTCCCCTTCCGAGACCCCCCAATCCATGGACAATGCGGGCTGGTATAGTCAGGGTGCGGAGCCCCACGCGGCCGGTGCTCCGCATTCTGGCTATCCCAGTCTGCATGGGGGACAAGGGGTTAAAGAGGTCTGGGAGGGGGGACCCCACGTCAATTTTTTTTAATATTTCCCCCACTCAGAACGAAGTAAGTAAAACTCTTCCCACTTGGGGGAATCTATGAAAATAAAACACTATTGTTACCTGTGCAAAAAAACCGGACATTTTCCGCATTTAAAAGACATTTTTGCCCTTGAAACTTAAAAATCGATTTTCTCAAAAACTATAAGGTCTTTTTGAAAACAAAATTTTTCCTCTTATTCCCACTGATCCCCTTAATATACCCTGTGAATTTGGTGTTCCTAAATTTTAAGCAGGCTTTGCTATTAACCGTTAAAGTCGGCGGGTTTTTAAATGTATATATTTTTCCTTTGAAACTTTAACATCGATTTTCTCAAAAACTATAAGGTCTTTTTGAAAAAATTTTTTTCCTCTTAATCCTCCTGATGTCCTTAATATATTCTCCAAATTTGAGGCTCTTAGCACTTAAGGGGGCTTTGCTATTAACCCTTAAATTCGGCGGCTTTTTTATATTATACGGGAGCGTAATATTACGCGATTACGGCAGACTGTGTAATTTCAATGGGAGTTTACTGTCTTACGCGTAATTTGTTACGCGTAATAACGTAACCTACGGTCTACGCGTAATTAATTACGCGTAATACCGTAACCTTACACGTAACGCTTACGGTGCATTTGTAGTGAATTACGATGCGTAATTACGCTAATGCGTAATTTCGGCCCAGCACTGGCTTTCACCAGATAATAATCGCAATGTGCCAGCATTCACTAGAAAATAATCGTTATGTGGGAGCATTCACCAGATAATAATCGCTATGTGGGAGCATTCACCAGATAATAATCGCTATGTGGGAGCATTCACCAGATAATAATCGCTATGTGGGAGCATTCACCAGATAATAATCGCAATGTGGGAGCATTCACCAGAAAATAATCGTTATGTGGGAGCATTCACCAGATAATAATCGCTATGTGGGAGCATTCACCAGATAATAATCGCTATGTGGGAGCATTCACCAGATAATAATCGCAATGTGGGAGCATTCACCAGAAAATAATCGTTATGTGGGAGCATTCACCAGATAATAATCACTATGTGGAAGCATTCACCAGAAAATAATCGCTATGTGGGGAGCATTCACCAGATAATAATCGCTATGTGGGAGCTTTTACCAGATAATAATCGCTATGTGGGAGCATTCACCAGATAATAATCGCTATGTGGGAGCATTCACCAGAAAATAATCGCTATGTGGGGAGCATTCACCAGATAATAATCGCAATGTGGGAGCATTCACCAGATAATAATCGAAATGTGAGAGCATTCACCAGATAATAATCGTTATGTGGGAGCATTCACCAGATAATAATCGCAATGTGGGAGCATTCACCAGAAAATAATCGTTATGTGGGAGCATTCACCAGAAAATAATCGCTATGTGGGAGCATTCACCAGATAATAATCGCTATGTGGGAGTATTCACCTGATAATAATCGTTATGTGGGAGCATTCACCAGATAATAATCGCAATGTGGGAGCATTCACCAGAAAATAATCATTATGTGGGAGCATTCACCAGAAAATAATCGCTATGTGGGAGCATTCACCAGATAATAATCGCTATGTGGGAGTATTCACCTGATAATAATTGTTATGTGGGAGCATTCACCAGATAATTATCGCAAAGTGGGAGCGTTCACCAGAAAATAATCGCTATGTGGGAGCATTCACCTGATAATAATCGCAATGTGGGAGCATTCACCAGATAATAATCGTTATGTGGGAGCTTTCACCAGTGCTGGGCGTAATGAAAAAAGCTACGCTTATGGATCATTACGCGTAATTTTACGCTATTACGCATTACGGAATTACGCTTACGGCGTAGACATTCAATTTCGGTACATGTCTGTAATTACGCATAGCTCTTACGCAATTACGCGTAAGAATACCGTAACTGAGGTTGTTACGTTATAGACTTACGCGTAAAATCCTACTAGCAATTAATGCGTAAGGTTATGCTGCCAAGCGGAAAAGTTGATGCATGGATCAATGTTAGGTAGCCGCCGACTTTAAGGGTTAATAGCAAAGCCCCCTTAAGTGCTAAGAGCCTCAAATTTGGAGAATATATTAAGGAGATCAGAAGGAATAAGAGGAAAATTTTTTTTTCAAAAAGACCTTATAGCTTTTGAGAAAATCGATGTTAAAGTTTCAAAGGAAAAATATATACATTTAAAAACCCGCCGACTTTAACGGTTAATAGCAAAGCCTGCTTAAAATTTAGGAACACCAAATTCACAGGGTATATTAAAGGGATCAGTGGGAATAAGAGGAAAACGGGACAGGTAAGTATTAATGGTGAATTAAGAATATTAAAGGACTTTTTTCGTGGTTATGTTTTTTGTTCAATTAAAATACTTTTTCTATGTGTTTGTGTGTTTATTTACTTTTAACTCTTAAAGGAAATGGGTAAGGGGTACAAGTACCTCTATACTCATTTCTCCTGGGAGGGGGGGTGGGCATCTGGGGGACCCCTTTTTAAAGGGGACTCCCAGATGCCACCATGAACCCCCCCCCCCCAGGAAATCGCGGCCTCCACCTCCACCGCCCATCGGAGGTGGAGAAGAGCCCCTTGTCCTTGGATTGGACAAGGGCTCGGAGGTAGGGCCGGTCCTGGACTTTCTGCTGCCTGAGGCAAAGACCGTGAAGGCGCCCCCCCGATACCCCCCACCCCCAGCCGATTCCCCCCCCCCTATATCCCTTTCTGTCTCCATCTGCTTGTTGTCCCTCCTGTCTTTCTTAGCGGAATTAAGCCTGATACACACTTTCAATTACGATTGGCCAATCATTGACCAATTGTACCACCTTCCTTCATGTAGTGTAAGGGATACCTACATAATCTGCTCATAGTGCGCAATATCTGCTGCCCAGCCTCATACTACATGACGCAGGTGGTAAAATTGGTCAGTGATTGGCCAATCATAATTGAAAGTGTGTACCAGGCTTTAGCCCTCATCTTAGAAGTGGATGTGTTAGAGGATTTAAATGAATCATGTATAATCCAGGAAGTGGGACCGAGTTGGTTTGCTGAGACAGTGTGTTGGTTGGGTGTGGAGAGGAAACGTGACGATTCCACCCAACACGGTGCACCTGACCCAACCAACACGCTGCCCCAGCAAACCAACTCGGTCCCACTCCCTGGATTATACATGATTCATTCAAATCCTCTAACACATCCACTTCTAAGATGAGGGCTAAAGCCTGGTACACACGTTCAATTATGATTCAGTCGTCAAGAGTCTATGCCACTGTGATTCACCACCCTGCTGTCAGAGATCATCTCAGAGACGTTACAGACGTAAATAGTTGGAGCGCAGACAGACCATGCTTTCATGAAAGGTGCCTTCAGTCAGTCCCACTGGCAATATAGCTAGCTTAGCCAGCTCAGGTTGTAAGTATGGTGCAGTAGCAGACCGTGCAGTTGGTGAAGCCTGCTGCTGCTGCCACCCTCCTGTATGTCCCCGACCCGACCCCTTTTATTATAGCAGGCAGGCAGTCAGTACAGACATCATCATCATCATCATCATCACATAGCAGTAAAAAAAAAAAAATTAAAAAAGGGAATGCACGGCCGACCAACCGTGGCTCCTCAAGCCTGAGAGGACTGAGGCATCCAGCAAAGTGACTCACCGGGGATGGGGTCTGGTGGCGGTGGTGATGGCGGAGGGCAGGCGTCGGGCATCCAGCATGATCCATCCTGCAATGGCAGGCAGGGGACAGACGGCTGCGGCGGGCATGCTCCATCTCGCGCTGGCTGGCAAGGCCGGTGAACAGCGGCGGCAGGCTCATCGTCGTCACGGTGGCGCTCAGTGACCGCGACTGACACAATCAGGGACAACAGGGCGGGCAGCGGCCGCCACCATCATCATTATCGCTTTTGGAGAGGCCGCAGAGCTCGGAGTCGTCGGACTCGGAGGCCGGCGGCATCACGGTGGGGGGCACGTGGCAGCAGAACTGGCATGTGGTGCACTGCACAGCCTAGTTGGAGTGGGTTCCAGGCAGAACACAGTCCGGCCGGCCGAGTCAATGACTCACGGTGTGTGCAGGCACGGAGGCATCACAGCCAGGACTTCACTGCAGAGTCTGCACTGCAGCCTGCAGGCAAATTGAGGAAGCAGCCAATCACTTCCTCGTTATGCCTGGTGCCCAGTGGCGTACCTAGGGCATTTGACACCCGGTGCATGCCATGGCGGGTAATGTCAGGTATGGGTGCCCCCAGTATAGGTATCCTGGGATTATTACCACCAGTTTAGGTAGTGTAGTATAGCCACAGTATAGGCAGTGTTTCCCTACAAAATACACGATGCAGCAGCAGTGTTTTGCCAAAATATATATAATGTGGCAGCAATTAGGTAGCCAGATAATCCCCCCTTTAGCACAGGTAGCCAGATGAACCCCCCCCCCCCATTTATAGTATAGGTAGCTATATAACCCCCCATTTAGGATAGGTAACCAACATGATACCCAATTACAGTATATTTAGCCAGATCTCCCTTTAGTATATAGCCAGTGTATATATTCAGATCGCCCCTGTATATAGCCAGATCCCCCTGTACACAGCCATTGTATATAGTCAGATATAGTCAGATTCCCCTTGTATATAGTTAGATCCCCCTGTATATGTCCAATGTATTTCTGGCTGAGTGACCACCTTGTGAACACACGTATACAGACACACGAGAGCGAGAGAGAGAGAGAGAGAGAGAGAGAGAGAGAGAGAGGACAGGAGGCAGAAACAGAAAGGAGGAAGAGAGAGTGGAGAGAGAGAGAGCAGAGAGAGACAGGAGGGAGACTGAGCATAGAGAGCAGAGAGAGAGGGGAGAGAGGGACACAGGAGGGAGAGACTGAGCAGAGACTGAGCAGAGAGAGAGAGAGAGACAGAGCAGAGAGAGACAGGTGGGAGAGAGAGACGGGTGGGAGAGAGAGACGGGTGGGAGAGAGCAGAAAGAGAGAGAGACGGGTGGGAGAGAGCAGAAAGAGAGAGAGACGGGTGGGAGAGAGCAGAAAGAGAGAGAGAGAGACACGGGTGGGAGAGACAGAGCAGGCAGAGAGAGAGAGCAGAGAGAGAGAGAGAGAGAGAGCAGAGAGAGACAGGTGGGAGAGAGAGACGGGTGGGAGAGAGCAGAAAGAGAGAGAGACGGGTGGGAGAGAGCGAGAGAGGGACAGAGCACAGAGAGAGAGAGAGAGAGACAGAAGGGACAGAAGGGAGGGACAGAGCAGAGGGAGAGAGACGGGGCGAGGGACAGAGCAGAGAGAGAGAGAGAGACAGGGGCGAGGGAAAGAGCAGAGAGAGAGAGAGAGACAGGGGCGAGGGACAGAGCAGAGAGAGGAGGGAGGGACAGAGTAGAGAGAGAGAGAGAGACAGAAGGGAGGGCAGAGAGAGAGAGAGAGAGAGAGAGACAGAAGGGAGGGACAGAGCAGAGAGAGAGAGAGACAGAAGGGATGGACAGAGCAGAGACAGAGAGAGAGAGAGAGACAGAAGGGATGGACAGAGCATAGAGAGAGAGAGAGACTGAAGGGAGGGACAGAGCAGAGAGAGAGAGAGAGAGAAAGAAGGGATGGACAGAGCATAGAGAAAGACAGAAGGGAGGGACAGAGCATAGAGAGAGAGAGAGACAGGAGGGAGGGACAGAGCAGAGAGAGAGAGAGAGAGAGACAGGGGCGAGGGACAGAGCAGAGAGAGGAGGGAGGGACAGAGCAGAGAGAGAGACAGAAGGGAGGGACAGAGCAGAGAGAGAGAGAGAAGGGAGGGACAGAGAGAGACAGACAGAAGAGAGGGACAGAGCAGGGAGAGAGAGACAGAAGGGAGGGACAGAGCAGAGAGAGAGAGACAGAAGGGAGGGACAGAGCAGAGAGAGATACAGAAGGGAGGGACAGTGCAGAGAGAGAGAGAGACAGGGGCGAGGGACAGAGCAGAGAGAGGAGGGAGGGACAGAGCAGAGAGAGAGAGAGACAGAAGGGAGGGACAGAGCAGAGAGAGAGAGAGAGACAGAAGGGAGGGACAGAGCAGAGAGAGAGAGAGAGACAGAAGGGAGGGGCAGAGAGAGAGAGAGAGACAGAAGGGAGGGACAGAGCAGAGAGAGAGAGAGAGACAGAAGGGAGGGACAGAGCAGAGAGAGAGAGAGAGACAGAAGGGAGGGACAGAGCAGAGAGAGAGAGAGAGAGAGACAGAAGGGAGGGACAGAGCAGAGAGAGAGAGAGAGAAGGGAGGGACAGAGCAGAGAGAGAGAGAGAGAGACAGAAGGGAGGGACAGAGCAGAGAGAGAAAGAGAGACAGAAGGGAGGGACAGAGCAGAGAGAGAGAGAGACAGAAGGGAGGGACAGAGCAGATAGAGAGAGAGAGAGACAGAAGGGAGGGACAGAGCAGAGAGAGAGAGAGAGAGACAGAAGGGAGGGACAGAGCAGAGAGAGAGAGAGAGAGAGACAGAAGGGAGGGACAGAGCAGAGAGAGAGAGAGACAGAAGGGAGGGACAGAGCAGAGAGAGAGAGAGAGAGAGACAGAAGGGAGGGACAGAGCAGAGAGAGAGAGAGAGACAGAAGGGAGGGACAGAGCAGAGAGAGAGAGAGAGAGAGAGACAGAAGGGAGGGACAGAGCAGAGAGAGAGAGAGACAGAAGGGAGGGACAGAGCAGAGAGAGAGAGAGACAGAAGGGAGGGACAGAGCAGAGAGAGAGAGAGACAGAAGGGAGGGACAGAGCAGAGAGAGAGAGACAGAAGGGAGGGACAGAGCAGAGAGAGAGAGACAGAAGGGAGGGACAGAGAGAGAGAGAGAGAGAGAGACAGAAGGGAGGGACAGAGCAGAGAGAGAGAGAGCAGAGAGAGAGAGACAGAGCGGAGAGAGAGAGAGAGCGAGAGAGAGAGGAGAGAGAGAGAGAGAGAGAGAGAGAGAGAGACACAGAAGGGAGGGACAGAGAGAGAGAGAGAGACAGGAGGGGTTGACAGGAGAGAGAGAGAGAGAGAGATAAGGAAGAGACAGGTGGGAGAGACAGGGGAGAGAGAGAGAGAGACAGGAGGGGGGACAGGAGAGAAGGAAGAGAGACAGGTGGGAGAGAGAGCAGAGACAGTCAGAGAGAAGGAAGGAGAGAGAGACGGGCGAAGAGAGACACTGGCAGCTGGCAGGGATGGTGTGCTGACCGCAGCGGAAGGTGCAAGTAAGATCCATACCTGGTGTTCACGGATGGTGTGCCTGGGTGGCCCAGCTGGTCGGGACTCGGGAGATGAGCAGAGCAGCCGAGAGGAAGCAGTGGCTGACATGGTCGCAGCAGCGGTGGGCCCGCCTCCCGTCTCTGGGATCCCCATGATAAACATATGAGCCTGCCTGGAAGGAAGAGCAGAGCACTGCCATCGCTTGGCAGTTGGCAGCATCTGATTGCCCCAGGCGGCAGTGCAGTCGTGGCGGCAGTGCAGCGGTGGCGGCAGCAGCAGCAGCATCAGGGATACGATCCTCCCCAATCGCGGCAGAGATCCAAGTCCCACGTGAAGCCCCGGGTGGGAAGAGAGAGAGAGAGAAGGAAGAGACAGGTGGGAGAGACAGGGGAGAGAGGGAGAGAGAGGGAGACAGGAGGGGGGACAGGAGAGAAGGAACTAAGCATCCTACAAAGTTGAACAAGCCGCCGAGTTGACGAAGGTGGGGCAAACGGGTTCTGAGCTAGCTGCAGTCTAGCAATGAAGAGAAGGGAGGCGGAGTGGTGCCGCCCCTCCACTTCCTGCCGCCTGAGGAACCCGCCTCACCCCGCCTCATGGGCGGGCCGGCCCTGCTCGGAGGGGGAGGGGAAAGCTTGGCTGCCCCTCCCCTTCCGAGACCCCCCCAATCCATGGACCATGCGGGCTGGTATAGTCAGGGTGCGGAGCCCCACGCGGCCGGTGCTCCGCATTCTGGCTATCCCAGTCTGCATGGGGGACAAGGGGTTAAAGAGGTCTGGGAGGGGGGACCCCACGTTGTTTTTTTTTAATATTTCCCCCACTCAGAACGAAGTAAGTAAAACTCTTCCCACTTGGGGGAATCTATGAAAATAAAACACTATTGTTACCTGTGCAAAAAAAACGGACATTTTCCGCATTTAAAAGACATTTTTGCCCTTGAAACTTAAAAATCGATTTT
The DNA here is from genome assembly GCF_040937935.1 of Hyperolius riggenbachi. Lineage (NCBI taxonomy): Eukaryota > Metazoa > Chordata > Amphibia > Anura > Hyperoliidae > Hyperolius > Hyperolius riggenbachi. Next base: position 153,846,520 of record NC_090654.1, read on the forward strand.
CTCAAAAACTATAAGGTCTTTTTGAAAACAAATTTTTTCCTCTTATTCCCACTGATCCCCTTAATATACCCTGTGAATTTGGTGTTCCGCAGGCTTTGCTATTAACCGTTAAAGTCGGCGGGTTTTTAAATGTATATATTTTTCCTTTGAAACTTTAACATCGATTTTCTCAAAAACTATATGGTCTTTTTGAAAAAAATTTTTTTCCTCTTATTCCTTCTGATGTCCTTAATATATTCTCCAAATTTGAGGCTCTTAGCACTTAAGGGGGCTTTGCTATTAACCCTTAAAGTCGGCGGCTTTTTTATATTATACGGGAGCGTAATATTACGCGATTACGGCAGACTGTGTAATTTCAATGGGAGTTTACTGTCTTACGCGTAATTTGTTACGCGTAATAACGTAACCTACGGTCTACGCGTAATTAATTACGCGTAATACCGTAACCTTACACGTAACGCTTACGGTGCATTTGTAGTGAATTACGATGCGTAATTACGCTAATGCGTAATTTCGGCCCAGCACTGGCTTTCACCAGATAATAATCGCAATGTGCCAGCATTCACTAGAAAATAATCGTTATGTGGGAGCATTCACCAGATAATAATCGCTATGTGGGAGCATTCACCAGATAATAATCGCTATGTGGGAGCATTCACCAGATAATAATTGCAATGTGGGAGTATTCACCAGAAAATAATCGTTATGTGGGAGCATTCACCAGAAAATAATCGTTATGTGGGAGCATTCACCAGATAATAATCGCTATGTGGGAGCATTCACCAGATAATAATCGCAATGTGGGAGCATTCACCAGAAAATAATCGTCACGTGGGAGCATTCACCAGATAATAATCGCAATGTGGGAGCATTCACCAGAAAATAATCGCAATGTGGGAGCATTCACTAGAAAATAATCGCTATGTGGGAGCATTCACCAGATAATAATCGCAATGTGGGAGCTTTCACCTGATAACAATCGCAATGTGGGAGCATCATTCATCAGATAATAATCGCAATGTGGGAGCATTCACCAGATAATAATCGCAATGTGATAGCATTCACCAGATAATAATCGCAATGTGGGAGCATTCACCAGAAAATAATCGTTATGTGGGAGCATTCACCAGATAATAATCGTTATGTAGGAGCATTCACCAGATAATAATCGCTATGTGGGAGCATTCACCAGATAATAATCGCTATGTGGGAGCATTCACCAGATAATAATCGCAATGTGGGAGCATTCACCAGAAAATAATCGTTATGTGGGAGCATTCACCAGATAATAATCACTATGTGGGGAGCATTCACCAGATAATAATCGTTATGTGGGAGCATTCACCAGATAATAATCGCTATGTGGGAGCATTCACCAGATAATAATCGCTATGTGGGAGCATTCACCAGATAATAATCGCTATGTGGGAGCATTCACCAGATAATAATCGCAATGTGGGAGCATTCACCAGAAAATAATCGTTATGTGGGAGCATTCACCAGATAATAATCGCTATGTGGGAGCATTCACCAGATAATAATCGCTATGTGGGAGCATTCACCAGATAATAAACGCAATGTGGGAGCATTCACCAGAAAATAATCGCAATGTGGGAGCTTTCACCTGATAATAATCGCAATGTGGGAGCATCATTCATCAGATAATAATCGCAATGTGGGAGCATTCACCAGATAATAATCGCAATGTGAGAGCATTCACCAGATAATAATCGCAATGTGGGAGCATTCACCAGAAAATAATCGTTATGTGGGAGCATTCACCAGATAATAATCGTTATGTGGGAGCATTCACCAGATAATAATCGCTATGTGGGAGCATTCACCAGATAATAATCGCTATGTGGGAGCATTCACCAGATAATAATCGCAATGTGGGAGCATTCACCAGAAAATAATCGTTATGTGGGAGCATTCACCACATAATAATCACTATGTGGGGAGCATTCACCAGATAATAATCGTTATGTGGGAGCATTCACCAGATAATAATCGCTATGTGGGAGCATTCACCAGATAATAATCGCTATGTGGGAGCATTCAGCAGATAATAATCGCAATGTGGGAGCATTCACCAGAAAATAATCGTTATGTGGGAGCATTCACCAGATAATAATCGCTATGTGGGAGCATTCACCAGATAATAATCGCTATGTGGGAGCATTCACCAGATAACAATCGCAATGTGGGAGCATTCACCAGAAAATAATCGTTATGTGGGAGCATTCACCAGATAATAATCACTATGTGGAAGCATTCACCAGAAAATAATCGCTATGTGGGGAGCATTCACCAGATAATAAGCGCTATGTGGGAGCTTTTACCAGATAATAATCGCTATGTGGGAGCATTTACCAGATAATAATCGCTATGTGGGAGCATTCACCAGAAAATAATCGCTATGTGGGGAGCATTTACCAGATAGTAATCGCAATGTGGGAGCATTCACCAGATAATAATCGAAATGTGAGAGCGTTCACCAGATAATAATCGTTATGTGGGAGCATTCACCAGATAATAATCGCAATGTGGGAGCATTCACCAGAAAATAATCATTATGTGGGAGCATTCACCAGAAAATAATCGCTATGTGGGAGCATTCACCAGATAATAATCGCTATGTGGGAGTATTCACCTGATAATAATTGTTATGTGGGAGCATTCACCAGATAATTATCGCAAAGTGGGAGCGTTCACCAGAAAATAATTGCTATGTGGGAGCATTCACCTGATAATAATCGCAATGTGGGAGCATTCACCAGATAATAATCGTTATGTGAGAGCTTTCACCAGTGCTGGGCGTAATGAAAAATGCTACGCTTACGGATCATTACGCGTAATTTTATGCTATTACGCATTACGGAATTACGCTTACGGCGTAGACATTCAATTTCGGTACATGTCTGTAATTACGCATAGCTCTTACGCAATTACGCGTAAGAATACCGTAACTGAGGTTGTTACGTTATAGACTTACGCGTAAAATCCTACTAGCAATTAATGCGTAAGGTCATGCTGCCAAGCGGAAAAGTTGACGCATGGATCAATGTTAGGTAGCCGCCGACTTTAAGGGTTAATAGCAAAGCCCCCTTAAGTGCTAAGAGCCTCAAATTTAGAGAATATATTAAGGAGATCAGAAGGAATAAGAGGAAAAAATTTTTTTTCAAAAAGACCTTATAGTTTTTGAGAAAATCGATGTTAAAGTTTCAAAGGAAAAATATATACATTTAAAAACCCGCCGACTTTAACGGTTAATAGCAAAGCCTGCTTAAAATTTAGGAACACCAAATTCACAGGGTATATTAAGGGGATCAGTGGGAATAAGAGGAAAACGGGACAGGTAAGTATTAATGGTGAATTAAGAATATTAAAGGACTTTTTTCGTGGTTATGTTTTTTTGTTCAATTAAAATACTTTTTATATGTGTTTGTGTGTTTATTTACTTTTAACTCTTAAAGGAAAGGGGTAAGGGGTACAAGTACCTCTATACTCATTTCTCCTGGGAGGGGGGGTGGGCATCTGGGGGACCCCTTTTTAAAGGGGACTCCCAGATGCCACCATGAACCCCCCCCCAGGAAATTGCGGCCTCCACCTCCACCGCCCATCGGAGGTGGAGAAGAGCCCCTTGTCCTTGGATTGGACAAGGGCTCGGAGGGGGAGGGGAAAGCTTGGCTGCCCCTCCCCTTCTGAGACCCCCCAATCCATGGACCATGCGGGCTGGTATAGTCAGGGTGCGGAGCCCCACGCGGCCGGTGCTCCGCATTCTGGCTATCCCAGTCTGCATGGGGGACAAGGGGTTAAAAAGGTCTGGGAGGGGGGACCCCACGTTGTTTTTTTTTAATATTTCCCCCACTCAGAACGAAGTAAGTAAAACTCTTCCCACTTGGGGGAATCTATGAAAATAAAACACTATTGTTACCTGTGCAAAAAAACCGGACATTTTCCGCATTTAAAAGACATTTTTGCCCTTGAAACTTAAAAATCGATTTTCTCAAAAACTATAAGGTCTTTTTGAAAACAAATTTTTTCCTCTTATTCCCACTGATCCCCTTAATATACCCTGTGAATTTGGTGTTCCTAAATTTTAAGCAGGCTTTGCTATTAACTGTTAAAGTCGGCGGGTTTTTAAATGTATATATTTTTCCTTTGAAACTTTAACATCGATTTTATCAAAAACTATATGGTCTTTTTGAAAAAAAAATTTTTCCTCTTATTCCTTCTGATGTCCTTAATATATTCTCCAAATTTGAGGCTCTTAGCACTTAAGGGGGCTTTGCTATTAACCCTTAAAGTCGGCGGCTTTTTTATATTATACGGGAGCGTAATATTACGCGATTACGGCAGACTGTGTAATTTCAATGGGAGTTTACTGTCTTACGCGTAATTTGTTACGCGTAATAACGTAACCTACGGTCTACGCGTAATTAATTACGCTTAATACCGTAACCTTACACGTAACGCTTACGGTGCATTTGTAGTGAATTACGATGCGTAATTACGCTAATGCGTAATTTCGGCCCAGCACTGGCTTTCACCAGATAATAATCGCAATGTGCCAGCATTCACTAGAAAATAATCGTTATGTGGGAGCATTCACCAGATAATAATCGCTATGTGGGAGCATTCACCAGATAATAATCGCTATGTGGGAGCATTCACCAGATAATAATTGCAATGTGGGAGTATTCACCAGAAAATAATCGTTATGTGGGAGCATTCACCAGAAAATAATCGTTATGTGGGAGCATTCACCAGATAAAAATCGCAATGTGGGAGCATTCACCAGATAATAATCGCAATGTGGGAGCATTCACCAGAAAATAATCATCATGTGGGAGCATTCACTAGATAATAATCGCAATGTGGGAGCATTCACCAGAAAATAATCGCAATGTGGGAGCATTCACCAGAAAATAATCGCTATGTGGGAGCATTCACCAGATGATAATCGCAATGTGGGAGCTTTCACCTGATAACAATCGCAATGTGGGAGCATCATTCATCTGATAATAATCGCAATGTGGGAGCATTCACCAGATAATAATCGCAATGTGATAGCATTCACCAGATAATAATCGCAATGTGGGAGCATTCACCAGAAAATAATCGTTATGTGGGAGCATTCACCAGATAATAATCGTTATGTGGGAGCATTCACCAGATAATAATCGCTATGTGGGAGCATTCACCAGATAATAATCGCTATGTGGGAGCATTCACCAGATAATAATCGCAATGTGGGAGCATTCACCAGAAAATAATCGTTATGTGGGAGCATTCACCAGATAATAATCACTATGTGGGGAGCATTCACCAGATAATAATCGTTATGTGGGAGCATTCACCAGATAATAATCGCTATGTGGGAGCATTCACCAGATAATAATCGCTATGTGGGAGCATTCACCAGATAATAATCGCTATGTGGGAGCATTCACCAGATAATAATCGCAATGTGGGAGCATTCACCAGAAAATAATCGTTATGTGGGAGCATTCACCAGATAATAATCGCTATGTGGGAGCATTCACCAGATAATAATCGCTATGTGGGAGCATTCACCAGATAATAATCGCAATGTGGGAGCATTCACCAGAAAATAATCGTTATGTGGGAGCATTCACCAGATAATAATCACTATGTGGGGAGCATTCACCAGATAATAATCGTTATGTGGGAGCATTCACCAGATAATAATCGCTATGTGGGAGCATTCACCAGATAATAATCGCTATGTGGGAGCATTCACCAGATAATAATCGCTATGTGGGAGCATTCACCAGATAATAATCGCAATGTGGGAGCATTCACCAGAAAATAATCGTTATGTGGGAGCATTCACCAGATAATAATCGCTATGTGGGAGCATTCACCAGATAATAATCGCTATGTGGGAGCATTCACCAGATAATAATCGCAATGTGGGAGCATTCACCAGAAAATAATCGCAATGTGGGAGCTTTCACCTGATAATAATCGCAATGTGGGAGCATCATTCATCAGATAATAATCGCAATGTGGGAGCATTCACCAGATAATAATCGCAATGTGAGAGCATTCACCAGATAATAATCGCAATGTGGGAGCATTCACCAGAAAATAATCGTTATGTGGGAGCATTCACCAGATAATAATCGTTATGTGGGAGCATTCACCTGATAATAATCGCTATGTGGGAGCATTCACCAGATAATAATCGCAATGTGGGAGCATTCACCAGAAAATAATCGTCACGTGGGAGCATTCACCAGATAATAATCGCAATGTGGGAGCATTCACCAGAAAATAATCGCAATGTGGGAGCATTCACTAGAAAATAATCGCTATGTGGGAGCATTCACCAGATAATAATCGCAATGTGGGAGCTTTCACCTGATAACAATCGCAATGTGGGAGCATCATTTATCAGATAATAATCGCAATGTGGGAGCATTCACCAGATAATAATCGCAATGTGATAGCATTCACCAGATAATAATCGCAATGTGGGAGCATTCACCAGAAAATAATCGTTATGTGGGAGCATTCACCAGATAATAATCGCAATGTGGGAGCATTCACCAGAAAATAATCGCAATGTGGGAGCATTCACTAGAAAATAATCGCTATGTGGGAGCATTCACCAGATAATAATCGCAATGTGGGAGCTTTCACCTGATAACAATCGCAATGTGGGAGCATCATTTATCAGATAATAATCGCAATGTGGGAGCATTCACCAGATAATAATTGCAATGTGATAACATTCACCAGATAATAATCGCAATGTGGGAGCATTCACCAGAAAATAATCGTTATGTGGGAGCATTCACCAGATAATAATCGTTATGTGGGAGCATTCACCAGATAATAATCGCTATGTGGGAGCATTCACCAGATAATAATCGCTATGTGGAAGCATTCACCAGATAATAATCGCAATGTGGGAGCATTCACCAGAAAATAATCGTTATGTGGGAGCATTCACCAGATAATAATCACTATGTGGGGAGCATTCACCAGATAATAATCGTTATGTGGGAGCATTCACCAGATAATAATCGCTATGTGGGAGCATTCACCAGATAATAATCGCTATGTGGGAGCATTCACCAGATAATAATCGCTATGTGGGAGCATTCACCAGATAATAATCGCAATGTGGGAGCATTCACCAGAAAATAATCGTTATGTGGGAGCATTCACCAGACAATAATCGCTATGTGGGAGCATTCACCAGATAATAATCGCTATGTGGGAGCATTCACCAGATAATAATCGCAATGTGGGAGCATTCACCAGAAAATAATCGCAATGTGGGAGCTTTCACCTGATAATAATCGCAATGTGGGAGCATCATTCATCAGATAGTAATCGCAATGTGGGAGCATTCACCAGATAATAATCGCAATGTGAGAGCATTCACCAGATAATAATCGCAATGTGGGAGCATTCACCAGAAAATAATCGTTATGTGGGAGCATTCACCAGATAATAATCGTTATGTGGGAGCATTCACCAGATAATAATTGCTATGTGGGAGCATTCACCAGATAATAATCGCTATGTGGGAGCATTCACCAGATAATAATCGCAATGTGGGAGCATTCACCAGAAAATAATCGTTATGTGGGAGCATTCACCACATAATAATCACTATGTGAGGAGCATTCACCAGATGATAATCGTTATGTGGGAGCATTCACCAGATAATAATCGCTATGTGGGAGCATTCACCAGATAATAATCGCTATGTGGGAGCATTCACCAGATAATAATCGCTATGTGGGAGCATTCAGCAGATAATAATCGCAATGTGGGAGCATTCACCAGAAAATAATCGTTATGTGGGAGCATTCACCAGATAATAATCGCTATGTGGGAGCATTCACCAGATAATAATCGCAATGTGGGAGCATTCACCAGAAAATAATCGTTATGTGGGAGCATTCACCAGATAATAATCACTATGTGGAAGCATTCACCAGAAAATAATCGCTATGTGGGGAGCATTCACCAGATAATAATCGCTATGTGGGAGCTTTTACCAGATAATAATCGCTATGTGGGAGCATTCACCAGATAATAATCGCTATGTGGGAGCATTCACCAGAAAATAATCGCTATGTGGGGAGCATTCACCAGATAGTAATCGCAATGTGGGAGCATTCACCAGATAATAATCGAAATGTGAGAGCATTCACCAGATAATAATCGTTATGTGGGAGCATTCACCAGATAATAATCGCAATGTGGGAGCATTCACCAGAAAATAATCGTTATGTGGGAGCATTCACCAGAAAATAATCGTTATGTGGGAGCATTCACCAGAAAATAATCGCTATGTGGGAGTATTCACCAGAAAATAATCGCTATGTGGGAGCATTCACCAGATAATAATCGTTATGTGGGAGCTTTCACCAGTGCTGGGCGTAATGAAAAAAGCTACGCTTACGGATCATTACACGTAATTTTACGCTATTACGCATTACGGAATTACGCTTACGGCGTAGACATTCAATTTCGGTACATGTCTGTAATTACGCATAGCTCTTACGCAATTACGCGTAAGAATACCGTAACTGAGGTTGTTACGTTATAGACTTACGCGTAAAATCCTACTAGCAATTAATGCGTAAGGTCATGCTGCCAAGCGGAAAAGTTGACGCATGGATCAATCTTAGGTAGCTGCCGACTTTAAGGGTTAATAGCAAAGCCCCCTTAAGTGCTAAGAGCCTCAAATTTAGAGAATATATTAAGGAGATCAGAAGGAATAAGAGGAAAATTTTTTTTTTCAAAAAGACCTTATAGTTTTTGAGAAAATCGATGTTAAAGTTTCAAAGGAAAAATATATACATTTAAAAACCCGCCGACTTTAACGGTTAATAGCAAAGCCTGCTTAAAATTTAGGAACACCAAATTCACAGGGTATATTAAGGGGATCAGTGGGAATAAGAGGAAAACGGGACAGGTAAGTATTAATGGTGAATTAAGAATATTAAAGGACTTTTTTCGTGGTTATGTTTTTTGTTCAATTAAAATACTTTTTCTATGTGTTTGTGTGTTTATTTACTTTTAACTCTTAAAGGAAATGGGTAAGGGGTACAAGTACCTCTATACTAATTTCTCCTGGGAGGGGGGGTGGGCATCTGGGGGACCCCTTTTTAAAGGGGACTCCCAGATGCCACCATGAACCCCTCCCCAGGAAATCGCGGCCTCCACCTCCACTGCCCATCGGAGGTGGAGAAGAGCCCCTTGTCCTTGGATTGGACAAGGGCTCGGAGGGGGAGGGGAAAGCTTGGCTGCCCCTCCCCTTCCGAGACCCCCCAATCCATGGACCATGCGGGCTGGTATAGTCAGGGTACGGAGCCCCACGCGGCCGGTGCTCCGCATTGTGGCTATCCCAGTCTGCATGGGGGACAAGGGGTTAAAGAGGTCTGGGAGGGGGGACCCCACGTTGTTTTTTTTAATATTTCCCCCACTCAGAACGAAGTAAGTAAAACTCTTCCCACTTGGGGGAATCTATGAAAATAAAACACTATTGTTACCTGTTCAAAAAAAAACGGACATTTTCCGCATTTAAAAGACATTTTTGCCCTTGAAACTTAAAAATTGATTTTCTCCAAAACTATAAGGTCTTTTTGAAAAAAAAATTTTTTCCTCTTATTCCCACTGATCCCCTTAATATACCCTGTGAATTTGGTGTTCCTAAATTTTAAGCAGGCTTTGCTATTAACCGTTAAAGTCGGCGGGTTTTTAAATGTATATATTTTTCCTTTGAAACTTTAACATCGATTTTCTCAAAAACTATAAGGTCTTTTTGAAAAAATTTTTTTTCCTCTTATTCCTTCTGATCTCCTTAATATATTCTCCAAATTTGAGGCTCTTAGCACTTAAGGGGGCTTTGCTATTAACCCTTAAAGTCGGCGGCTTTTTTATATTATACGGGAGCGTAATATTACGCGATTACGGCAGACTGTGTAATTTCAATGGGAGTTTACTGTCTTACGCGTAATTTGTTACGCGTAATAACGTAACCTACGGTCTACGCGTAATTAATTACGCGTAATACCGTAACCTTACACGTAACGCTTACGGTGCATTTGTAGTGAATTACGATGCGTAATTACGCTAATGCGTAATTTCGGCCCAGCACTGGCTTTCACCAGATAATAATCGCAATGTGCCAGCATTCACTAGAAAATAATCGTTATGTGGGAGCATTCACCAGATAATAATCGCTATGTGGGAGCATTCACCAGATAATAATCGCTATGTGGGAGCATTCACCAGATAATAATTGCAATGTGGGAGTATTCACCAGAAAATAATCGTTATGTGGGAGCATTCACCAGAAAATAATCGTTATGTGGGAGCATTCACCAGATAAAAATCGCAATGTGGAAGCATTCACCAGATAATAATCGCATTGTGGGAGCATTCACCAGAAAATAATCATCATGTGGGAGCATTCACCAGATAATAATCGCAATGTGGGAGCATTCACCAGAAAATAATCGCAATGTGGGAGCATTCACCAGAAAATAATCGCTATGTGGGAGCATTCACCAGATGATAATCGCAATGTGGGAGCTTTCACCTGATAACAATCGCAATGTGGGAGCATCATTCATCTGATAATAATCGCAATGTGGGAGCATTCACCAGATAATAATTGCAATGTGATAGCATTCACCAGATAATAATCGCAATGTGGGAGCATTCACCAGAAAATAATCGTTATGTGGGAGCATTCACCAGAAAATAATCATTATGTGGGAGCATTCACCAGATAATAATCACTATGTGGGGAGCATTCACCAGATAATAATCGTTATGTGGGAGCATTCACCAGATAATAATCGCTATGTGGGAGCATTCACCAGATAATAATCGCTATGTGGGAGCATTCACCAGATAATAATCGCTATGTGGGAGCATTCACCAGATAATAATCGCAATGTGGGAGCATTCACCAGAAAATAATCGTTATGTGGGAGCATTCACCAGATAATAATCGCTATGTGGGAGCATTCACCAGATAATAATCGCTATGTGGGAGCATTCACCAGATAATAATCGCAATGTGGGAGCATTCACCAGAAAATAATCGCAATGTGGGAGCTTTCACCTGATAATAATCGCAATGTGGGAGCATCATTCATCAGATAATAATCGCAATGTGGGAGCATTCACCAGATAATAATCGCTATGTGGGAGCATTCACCAGATAATAATCGCAATGTGGGAGCATTCACCAGAAAATAATCGCAATGTGGGAGCATTCACCAGATAATAATCGTTATGTGGGAGCATTCACCAGATAATAATCGCTATGTGGGAGCATTCACCAGATAATAATCGCAATGTGGGAGCATTCACCAGAAAATAATCGTCACGTGGGAGCATTCACCAGATAATAATCGCAATGTGGGAGCATTCACCAGAAAATAATCACAATGTGGGAGCATTCACTAGAAAATAATCGCTATGTGGGAGCATTCACCAGATAATAATCGCAATGTGGGAGCTTTCACCTGATAACAATCGCAATGTGGGAGCATCATTCATCAGATAATAATCGCAATGTGGGAGCATTCACCAGATAATAATCGCAATGTGATAGCATTCACCAGATAATAATCGCAATGTGGGAGCATTCACCAGAAAATAATCGTTATGTGGGAGCATTCACCAGATAATAATCGTTATGTGGGAGCATTCACCAGATAATAATCGCTATGTGGGAGCATTCACCAGATAATAATCGCTATGTGGAAGCATTCACCAGATAATAATCGCAATGTGGGAGCATTCACCAGAAAATAATCGTTATGTGGGAGCATTCACCAGATAATAATCACTATGTGGGGAGCATTCACCAGATAATAATCGTTATGTGGGAGCATTCACCAGATAATTATCGCTATGTGGGAGCATTCACAAGATAATCATCACTATGTGGGAGCATTCACCAGATAATAATCGCTATGTGGGAGCATTCACCAGATAATAATCGCAATGTGGGAGCATTCACCAGAAAATAATCGTTATGTGGGAGCATTCACCAGATAATAATCGCTATGTGGGAGCATTCACCAGATAATAATCGCTATGTGGGAGCATTCACCAGATAATAATCGCAATGTGGGAGCATTCACCAGAAAATAATCGCAATGTGGGAGCTTTCACCTGATAATAATCGCAATGTGGGAGCATCATTCATCAGATAATAATCGCAATGTGGGAGCATTCACCAGATAATAATCGCAATGTGAGAGCATTCACCAGATAATAATCGCAATGTGGGAGCATTCACCAGAAAATAATCGTTATGTGGGAGCATTCACCAGATAATAATCGTTATGTGGGAGCATTCACCAGATAATAATCGCTATGTGGGAGCATTCACCAGATAATAATCGCTATGTGGGAGCATTCACCAGATGATAATCGCAATGTGGGAGCTTTCACCTGATAACAATTGCAATGTGGGAGCATCATTCATCTGATAATAATCGCAATGTGGGAGCATTCACCAGATAATAATTGCAATGTGATAGCATTCACCAGATAATAATCGCAATGTGGGAGCATTCACCAGAAAATAATCGTTATGTGGGAGCATTCACCAGATAATAATCGTTATGTGGGAGCATTCACCAGATAATTATCGCTATGTGGGAGCATTCACCAGATAATAATCGCTATGTGGGAGCATTCACCAGATAATAATCGCAATGTGGGAGCATTCACCAGAAAATAATCGTTATGTGGGAGCATTCACCAGATAATAATCGCTATGTGGGAGCATTCACCAGATAATAATCGCAATGTGGGAGCATTCACCAGAAAATAATCGCAATGTGGGAGCTTTCACCTGATAATAATCGCAATGTGGGAGCATCATTCATCAGATAATAATCGCAATGTGGGAGCATTCACCAGATAATAATCGCAATGTGAGAGCATTCACCAGATAATAATCGCAATGTGGGAGCATTCACCAGAAAATAATCGTTATGTGGGAGCATTCACCAGATAATAATCGTTATGTGGGAGCATTCACCAGATAATAATCGCTATGTGGGAGCATTCACCAGATAATAATCGCTATGTGGGAGCATTCACCAGATAATAATCGCAATGTGGGAGCATTCACCAGAAAATAATTGTTATGTGGGAGCATTCACCACATAATAATCACTATGTGGGGAGCATTCACCAGATAATAATCGTTATGTGGGAGCATTCACCAGATAATAATCGCTATGTGGGAGCATTCACCAGATAATAATCGCTATGTGGGAGCATTCACCAGATAATAATCGCTATGTGGGAATCATTCAGCAGATAATAATCGCAATGTGGGAGCATTCACCAGAAAATAATCGTTATGTGGGAGCATTCACCAGATAATAATCGCTATGTGGGAGCATTCACCAGATAATAATCGCTATGTGGGAGCATTCACCAGATAATAATCGCAATGTGGGAGCATTCACCAGAAAATATTCGTTATGTGGGAGCATTCACCAGATAATAATCACTATGTGGAAGCATTCACCAGAAAATAATCGCTATGTGGGGAGCATTCACCAGATAATAATCGCTATGTGGGAGCTTTTACCAGATAATAATCGCTATGTGGGAGCATTCACCAGATAATAATCGCTATGTGGGAGCATTCACCAGAAAATAATCGCTATGTGGGGAGCATTCACCAGATAGTAATCGCAATGTGGGAGCATTCACCAGATAATAATCGAAATGTGAGAGCATTCACCAGATAATAATCGTTATGTGGGAGCATTCACCAGATAATAATCGCAATGTGGGAGCATTCACCAGAAAATAATCGTTATGTGGGAGCATTCACCAGAAAATAATCGCTATGTGGGAGCATTCACCAGATAATAATCGCTATGTAGGAGTATTCACCTGATAATAATTGTTATGTGGGAGCATTCACCAGATAATTATCGCAAAGTGGGAGCGTTCACAAGAAAATAATCGCTATGTGGGAGCATTCACCTGATAATAATCGCAATGTGGGAGCATTCACCAGATAATAATCGTTATGTGGGAGCTTTCACCAGTGCTGGGCGTAATGAAAAAAGCTACGCTTACGGATCATTACGCGTAATTTTACGCTATTACGCATTATGGAATTACGCTTACGGCGTAGACATTCAATTTCGGTACATGTCTGTAATTACGCATAGCTCTTACGCAATTACGCGTAAGAATACCGTAACTGAGGTTGTTACGTTATAGACTTACGCGTAAAATCCTACTAGCAATTAATGCGTAAGGTCATGCTGCCAAGCGGAAAAGTTGACGCATGGATCAATGTTAGGTAGCCGCCGACTTTAAGGGTTAATAGCAAAGCCCCCTTAAGTGCTAAGAGCCTCAAATTTAGAGAATATATTAAGGAGATCAGAAGGAATAAGAGGAAAAAAATTTTTTTCAAAAAGACCTTATAGTTTTTGAGAAAATCGATGTTAAAGTTTCAAAGGAAAAATATATACATTTAAAAACCCGCCGACTTTAACGGTTAATAGCAAAGCCTGCTTAAAATTTAGGAACACCAAATTCACAGGGTATATTAAGGGGATCAGTGGGAATAAGAGGAAAACGGGACAGGTAAGTATTAATTTTGAATTAAGAATATTAAAGGACTTTTTTCGTGGTTATATTTTTTGTTCAATTAAAATACTTTTTCTATGTGTTTGTGTGTTTATTTACTTTTAACTCTTAAAGGAAATGGGTAAGGGGTACAAGTACCTCTATACTCATTTCTCCTGGGAGGGGGGGTGGGCATCTGGGGGACCCCTTTTTAAAGGGGACTCCCAGATGCCACCATGAACCCCCCCCCCAGGAAATCGCGGCCTCCACCTCCACCGCCCATCGGAGGTGGAGAAGAGCCCCTTGTCCTTGGATTGGACAAGGGCTCGGAGGGGGAGGAGAAAGCTTGGCTGCCCCTCCCCTTCCGAGACCCCCCAATCCATGGACCATGCGGGCTGGTATAGTCAGGGTGCGGAGCCCCACGCGGCTGATGCTCCGCATTCTGGCTATCCCAGTCTGCATGGGGGACAAGGGGTTAAAGAGGTCTGGGAGGGGGGACCCCACGTTGTTTTTTTTTAATATTTCCCCCACTCAGAACGAAGTAAGTAAAACTCTTCCCACTTGGGGGAATCTATGAAAATAAAACACTATTGTTACCTGTGCAAAAAAAACGGACATTTTCCGCATTTAAAAGACATTATTGCCCTTGAAAGTTAAAAATCGATTTTCTCAAAAACTATAAGGTCTTTTTGAAAACAATTTTTTTCCTCTTATTCCCACTGATCCCCTTAATATACCCTGTGAATTTGGTGTTCCTAAATTTTAAGCAGGCTTTGCTATTAACCGTTAAAGTCGGCGGGTTTTTAAATGTATATATTTTTCCTTTGAAACTTTAACATCGATTTTCTCAAAAACTATAAGGTCTTTTTGAAAAAAAAAATTTTCCTCTTATTCCTTCTGATCTCCTTAATATATTCTCAGTATTTGAGGCTCTTAGCACTTAAGGGGGCTTTGCTATTAACCCTTAAAATCGGCGGCTTTTTTATATTATACGGGAGCGTAATATTACGCGATTACGGCAGACTGTGTAATTTCAATGGGAGTTTACTGTCTTACACGTAATTTGTTACGCGTAATAACGTAACCTACGGTCTACGCGTAATTAATTACGCGTAATACCGTAACCTTACACGTAACGCTTACGGTGCATTTGTAGTGAATTACGATGCGTAATTACGCTAATGCGTAATTTCGGCCCAGCACTGGCTTTCACCAGATAATAATCGCAATGTGCCAGCATTCACTAGAAAATAATCGTTATGTGGGAGCATTCACCAGATAATAATCGCTATGTGGGAGCATTCACCAGATAATAGTCGCTATGTGGGAGCATTCACCAGATAATAATTGCAATGTGGGAGTATTCACCAGAAAATAATCGTTATGTGGGAGCATTCACCAGAAAATAATCGTTATGTGGGAGCATTCACCAGATAAAAATCGCAATGTGGGAGCATTCACCAGATAATAATCGCAATGTGGGAGCATTCACCAGAAAATAATCATCATGTGGGAGCATTCACCAGATAATAATCGCAATGTGGGAGCATTCACCAGAAAATAATCGCAATGTGGGAGCATTCACCAGAAAATAATCGCTATGTGGAAGCATTCACCAGATGATAATCGCAATGTGGGAGCTTTCACCTGATAACAATCGCAATGTGGGAGCATCATTCATCTGATAATAATCGCAATGTGGGAGCATTCACCAGATAATAATCGCAATGTGATAGCATTCACCAGATAATAATCGCAATGTGGGAGCATTCACCAGAAAATAATCGTTATGTGGGAGCATTCACCAGATAATAATCGTTATGTGGGAGCATTCACCAGATAATAATCGCTATGTGGGAGCATTCACCAGATAATAATCGCTATGTGGGAGCATTCACCAGATAATAATCGCAATGTGGGAGCATTCACCAGAAAATAATCGTTATGTGGGAGCATTCACCAGATAATAATCGCTATGTGGGAGCATTCACCAGATAATAATCGCTATGTGGGAGCATTCACCAGATAATAATCGCAATGTGGGAGCATTCACCAGAAAATAATCGTTATGTGGGAGCATTCACCAGATAATAATCGTTATCTGGGAGCATTCACCAGATAATAATCGCTATGTGGGAGCATTCACCAGATAATAATCGCTATGTGGGAGCATTCACCAGATAATAATCGCAATGTGGGAGCCTTCACCAGAAAATAATCATTATGTGGGAGCATTCACCAGATAATAATCACTATGTGGGGAGCATTCACCAGATAATAATCGTTATGTGGGAGCATTCACCAGATAATAATCGCTATGTGGGAGCATTCACCAGATAATAATCGCTATGTGGGAGCATTCACCAGATAATAATCGCTATGTGGGAGCATTCACCAGATAATAATCGCAATGTGGGAGCATTCACCAGAAAATAATCGTTATGTGGGAGCATTCACCAGATAATAATCGCTATGTGGGAGCATTCACCAGATAATAATCGCTATGTGGGAGCATTCACCAGATAATAATCGCAATGTGGGAGCATTCACCAGAAAATAATCGCAATGTGGGAGCTTTCACCTGATAATAATCGCAATGTGGGAGCATCATTCATCAGATAATAATCGCAATGTGGGAGCATTCACCAGATAATAATCGCAATGTGAGAGCATTCACCAGATAATAATCGCAATGTGGGAGCATTCACCAGAAAATAATCGTTATGTGGGAGCATTCACCAGATAATAATCGTTATGTGGGAGCATTCACCAGATAATAATCGCTATTTGGGAGCATTCACCAGATAATAATCGCAATGTGGGAGCATTCACCAGAAAATAATCGTCACGTGGGAGCATTCACCAGATAATAATCGCAATGTGGGAGCATTCACCAGAAAATAATCGCAATGTGGGAGCATTCACTAGAAAATAATCGCTATGTGGGAGCATTCACCAGATAATAATCGCAATGTGGGAGCTTTCACCTGATAACAATCGCAATGTGGGAGCATCATTCATCAGATAATAATCGCAATGTGGGAGCATTCACCAGATAATAATCGCAATGTGATAGCATTCACCAGATAATAATCGCAATGTGGGAGCATTCACCAGAAAATAATCGTTATGTGGGAGCATTCACCAGATAATAATCGTTATGTGGGAGCATTCACCAGATAATAATCGCTATGTGGGAGCATTCACCAGATAATAATCGCTATGTGGAAGCATTCAACAGATAATAATCGCAATGTGGGAGCATTCACCAGAAAATAATCGTTATGTGGGAGCATTCACCAGATAATAATCACTATGTGGGGAGCATTCACCAGATAATAATCGTTATGTGGGAGCATTCACCAGATAATTATCGCTATGTGGGAGCATTCACCAGATAATCATCACTATGTGGGAGCATTCACCAGATAATAATCGCTATGTGGGAGCATTCACCAGATAATAATCGCAATGTGGGAGCATTCACAAGAAAATAATCGTTATGTGGGAGCATTCACCAGATAATAATCGCTATGTGGGAGCATTCACCAGATAATAATCGCTATGTGGGAGCATTCACCAGATAATATTCGCAATGTGGGAGCATTCACCAGAAAATAATCGCAATGTGGGAGCTTTCACCTGATAATAATCGCAATGTGGGAGCATCATTCATCAGATAATAATCGCAATGTGGGAGCATTCACCAGATAATAATCGCAATGTGAGAGCATTCACCAGATAATAATCGCAATGTGGGAGCATTCACCAGAAAATAATCGTTATGTGGGAGCATTCACCAGATAATAATCGTTATGTGGGAGCATTCACCAGATAATAATCGCTATGTGGGAGCATTCCCCAGATAATAATCGCTATGTGGGAGCATTCACCAGATAATAATCACAATGTGGGAGCATTCAGCAGATAATAATCGCAATGTGGGAGCATTCACCAGAAAATAATCGTTATGTGGGAGCATTCACCAGATAATAATCGCTATGTGGGAGCATTCACCAGATAATAATCGCTATGTGGGAGCATTCACCAGATAATAATCGCAATGTGGGAGCATTCACCAGAAAATAATCGTTATGTGGGAGCATTCACCAGATAATAATCACTATGTGGAAGCATTCACCAGAAAATAATCGCTATGTGGGGAGCATTCACCAGATAATAATCGCTATGTGGGAGCTTTTACCAGATAATAATCGCTATGTGGGAGCATTCACCAGATAATAATCGCTATGTGGGAGCATTCACCAGAAAATAATCGCTATGTGGGAGCATTCACCACATAATAATCACTATGTGGGGAGCATTCACCACATAATAATCGTTATGTGGGAGCATTCACCAGATAATAATCGCTATGTGGGAGCATTCACCAGATAATAATCGCTATGTGGGAGCATTCACCAGATAATAATCGCTATGTGGGAGCATTCAGCAGATAATAATCGCAATGTGGGAGCATTCACCAGAAAATAATCGTTATGTGGGAGCATTCACCAGATAATAATCGCTATGTGGGAGCATTCACCAGATAATAATCGCTATGTGGGAGCATTCACCAGATAATAATCGCAATGTGGGAGCATTCACCAGAAAATAATCGTTATGTGGGAGCATTCACCAGATAATAATCACTATGTGGAAGCATTCACCAGAAAATAATCGCTATGTGGGGAGCATTCACCAGATAATAATCGCTATGTGGGAGCTTTTAACAGATAATAATCGCTATTTGGGAGCATTCACCAGATAATAATCGCTATGTGGGAGCATTCACCAGAAAATAATCGCTATGTGGGGAGCATTCACCAGATAGTAATCGCAATGTGGGAGCATTCACCAGATAATAATCGCTATGTGGGAGCATTCACCAGATAATAATTGCAATGTGGGAGTATTCACCAGAAAATAATCGTTATGTGGGAGCATTCACCAGAAAATAATCGTTATGTGGGAGCATTCACCAGATAAAAATCGCAATGTGGGAGCATTCACCAGATAATAATCGCAATGTGGGAGCATTCACCAGAAAATAATCATCATGTGGGAGCATTCACCAGATAATAATCGCAATGTGGGAGCATTCACCAGAAAATAATCGCAATGTGGGAGCATTCACCAGAAAATAATCGCTATGTGGAAGCATTCACCAGATGATAATCGCAATGTGGGAGCTTTCACCTGATAACAATCGCAATGTGGGAGCATCATTCATCTGATAATAATCGCAATGTGGGAGCATTCACCAGATAATAATCGCAATGTGATAGCATTCACCAGATAATAATCGCAATGTGGGAGCATTCACCAGAAAATAATCGTTATGTGGGAGCATTCACCAGATAATATTCGTTATGTGGGAGCATTCACCAGATAATAATCGCTATGTGGGAGCATTCACCAGATAATAATCGCTATGTGGGAGCATTCACCAGATAATAATCGCAATGTGGGAGCATTCACCAGAAAATAATCGTTATGTGGGAGCATTCACCAGATAATAATCGCTATGTGGGAGCATTCACCAGATAATAATCGCTATGTGGGAGCATTCACCAGATAATAATCGCAATGTGGGAGCATTCACCAGAAAATAATCGCAATGTGGGAGCTTTCACCTGATAATAATCGCAATGTGGGAGCATCATTCATCAGATAATAATCGCAATGTGGGAGCATTCACCAGATAATAATCGCAATGTGAGAGCATTCACCAGATAATAATCGCAATGTGGGAGCATTCACCAGAAAATAATCGTTATGTGGGAGCATTCACCAGATAATAATCGTTATGTGGGAGCATTCACCAGATAATAATCGCTATGTGGGAGCATTCACCAGATAATAATCGCTATGTGGGAGCATTCACCAGATAATAATCGTTATGTGGGAGCATTCACCAGATAATAATCGCTATGTGGGAGCATTCACCAGATAATAATCGCTATGTGGGAGCATTCACCAGATAATAATCGCTATGTGGGAGCATTCACCAGATAATAATCGCAATGTGGGAGCATTCACCAGAAAATAATCGTTATGTGGGAGCATTCACCAGATAATAATCGCTATGTGCCAGCATTCACCAGATAATAATCGCTATGTGGGAGCATTCACCAGATAATAATCGCAATGTGGGAGCATTCACCAGAAAATAATCGCAATGTGGGAGCTTTCACCTGATAATAATCGCAATGTGGGAGCATCATTCATCAGATAATAATCGCAATGTGGGAGCATTCACCAGATAATAATCGCAATGTGAGAGCATTCACCAGATAATAATCGCAATGTGGGAGCATTCACCAGAAAATAATCGTTATGTGGGAGCATTCACCAGATAATAATCGTTATGTGGGAGCATTCACCAGATAATAATCGCTATGTGGGAGCATTCACCAGATAATAATCGCAATGTGGGAGCATTCACCAGAAAATAATCGTCACGTGGGAGCATTCACCAGATAATAATCGCAATGTGGGAGCATTCACCAGAAAATAATCGCAATGTGGGAGCATTCACTAGAAAATAATCGCTATGTGGGAGCATTCACCAGATAATAATCGCAATGTGGGAGCTTTCACCTGATAACAATCGCAATGTGGGAGCATCATTCATCAGATAATAATCGCAATGTGGGAGCATTCACCAGATAATAATCGCAATGTGATAGCATTCACCAGATAATAATCGCAATGTGGGAGCATTCACCAGAAAATAATCGTTATGTGGGAGCATTCACCAGATAATAATCGTTATGTGGGAGCATTCACCAGATAATAATCGCTATGTGGGAGCATTCACCAGATAATAATCGCTATGTGGAAGCATTCACCAGATAATAATCGCAATGTGGGAGCATTCACCAGAAAATAATCGTTATGTGGGAGCATTCACCAGATAATAATCACTATGTGGGGAGCATTCACCAGATAATAATCGTTATGTGGGAGCATTCACCAGATAATAATCGCTATGTGGGAGCATTCACCAGATAATCATCACTATGTGGGAGCATTCACCAGATAATAATCGCTATGTGGGAGCATTCACCAGATAATAATCGCAATGTGGGAGCATTCACCAGAAAATAATCGTTATGTGGGAGCATTCACCAGATAATAATCGCTATGTGGGAGCATTCACCAGATAATAATCGCTATGTGGGAGCATTCACCAGATAATAATCGCAATGTGGGAGCATTCACCAGAAAATAATCGCAATGTGGGAGCTTTCACCTGATAATAATCTCAATGTGGGAGCATCATTCATCAGATAATAATCGCAATGTGGGAGCATTCACCAGATAATAATCGCAATGTGAGAGCAATCACCAGATAATAATCGCAATGTGGGAGCATTCACCAGAAAATAATCGTTATGTGGGAGCATTCACCAGATAATAATCGTTATGTGGGAGCATTCACCAGATAATAATCGCTATGTGGGAGCATTCACCAGATAATAATCGCTATGTGGGAGCATTCACCAGATAATAATCGCAATGTGGGAGCATTCACCAGAAAATAATCGTTATGTGGGAGCATTCACCACATAATAATCACTATGTGGGGAGCATTCACCACATAATAATCGTTATGTGGGAGCATTCACCAGATAATAATCGCTATGTGGGAGCATTCACCAGATAATAATCGCTATGTGGGAGAATTCACCAGATAATAATCGCTATGTGGGAGCATTCAGCAGATAATAATCGCAATGTGGGAGCATTCACCAGAAAATAATCGTTATGTGGGAGCATTCACCAGATAATAATCGCTATGTGGGAGCATTCACCAGATAATAATCGCTATGTGGGAGCATTCACCAGATAATAATCGCAATGTGAGAGCATTCACCAGAAAATAATCGTTATGTGGGAGCATTCACCAGATAATAATCACTATGTGGAAGCATTCACCAAAAAATAATCGCTATGTGGGGAGCATTCACCAGATAATAATCGCTATGTGGGAGCTTTTACCAGATAATAATCGCTATGTGGGAGCATTCACCAGATAATAATCGCTATGTGGGAGCATTAACCAGAAAATAATCGCTATGTGGGGAGCATTCACCAGATAGTAATCGCAATGTGGGAGCATTCACCAGATAATAATCGAAATGTGAGAGCATTCACCAGATAATAATCGTTATGTGGGAGCATTCACCAGATAATAATCGCAATGTGTGAGCATTCACCAGAAAATAATCGTTATGTGGGAGCATTCACCAGAAAATAATCGCTATGTGGGAGCATTCACCAGATAATAATCGCTATGTGGGAGTATTCACCTGATAATAATTGTTATGTGGGAGCATTCACCAGATAATTATCGCAAAGTGGGAGCGTTCACCAGAAAATAATCGCTATGTGGGAGCATTCACCTGATAATAATCGCAATGTGGGAGCATTCACCAGATAATAATCGTTATGTGGGAGCTTTCACCAGTGCTGGGCGTAATGAAAAAAGCTACGCTTACGGATCATTACGCGTAATTTTACGCTATTACGCATTACGGAATTACGCTTACGGCGTAGACATTCAATTTCGGTACATGTCTGTAATTACGCATAGCTCTTACGCAATTACGCGTAAGAATACCGTAACTGAGGTTGTTACGTTATAGACTTACGCGTAAAATCCTACTAGCAATTAATGCGTAAGGTCATGCTGCCAAGCGGAAAAGTTGACGCATGGATCAATGTTAGGTAGCCGCCGACTTTAAGGGTTAATAGCAAAGCCCCCTTAAGTGCTAAGAGCCTCAAATTTAGAGAATATATTAAGGAGATCAGAAGGAATAAGAGGAAAACATTTTTTTTTTAAAAAGACCTTATAGTTTTTGAGAAAATCGATGTTAAAGTTTCAAAGGAAAAATATATACATTTAAAAACCCGCCGACTTTAACGGTTAATAGCAAAGCCTGCTTAAAATTTAGGAACACCAAATTCACAGGGTATATTAAGTCTGCATGGGGGACAAGGGGTTAAAGAGGTCTGGGAGGGGGGGACCCCACGTTGTTTTTTTTTAATATTTCCCCCACTCAGAACGAAGTAAGTAAAACTCTTCCCACTTGGGGGAATCTATGAAAATAAAACACTATTGTTACCTGTGCAAAAAAAACGGACATTTTCCGCATTTAAAAGACATTTTTGCCCTTTAAAGTTAAAAATCGATTTTCTCAAAAACTATAAGGTCTTTTTGAAAAATTTTTTTTTCCTCTTATTCCCACTGATCCCCTTAATATACCCTGTGAATTTGGTGTTCCTAAATTTTAAGCAGGCTTTGCTATTAACCGTTAAAGTCGGCGGGTTTTTAAATGTATATATTTTTCCTTTGAAATTTTAACATCGATTTTCTCAAAAACTATAAGGTCTTTTTGAAAAAAAAAATTTTCCTCTTATTCCTTCTGATCTCCTTAATATATTCTCCAAATTTGAGGCTCTTAGCACTTAAGGGGGCTTTGCTATTAACCCTTAAAGTCGGCGGCTTTTTTATATTATACGGGAGCGTAATATTACGCGATTACAGCAGACTGTGTAATTTCAATGGGAGTTTACTGTCTTACGCGTAATTTGTTACGCGTAATAACGTAACCTACGGTCTACGCGTAATTAATTACGCGTAATACCGTAACCTTACACGTAACGCTTACGGTGCATTTGTAGTGAATTACGATGCGTAATTACGCTAATGCGTAATTTCGGCCCAGCACTGGCTTTCACCAGATAATAATCGCAATGTGCCAGCATTCACTAGAAAATAATCGTTATGTGGGAGCATTCACCAGATAATAATCGCTATGTGGGAGCATTCACCAGATAATAATCGCTATGTGGGAGCATTCACCAGATAATAATTGCAATGTGGGAGTATTCACCAGAAAATAATCGTTATGTGGGAGCATTCACCAGAAAATAATCGTTATGTGGGAGCATTCACGAGATAAAAATCGCAATGTGGGAGCATTCACCAGATAATAATCGCAATGTGGGAGCATTCACCAGAAAATAATCGTCATGTGGGAGCATTCACCAGATAATAATCGCAATGTGGGAGCATTCACCAGAAAATAATCGCAATGTGGGAGCATTCACCAGAAAATAATCGCTATGTGGGAGCATTCACCAGATAATAATCGCTATGTGGGAGCATTCACCAGATAATAATCGCAATGTGGGAGCATTCACCAGATAATAATCGTTATGTGGGAGCATTCACCAGATAATAATCGCTATGTGGGAGCATTCACCAGAAAATAATCGCAATGTGGGAGCATTCACCAGATAATAATCGCAATGTGGGAGCATTCACCAGATAATAATCGCAATGTGGGGAGCATTCACCAGATAATAATCGCAATGTGGGGAGCATTCACCAGATAATAATCGCAATGTGGGAGCATTCACCAGATAATAATCGCAATGTGGGAACATTCACCAGAAAATAATCGCTATGTGGGAGCATTCACCAGATAATAATCGTTATGTGGGAGCATTCACCAGATAATAATCGCTATGTGGGAGCATTCACCAGATAATAATCGCTATGTGGGAGCATTCACCAGATAATAATCGCAATGTGGGAGCATTCACCAGAAAATAATCGTTATGTGGGAGCATTCACCAGATAATAATCACTGTGTGGAAGCATTCACCAGAAAATAATCGCTATGTGGGGAGCATTCACCAGA
The DNA here is from genome assembly GCF_040937935.1 of Hyperolius riggenbachi. Taxonomy (NCBI): domain Eukaryota; kingdom Metazoa; phylum Chordata; class Amphibia; order Anura; family Hyperoliidae; genus Hyperolius; species Hyperolius riggenbachi. The sequence goes on from NC_090654.1 coordinate 153,871,863, forward strand.
TAATAATCGGTATGTGGGAGCATTCACCAGATAATAATCGCAATGTGGGAGCATTCACCAGATAATAATCGCAATGTGGGAGCACCTGTAAAAAAAATAAACCTGTAAAAAAAAAATCACTCACCTGGCCAGCCTCTGACGTGAGCTACCCGCCGTGCAGTCAGCCTCCCTCGTGCAGCTCCTCCAGCGACGATCCTCCTTCAACACATCTCCCGTGCTGACAGGCAGAGTGCAGGTCTACGGGAAGATGGCGCCCAAAGCCCTGTACTGGAGACACAAATATGTCTTGTGCAGGGCTTCGGCAGCCATCTTGCCGTAGCCCTACTCTGCCTCCGGGAGGCTGTTCCCACAGTGTGCTGCAGGATTTCAACACCTGGGGGGTCCAGGCCCCCGGGCCCCTCCCCCGCCTCTTCAGGAGGCGGGCCCGGTCGTGACGACGCCCCTGAATAGAATCTGTGGGAGATCCAAAAGATTGATAGGTCAATGAGAACTGTTAGACATGAGAGTATAGTAAAGCTGCTCTTGTGGAGGAATGGAGAAATGTATGTAAGCCTTTGGGCATAGTCCTCCTCCTTATGTCTCCTACCTGTACATGCACCTCCATTACTGTACACCCATCCTACAGATCTAAATGAACTTTGAGTGAACTCGACTTGCCTAATCTACATGCTCCCATCCAGTGACTGACTAAGTGTTACCTTGTACTCCTACTATGCTGCCCGATCTGGTTTGCTTGTATTCCTTTATTGTCTTATTACTATATGTCATCCCTATATATTGTCTGTAACCTAGCGCTGCGTAATATGTTGGCGCTTTATAAATGAATAAACAGGGCCGGATTTGTGGGCATGCCAAATAGGCCCGTGCCTAGGGCGGAGCCAAGGAAGGAGCGGGTTTACAAACAGGCAGTCAACCTGCCAACCAGTGTTCTTACAGCTGCCGACACCATTCCTCATAATAATGTAGTGCTGTGTTTGTCTGCAGCCGTCCCCTGCTTAGCTCTACACACAGGAGCATGTCTCTGTGTGTGCAGCAGCAGCGGCTACGGACAGGGTACAGAGCGGGTCGGGCAGCTTTACTTATCTGACTCTGAGCGTGACAGGAGCAGCGGCTGTATCACTGAAGCCATGCCCGCTGTCATTCTCTTAGACATCAAATGTTAAGGCTGCCCCGCCCCTGCTTCCTCCCCATTCCTCTTGTGCCCGGGCCACCTGACGCATGCAGGAGTTCGGTGTTCAGCAATACGAAAGTGACAAGAGGCTCTACTCCTCAGCCTCTTTTCTACATGGCTGAACTGAAGGAATGTATGGCTGCCGCTGCACAAGCAAAAAGTCTCACATCCAGCTGTAAGGAAATGAGAGAGCACGTGTAAACTGTTTCAAACCGCCAACTGAAGGAGAACTCCACAAACACCAATGCAGGTTGTAAAATTCAAAAGATTTATTCAAAATAAAAGATAAAAAATACACTTTCTACTCCATGTAACCCATGAGAATTACAAACAACACAATCTAATATCACAGTCTTCTTATTATCTTCTGGTCTTCTTTCTATAGAACACTTCCGGAAGCTAGGAGGAAAACAACTGGTTAACAATAACACATAACCTTCCCACCCGGTAAGTATTTTCTCAGCGTTCCCACCCACTTTAATGAAAAATGGACCTTATTTGGATTTCCTAAACCCTGAGTACTAAAGTGATTTCAGTTTAATACTTCCCTGACAAAACCATTATATAGTACTTTAACCTCTAAGTTTGCTGATCAGCAAAATCTTTCATAACTCAATAGTAAATAGAGTACTCTTGCTTTTTTGTTCTCAGTCTGATCAATTATTCTGGCTATTTTTCTTATTCAATAGTTCAGCCGTTTCTTAGGAAAAGCCAGAACAATAAATGTATAAGTTAGATGGTTAGAAGTTAATAAATTGGTTGGTTAATAAGTTAATAATAAATAATAAAAGAAATAAAATTGGTTAGTGAATTACTAAATTCTTAGTAAATTAATAAGGTTACTAGAATTAAATAAAGAAGAAGAAAATAACTCCGTCACTTGTTCCTATGAGCAAAACTACTCAATATGCTTGCCCAAAAAACAGCAGAAAAATAAAAACACAACAGTTTCTTTATAAATCTCAGCTTCTGCCGCTCCTGTATGTAATCTCTTCTGTTCTTTTGCAGGACCAGTCTATTGCCAAAAAAACAGTCTATTAACCACCTGAGCGGTCTGGACGAGCTCAGCTCGTCCAACACCGCCGGAGGTCGCCGCTCAGGCCCTGCTGGGCCGATTTTCATCAAATAAAAAGCAGCACACGCAGCCGGCACTTTGCCAGCCGCGTGTGCTGCCTGATCGCCGCCGCTCTGCGGCGATCCGCCGCGAGCAGCGGCGAAAGAGGGTCCCCCCAGCCGCCTGAGCCCAGCGTAGCCGGAACAAAAAGTTCCGGCCAGCGCTAAGGGCTGGATCGGAGGCGGCTGACGTCAGGACGTCGGCTGACGTCGATGACGTCACTCCGCTCGTCGCTATGGCGACGATATAAGCAAAACAAGGAAGGCCGCTCATTGCGGCCTTCCTTGTTTATTCTGGGCGCCGGAGGCGATCGGAAGATCGCCTCCGGAGCGCCCTCTAGTGGGCTTTCATGCAGCCAACTTTCAGTTGGCTGCATGAAATAGTTTTTTTTTTATTTAAAAAAAACCCTCCCGCAGCCACCCTGGCGATTTAATCAGAACGCCAGGGTGGTTAACAGGTACTTCTTCTAAATCTTCTTTCAACACTACTGGTAAATGGACATATTAATCATTTCTCCTTTCTTTCACAGGAATCCAGTCAGACCACTCTTCCCATAGGTAAGTATTTCTTCCAATATAACTTCGCACTATCTTGTGCACCACACATAAAATAACCAAAACGAAATGGTTTCCTGCATTTATTACTTTGGTAAAGTCAGTAAGCTATAAGAGGTTAAGATAGGCCTCTAGCGGACAGGACAGTAGCTCATTTCCTTAAAGGAGTACTATCGATTGAAATGACTTTTTTTTTTTTAATACTCTATATTAGTGTACACATTACCACTAGTGCTAGGGGCACTTTATTTATTCACCCAGGTCTCTCTCACTATCCCTGCTTAAACATTCATTTCTCACACAGCTCATAGTAGTTTGGGTCACCCTGAGCTGCTTGGTTACTCTGTCACACAGCTCACAAATATATTTCACTGTGTCACTCACAGCATGCAGCAGACATGAGGAGAAATAGGCTGATCTGAGGTGGTAACAGGTAACTAAATGAGCTGGAATATTGCTGGAATATAACTAGCTATACCACGAGTCTGTGTTTACACTCAGACTGGCTGCCTGCTTGAGGCATTCACTCCAGGCTGCATCCACTTTACAAGCTGCTGAGAGGGGCAGACCACTGTCTACAATTAGCATTATTAGTATCTTTATCAGTAAAGAGAAGCAAAGATAATAAACACACATTGCTAGAATCTTTAACCCCTTACCACCATATCAACAAGATTATTTTAGCAAGGTGATAATTAAACTATAAACTGAGGAGTTGATAGCATCTCCCCTTTGCAGAGACATGGTCTAGCCCTCTGGGAGCTCAGTATTTAGATACATTTGCATCCAACACTGACGCCAAAACTGACGGAGGATTTTACAGCTGAGAGGAACAGCTGTGTGAGGAATCAAATTGCTCCTAGTACTTGCCCTAATGTGTGCTACAACATACAGCATTTAAAAATAAATGCATACATCGATAGTATTCCTTTAAAGGGAAGGTCCAAGCAAAATAAAAAAATGAGTTTTACTTACCTGGGGCTTCTACCAGCCCCATGCAGCCATCCTGTGCCCTCGTAGTCACTCACTTTTGCTCCAGTCCCCCGCTGGCAGCTTGCCGACCTCGGAGGTCCGCGGGACGCATTGCGTACATTTTTACGCATTCCCGCTAGTGCAGGAACATTAACACATACACTTTTACGCGTAACTGGTTCAATGCGTAAATTTTTACGCATTAAACCAGCAATGCGTAAAAATGTATGTGTTAATGTTCCTGCACTAGCGGGAATGCGTAAAAATGTACGCAATGCGTCCCGCCGACCTCCGAGGTCGGCAAGCTGCCAGCGGGGGACTGGAGCAAAAGTGAGTGACTACGAGGGCACAGGATGGCTGCATGGGGCTGGTAGAAGCCCCAGGTAAGTGAAACTCATTTTTTTTATTTTGCTTGGACCTTCCCTTTAAGCAGATTCACTTTTCTCTCAATCTCACTATCTCTTAGTCTCAGGCCTAGTATATGGGTAATATGCAGTTTCTGTCTTCCATAACACAACTGTTTTCCCATTACAGCAACCATTCAGGCCACTTATAAAAATCAAAATAAAATACAAGTGAGATTATATTCATCACAGTAGGGAGGATAATTCTGAATTCTCAGCCTCCTAACACTACACTTCAGAAGTGGGGGATATTACCAGAGCTAAATTTACTGTAATTAAAAATGTTTAAAAATCTTTCTTGTGGCATGCTGATTTATCAACACATTGATCACATTTCATACGTGTCATCTTGAACGATTTCTTTTCCAGCACTTCAGTGTCAAGAATCACTGGCTATCATCTGTCTGGCTCTCTTTCCTCTGTCTGAAATCTCTCTCCTGGCTTTCCCACTCCTTGTCAGCTTTACAGGACTGATGGCTGGCTTATCTTATGGAGGATTGAAGAATCATCATGGCTCAGTAATTTTCTCCCAAAATGTCAGCTATCGCATCGTCTGGCCTGCTTCTACTCAGCTGTGCCTGCTGCATCTTTCCCCTTCTCCTGTCTGCTCCAACTGCCAACTCAACCCCTCAGAAAGCTGTTATATCTTCCCTAACGGCTACCCTGCTTGTGTGTCTGGTTGCTTAGCAACCTTCCCTCAGCCATCAGCTCTGCCTACCCACACATTACACATTACAACTAAGGGAAAAATGCCCTTACTTAACAAACCTGTGTCAGCAGCGCCTCTATTTAAAGCTGCTGACCAGGTAATAATATAAAAATAAATAGATCCCCCCTCTTTCTACCTGCTACACATGTTGTATTTCAGTGGAGGAAGGGACCAAGGACAGTGTGAGTTGATGAAGATGTACACATTCCTGAGATTTCTTGCAGCTCCCCATAGTGTTCTTGTTCTTGCCACTTAGTTCCTTAGGACTCCTCTCTGTCATATTACTGTCACCTCTCCTAAAAAGCTGTGACACAGCTAAGGCACATGCAATGACCTGTGTGCACAGCACCTCCTCAATCAAGCTCTTCAGCATCTGTGCACGGCAGCCACAACCAGTAATGTTCTGTGTATGTGCGATTATTTATGAACTATGCATGAGCAGAATACGTCTTGACGCTTGGAAGCATAATTTAGGAGATTGCATGCACCAGTCACAGCTTTGTAAAGGTGAGGTCCAAGCTAAAATTAAAATCAAAATCCACTTACCTGGGGCTTCCTCCAGCCCCTGGCAGCCGTCCTGTGCCCTCACCGCAGCTCCAGTGGCTCCCGGTGTCCGCTGCAGAAGCCGACCTCACCAGATCGGCTTCTTGTGTGCTCCACGGCGTGGGTCACGTGGTCTAGCTGATGTCATCAGGTATGTACTGCGCAGGTGCAGAACTACTGCGCCGGCGCAGTACATAAATTATGACGTCAGCTAGTCCACGTGACCCACGCCGTGGAGCGCACAAGAAGCCGATCTGGTGAGGGCGGCTTTTGCAGCGGACAGCGGGAGCCACTGGAGCTGCGGGGGCTGGAGGAAGCCCCAGGTAAGTTGGATTTTAGCCTGGATGTGTCCTTTAAGTGTAGATGGAGAGGAGTCTAAAGGAACTGAGGGGCCAGAAGCAGTATCCTTCCCTGTGCCACTGGAAGAAGCCCCAAGTATGTGTAAATCCTGTTTTGTTTTTGCTTAGATCACATTTTCTGGAATTGTTTTTTTTTATTCTTTTAATCACACCTGAGCTGTGCTTTAAGTGATACTAAAACAAATGCTAATAAAAGATTTATACATACCTGGAGCTTCCTCCAGCCCCCTCCACACCGATCGCTCCCATACCATTTTCACCTACCTTCTTGTTCTCTCGTTAGCAGAAGCCCGTAAGTTTGGCCAGTCAGCACATGCGCTGTGTGGCACCATGTGCCCCCCACCGTCTCGCAGTAGTACTGCGCAGGCTCAGAGTGCTTCTGGCCACAGAAGCGTGGCAGGGTGTGCGCAGTGCACCCCAATTTGCCAAGCTGTCAGGGCTACTAACGGGAGAATGAGGAGGTGGAGGACGGCAGCGTGGGAGCAATCCGAATGGATGGGGCTGGAGGAAGCCCCGAGTATGTATACATTTTATTATTAATCTCAGGGTCATTTTAAAACGATACACTTTTACTTACCTGGGGCTTCTTCCAGCTCCCCATAGTTCGTGAGGTCCCCCTCCATTCTAGCACTGGCAGCTCTGTAACTTGGCACTCTGACTGCACAGGCACAGTCCCATTCACACTCCCTTCTCAAATATGCCCCATTCCATCCTGGTCCTTTCACCCACACTGTGGCCCCCAGTTCTGGTTCTCCCGTCCCTCTGAAGCAGGGGTGGGAGGGGCGCAATTTGGTTGCCTATACTAAGGGGAGGCAGTCATACTGCTGCCCAAGACCCTCTTCCTTTCCTGTGTGTACACACACAACTGTACTGGGTATGTGCAAGTACATTCCCAGTAGCGCAAAGCAGCTTGTGCAAAGAGGAAAAGGCCATGCACAAGTGGCTTTGTGCTGCTGTCAATGTGCAGACCATACTAGTGCATGACCAGTACAATTAGGCTTATACACAAAGGGAAGTGCAGCCTCGAGGAAGAAGAGGGCACCAAGCAGCAGTGGTGGGGTCTGAATATGCTCAGAGGGACCCAGCAATGCAACAGTGGGCACCAGGAGGCTCTACTATGGTATGGTTCACTCTAAGGCTATATGTTTGGGGGACAAGTGTGTGTAAGTTGAGGGGTGGGGTTGGTTGAGATAATGTTGGTCACATTAGTCCCGGGGGGAGGGGTGGGTTTCGGGGGGGGGGGGGGGGGGCTGGTGAAAGTGGGCCTTTGGCAGTAAAAAGTAGAAATCCGGCCCTGTGAATAAATAGAGCTGAGGACAATTACAGATTGTAGTTGGGATGGTTTCTGGAAAGTAGAGGGCAATGAATGGAAGGTATAGATTGTAGTGAGCTTTGTGTGTAAAGGCTAAATAATTCTCCTGTTGATTTCTCTACAAGGAAAAATCATGTGAGATAAAACAGGAAGTGAAAATGACACATGAGCACATGATCCCAAACAGCGTATTATTATTATTGATTTATTAAGTGCCAACATATTCTGTGGTACTGTACAAAGTAAGAAATTAACATGGGGTACATGGGGTACATGGGGTACATAATAATACAGACAAATGGAATACACCACTATACAAAATACATAATTAGTGACGAAAAAAATAATTTATACAAAGTACAGAATTGGTAATGACAGTGACAAAAGTAACATGATGAATAAAATGTGTAATGAATTCCAAGACACAAAAGGGGGAGAGAGCCCTGCCCTTGTGAGCTTACAATCTAAAGGAATACGGGGGAAACAAAATGGGGGATAGTATACAATAAATAAACCTAGAGGCAGGGTGTTTTAGGATATCTAGTAGGAGTGCAACTTGGCTTTAGGACAAAGGGGAAATGGCCTAATGTAGAGCGTATGCTTGTTGGAACAAGTGAGTTATGAGAGACCGTTTAAAGGTAACAAAGGTTGGAGTATCATACAGCAAATACTATATAGCCCATAAATTAGCACTCCACATATATATATATATATATATATATATATATATATATATATATATATATATATATATATATATATATATATATATATATATATATATATATATATAACACATTTATTAATCCAATATTCAATGTACATTACTATGTTTTAAAACCAATTAAGGCCCCGTTCACACTGCAGGCGTTTCCAGCCGCGTTTTGCCTCACTAACTCATCCGCATGTGTAAGATATGTCAAAAGTAGGCACCCCATAAAAATAAACTAATATCTATAGCATTGCCAGCCTCAGCAATCCAAGATAATGCCAGCTATATCAGGAAACAATTCATGACCCTTTAGTAAATCACCATTAGATGGCAGCAGAGTGTTAAGACCTTAGGACAAGCACTGCAAGGGAGGAACATAACACACTGATCTTTAGTTCCTGGGAGGACAGGATATACTGTCACAATCCTGTAACTCCAGACTGATAAAGAAATGTGCTTGTTCATTACAGGTAAGAAAACACATATTAAGGGCTATAAACAGGGTAAAATGATTCAGATCCCATTCCTGTAATCAGCCAAGGCTGCTGGTGATGCAGTGGGTGTACATAGACCCCACACACTTGTGAGTGAAATATACTGATGGGTCACTTGGGGCTACTGTATAGTGGATGTGATTGCTATAGGGAGCTGATGTGTCTGTATGAGCTATAATGCACTGTTTGCTTACTGTGATGCCGATTAAGTAATCATAGAGCAGCTGCACATGTTATATGGTTAATGTCTCTTATAGGAAAGTTATACTTGTTATGGAGAATGTATTGATGAATATAGATGTGTATTCATATGTAATAACAGGATATACTGTCACAATCCTGTAACTCCAGACTGATAAAGACATGTGCTTGTTCATTACAGAAAATGTTCAATAAACGCACTTCTGATTTTACCCAGCCCGCTCCCTTCGCACATTGGAATTATTAACCATACTTTCAGCATATGTGCAACAAAATTGGTGGCCCGTACGGGGAGCGGGTGAAGAAAGTGCAGTCCTGGAAGTGAAGAAAACGGTTACGCGAAGCATTAGATGAGAAATTAACCTCTGCAGCACCGCCAGCAAACACCAATGGATCTAGAGAAACTGCAAGATGAAATCAGTGGACACCTAATCCACCTGTCAGTGGGTGAACTCACCGAGATATGCCAATTCATCAAAGTTCCTGATGCCAGCATGGCGAAAGGGAAAACCCGGCACCATTTTATGCGGATCATTAATGAGGTGATAGATGGAATGGTTGAAGTTGAAAATGAGGAGGCGGTGACACAATTTCTGCAAGCTACGAACAGATTCATTAGCGAGCTGGAGGAGAAGAGGGACGCTGCAGAAGTCTAAACCTTCAGGGAAAAAGACCCCCAACCGACACAGCAATTGGCCGACTTAAAGCAACAGTACCACAAAATGCAGGAGAAGTTCCAGGAAACGTCCAGAATAATTGAGGAACAGATTAAAGAGCTGAGTACCAAAAGTAAAGACTCAAATAACAGTCCACCAAAAGCAGCATCAGTGCCACTTACTCAGAGACTACATCAAGGTAACTTGCCAGAGGTGACAATCAGAAAAGACTTTAAGATCACTGGTCAAATTGGAGAAAAAGAGCAGAAAGATAAGCTGACCTACACCAATTTAATGCACCAAATCGACTGGGGACTACAGAAGGGATACCCTGAGGCTGAGATAGTGGAAGCAGTGGTCAATGCTATTAGCCCTGGCCTAAGCCTCAGAGGTATGCTGGAGATGAAAAATGGACTGACTCTAGTGCAACTTAAAATGATCTTGAAAAGTCACTACAAGGAGCAGAACGCCTCTGAACTGTACCAGCAACTCCTTAATATTTCCCAGAAAAATGATGAAACTCCACAGAATTTCCTGTTCAGAGCGATTGAATTGAAGGATCGGTTGCTATTTGTCTCTCAGGGTGAAGGCTCTGAAGAACATTTCGGGACTGAGATGATACATAAGAAATTTCTAAGATCGGTGGGTACTGGATTGAGAAACGACCACATCAAATTCCAATTAAAGCAGTATTTAGATGACCCTTCCATTCTAGATGAGGTGCTCATAGAGAAAATGAATGAAGCCGCTAGTATGGAGATGGAAAGAGAGCAGAAGCAAAAGAAAATTCAGCACAGCAGTATTGCGAAGAGGAAAAAATGTGAGTCTAATGCCGTACAGTGTCAGCCGGAACCCAGTGTCCTGACAACAACTGCCAACACAACACCTTGGTCTCCACCACAGGCAAGTAGCTCAACAAGTCAACAGCAATCTAAGAGCAACTCTGAACTGGAGAAGATGATGCTACAGATACAAAAAGAGATGCTAGAGATGAAGACACTTCTTCAAGGCTCAAGCACCCAACGAAACCGTGAATTCCGAGGGCCTCAGGTAAAAGTGGATACGAGTAAGGGATGTTGTCAATTCTGTAAAAGGACTGGTCAGAGAAGCGCCTGCGATCATTGCTTCAACTGTGGACAATCTGGACATAAAGCAAGACATTGCAGAACACCCAAACCAGACCATTTAAACGGGAGAGGGTTGCTGTCCAGGGACCGACAGTAACCTGTTCTATTATCCACCCTGTGTCCCAAAGTGCAACCCCTGTAAGTGGTAAGCCAGAGAGCCCCAAAATCATCATCAGTGCCATGACTGGTAGAGGAAATTCAGAGTCTGTCCACCAGGCATGGTCGGAATTGCTGAATTCCGATTCCGTGGTAATTCCGTGTTCCGTCGATCCGGAATTCCGCTACCGGGTCATTCCGGCGGTATACGGAGCTGTTCCGCGGAATTCCGTGGAATTCCGACGGTATACGGACTTCAGAAATGTATATTATGCGGACTTCCGTAATTTACGTAAGCGTAACTCAATCCGTTTTTTTTCCACATTTACTGATTGTTTTTGGTTTCTTCTGCCTTTTATGATGATATGGAGATTGTTTTAAGAGTGTAAAGTCAATAAAATTGTTGTATATAGTCTCAAATGTGTTAACAGCGTACTTCCGTAAAAAAATTCCGGAATTCCGCCCACGTGCGCTGGGGGCGGAGGTACCGTTGCGGAAGTTCGTCATTCTTTACTTCCAGCCCATGCAGTGTTTGGAGTGGCCCAGTGAGAGTGACCTGAGAGACTGTCTGCACTGCAAACTGTTATTGTGGTAAGTGAGTAGTATACTTTTACATATATGTTTATGATGTGATGAATGCAATTAGTCCATTTTGTTTTAGTTAGAGAAATGTTACCATTTTTGTTTTTGACCCTCCCTGACCTGTACATCATTTGTATATGGCCCTGTTTCCACCATAGCGAATTCGCATGCGACGTCGACATGCAGATTTGCTTAGTGTATTGAAGTGGCTGGGGCTGTTTGCACGCGTGCGTCGTGCGTGCTTGATTTGGCGGCGGGCCAAATCTGCACGACGGTATTGCAGATTTTGCGTGCGTCTGGAATCCGTGCGAATCGCCGCTAATGTATTTAATAGGAAAAACGCATGCGTTTTCTTGCATTAGTTTTCCCCCGCGATTTTGCGTGCGATTTCGCACATTTTCGAATCTTAAACTACCCTGGCAGTGTCATGGTTAATTTGGCAGTGTCCTGGTTAAAATTGCACGCGAAATTGTGGTTAAAACGCATGCAAAATCGCATCCGCATGTGTTTTTATCTGCGGGGGAATGCCGGCAAAATTGTGATGCAACAGTGGAAACTTAGCCGATAGGATATTATCATGTTGCATTTGATGGCGATTTGTGGCATGCACTTTCACGGCATGAAGTTCCCTTCGCAGGCAAGCTGGGCATGTTGGGCCTTTTTTATTTTTCCAGAGCCCATGGTGGAGGAGGGCCGGCAGACCGACACAACAACCCCCACAGAGTACAACCAGATTGGCAGCAGATTTGCCCACAAGTGCACTCAGATTGTTTGCAGATGTGTCCAAAAAAATGCAGTCAGATTGATTGAAACCTGTGCCCACAAGTGCATTCAGATTGGTTGAAAAACATGTGCCCAAATAGCAGTAAGATTGATCCTTGATGTTCCCACAAAGTGCAGTCAGATTGGTCGTAACGTGCGCACAAGTGCAGTCCGATTGGTTGAAACATGTGCCTACAAAATGCAGTAAGATTGTTCGCTGATCTTCCCACAAAGTGCAGTGCTATTTTTGTATGTGCAGATAGGCCGGTTTCCTCCCGGGTTCAGTGGTGCACTAGGATCTGAGTAGATCATAAAATAACAAACAATACTAGCTAAGCTATGTGCAGATAGGCCGTTTTTTCTCCCATTTTTACTCCACTGCACTATGATCTGACTACTAGGTCTGAGTGCTATGTGTGCATTCGCAACAGTAGACAATTGGCAACTGTGAGCGGCGGCCTTATATGTCAGAGTATATTTACAATCCCCGACCATGATCTCCCAGCCAATCTCCGTTATCAGACAGGCATGTCCCGAAGTCAGCTGACCGTCTTGTCAGCTGATATTCCTTCTCAACGCATAAAGAAGACAGCTGCGTTGATTGCGCGTGCGTGTATGCCGAGTCCTCCTATGCAGTGTGGACAAGGCAGAACACCGCACGTCGCCAGCTCCAGATGACACCAACTCTCCCTCCGCGTTCCCAGAGGAGAAAGCAGCGGCAGTGCTGTATTCCGCCACAACGGTAATTTTCTTATTCATTACAGATCCCTAGCCACGTCCGTAATTTCTAGCACTGTAGAAGCATATGAAAGTAGTAGATAATAGATATCCACTTCCGTAGTAGTGATTTGTAACTATATAAGTAGAGATGTCGCGAACCGCCGATTTTCGGTCCGCGAACTTCCGCGTAAGGTTCGATTAGCGCAAACCTCCACAAACCACAATACACTTCAATGGGGAGGCGAATTGCAAAATGTAAAAAACATTACTATGGCCATAAAAGTGATGCTAAACATCTTTTAAAGGGTCTAACACCTACAACCCCAGGTGGAGGAGCGGGATACATGCCAAAAGTCCCCGGGAAAAATCTGGAATTGACGCAAAGCAGCTTTGTAAGGGCAGAAATCACCTTGAGTGCTAAATGACAGGCCTAAAGTGTTTTAAAACATATTGCATGTGTATACATCAATCAGGTAGTATAATTAATTAGTGTACTGCTTCACACTGACACACCAAACTCACTGTATAACACACTGCAAACAGCTGTTTGTGTATGCAGTATGAATTGCAACGGCTGTCGCATCAACACAAGTGCAGTAATAATGGGTATTACACTACTGATACAGTTAGTAACTGGATGTGGTTGGCCTGGCAGTGGCAGCCAGTATGATTTGCAGCGGCTGTCAGCGGTAGACAAGTGCACTGATAAGGTTGTTACTGCTAATAGTCACTGGGATGTGTGTGGTGGGCCTAACAGTGGTGGCAGCAGGCAGTATAAATTGCAACAGCTTTGGCAGCCAGCAGTAACACAAGTGCAGTAATATATACAGTTGAATTCAAATCAACATAAAAAAAAAAGAGGATTAGTTTGCAAAAGAACTGTTGTGGGGGGCTGTTATAGCGACATCAATTAGCCAGGAGCAACTTAACAAGCAAGGAGCATAACTAATATTTTCCTATGAGAGACAGTCTGCAGCAGCTCGCCCTACACTCACTAAAGCAGGCACACGAGTCAGCGTAATGGCCGCCGCTGCCTGCTTTTTATTAGGGGGGCATTGTCTCCAGGGGATAGCGTATTCTGATTGGCTAGTTTGGGCCTGCTGACTGTGATGTAGAGGGTCAAAGTTGACCGTAATGGAGCATTATAGGGTGAATCGAACTTCCTGGATAGTTCGCGTTTCGCCGCAATGCCGAACACCCGGAAGTTCGGCTTGAACCGTTCGCCGGCGAACCGTTCGGGACATCTCTATAGATAAGCATTTATACAATAGTCATTGTACAGACTATATTATATAATGCTATGTTGCTGTCTTTGTCTCTAAACAGAAAACTCATAGCAATTAAACATGTTTTGATCAGAAAAATGTTTTCGTATGTGCAAAAACATATTATATTTTTCAATGTTATTTTTCATTGACTTCTAGATGGCTGCTGCTGCTGAAGCCGTTGATGGAGGGAGGAGCAGGGCGTCTGCTGCTGCTGCTGAAGACGCCGCTGATGATGGGAGGAGCAGGGTGTCTGCAGCTGAAGCCGCTGACGGTGGGAGGAGCAGGTCGTCCAACACTCGGCGACTAAGAAAGAAGGAGAAAACCTTCATCATTAAAGTAATTTTTTTTATATTTCTCCT